>NC_090941.1:300828635-301168006 GCF_040938575.1 Ambystoma mexicanum
TTTTGATTCTGTCAGGGTTTTCTTTTAGCTCTTTTTCTGAACATAGAATTTTTGCCAGATCGCCCCTTCTCCTTTTTGCCCAGTTTTTCACAGCCGTGCACTTCCCAGTTTCGATTTCCTCACCTATAGAAACCAGAATGGGTGGTCCCTCGGCCATGATGATTTTTCTATATAGGCTCATCGCTCTTTGGTCCACCATAGACGCCAGGGAAAGCAGCCCTAGATCTCTCCTGATCGCCGGCATGGAGGTGGATTTTGGGAGCCCCAATACTGTTTTCCATACATATCCTTCCAATTTGGCCCAAGTCTTCCTTTGGAGGTATAGCGAGGTCTCTGCACCATAGATTAATGTTGGCACTACCTTGGCTTTGTAGAAAGTTAACGCCGGAAACAGGGAGAATTTGCCGTACTTGCGGTCAATCGCTCTAGTTTGGGCTGTGAGCCGTTTGACTTTCTCCCATAGTTGGCTTTGTAAGCTCTTATCCGTTTGTGAACTATCCAAGTCGATCCCTAGGTATTTGAAAGACTTTACAGTTTCCAGTTTGGTTTTGTCAAGGAATATGTTTAACTTGGCTGATCCTTTATTGATCACTTTCTCCATTACCATGATTTTGGTCTTTGTCTTGTTAATTGCCAAGTGGTTTTTCTCAATGTACTTTTCAAGGATCTGTATTTTCCTTTGCAATCCCACTTTGGTCTGGTCGATGAGGATAACATCGTCTGCGTACATTAGGCGCGGTATCTCCATTTTCCCTATCTTCGGGGGAAAAGCCCGAATATTCGCTTCAGCTTCTTGGTAGTCCCCTAGGAAAGATATGAACAGGGCAGGGGCTAGCGGACATCCCTGTTTGACCCCTCGTCCCACCATGATTTCTCCTGAGAGCGCGCCTTGATGATTCAATTTTACACGCATTTTTGTATCTGTGTTTAATGCCATCATGGGTTCCAAGATGTTTGCTGGACACTTCCAGGCTTGCAGCTTCGCCCATAGCGTGGGCCTGTCGACCATGTCAAAGGCCTTTGAGAGATCGACAAAAGCCAAGTAGACCTTCGGGGCTCCTTCTTTAATTCTGGCTTTGAGAATGTTTAACACCATTAAGTTGATGGAGGTTGAACCCTTTTTTTGAAAACCTGATTGGAGTGGGTCTTTAGCCGGGCTTTTTTTCTCCCAGTCCCGAAAATGGTCCAGCAGGCGGGAGGCATATAATTTGCCCAGGATGTCCAATAAAGCTATAGGCCTGTAGCTTGCTGGTTCTTGCCTTGGGCCCTTCTTATAGATTGGGACGATCACCGCCCTTAGCCAAGATTCTGGCAACATCTTAGAACTGGCACATTTGGCGAATATTTTGCTGATCCACTTGGCCCATTCCACCGGAGATGCTTTGAGGTCTACATTTGTTAGCCCATCCGGTCCAGGAGCTCTAGATGTTTTCAGGTTCCGTATGGCGATTTCAATCTCATCAGTGTTGGACAGGTCAACCCATGGTGTGTCAAGGTCCGGTAGCAATTCTTCTCTGCTGCCTGGGGGACCCTCAAATTCGGCCGTGAAGTACTGCACCCACCTTTCTTCTGCTACTGCATTAGCAGTGATAGTCCTTTGGTCAGCATTCTTGTTTTTTAAGAGGGACCAAAATTCACTAGTTTTTTTAGTTGCTAGTTTAGACATCATCTCCTCTGCGTCTCTTTGGTATTGCAAGGCTCTCTGCTGTATGAGCCAATTTTTGTATTTTCGTTGTTCAAGAACCCAGCTTTTCCAATCTTCTATTGTGTTGGATTTCTTTGCTGTTCTTAGTAATCTACGGACCACTTTTCTTTTAATCACTAGATCTTTATCGTACTGGTGGGCCGTGACGGTTCTTTCATTTTTCTTTTTTGCACCTTTGGCTTGGTAGGCCACTAACAAGGGCAAGTAGTTTGGTCGTTGGTTAATAACCGACTTGGGGTCGGCGCCCTCTTTCCGACCCCACGCTCGGTTGATTTTGTCGATGTCTTGTGCCTTTAAACGAAGGCGGGTTTGTTGTAAATTGACCTCAATTGCCCAGTCATAGGTGTTTAGTTGCTTCTTGGACGTCTGCCATGAGCATTTCAATAGGTTATGATCACTGTTGGCAGTTTGTTGCACCTTGAAACTTGTCAGATCCCTGATGAGACCGTTGGACACAAAAATGTGATCTAAGGTTGCTTTAGAGTCATTCCGTTCCCATGTCGGAAGATTCGTTTGATTAGGGAACAGCGTGGCCACATTTTGAATGTTTCTCGAGCTCAAGATTTTATTCCAGGCCTTTCCTCTCTTAACCGTAGGGTCCGCTGGGCCCCGGGGATTCGTGGGGCACTTTATGTTCGCCCTGGGTTCAATGCATATCGCATTGAAATCCCCGCAAATTATCAGTTCGATTTGCTCGAATTCTTCGTAGAGCTGGTCAATCAGCGCACTCAAGTTTTCACAGAAGGCTTTCGTGGATGAACGCTGAGGATTCCAATAGCAATTGATAATTGCCACCGTTTTTTGCCGGGTGATTACCGCCTTTGGGTTATTTTCCTCCTGTGTGGTTAAGATTACGAGTGTTTCGTAGGACTGTTTCCACAACGTTGGTTCTGTGAGGCCTGAGCCCGATTTTATCGCTGTCAGCAAACCAGATGATGGTCTTCCCATCAGGCCTTTAACTGCCGGTGCGATCACCAAGGAGAACCCATCTAGGGCAGGTTGTTCCATCAGCCAGGTTTCCTGCAGGCATAAGATATCAAACTGGCTGAGGTCAACGTCTCCTGGTGTCGTGAGGTGCCTGTGACCTCTCGTATTCCAGGATCCGAGAGTGATAGTGTCCTCACCGGGGAGTTCGCTTATTCTCTCTTTGCCGTTGTCATCGGAGCGAACCACCCCTGGTCGTTGCTATTTCGCCTGGTTTTTCTTCCAGGCAGTCATTAGCCATTTCCATGGACCCATTGGTTGTTTTTCGCTGTTCTCCCCTTTTTCTTTGGGACTACCCCGGACCATCCTCCTCTGATGTCGTTGCTCTTGCTCGGATTTGCCAGGGGGGCCCCTTATCCTTTGATCATCTCTGTGTCTTATCGGCGAGGGCCCCCTCTGCTCTTGCTTGTTTTTCCTGCTATAATATCGTAGTGATTTTATATCATCCCTCTCCCCTACTTCAGTTCCATGCATTTCGCCCTTCATTTTGTACTCATGTCTATGGTGTTCTTGTCTCTGTTGTGGGAAGGTGTATCGCTTATCTCGATATAGTTCTTCCGTTCTTGATCTAAAATGGTAATGTGTTTTGTGCCTCTCCACCCTTCCCTCGTCCCGGTTTTGGGTGCCCATTCTGTTCTTTAGTTCCGTCAGGCGGAAACCCATTTGATCCAGTTCTTGATATACCGAGTCATTGATGCCTTTGATGGCCGTTTCTTTCAGGTGGAGATACGCTTTCGCCCTCTTCTCCCTGTGATAGGGTTCCACCAGCACTAGATCTTTCGTTGAGATGTTTTCCAAGATTTTTACTTTCTTTGTAATTTGTAGGACGGTCGGTCTGTTTAAGATGATAAAATTTCTATCTGGAACCATTTGTTCAAGTTTAAATATTCTGATCTCTTTGCAAACTTTTCTTCTCTTTTCAGGATCCTCTTTGGGTAGGCACTCTTTACGTGGACTGACCCGCCAGTCTTTTATTCCCTTAGTTACTGGAGAAGAGGGTGATGTGGTTCTAATTTTCTTGTCTCCATATTGAGAAGTGTCCTCCGTTAATCTTTGTGCTGAGCTGCTTTTGGGATTGTGTTCATCAGATCTTCTTTGTCCCTCTTTCTCTTTGTTAATTGGTAAGGTTGAGGATGTTTTACCTCCTAACGCATCATTATTTTTTTTTTTATTATTTCCCGCGATTCATCCGTTGCCTCCAAAATCTCAACGACCTCGTTTTCTGAATAGGTGGATATATTCATTAGGTCCGCACATTCTAAGAAATCCTCCACTGTTTTCGGGGATTTGGGCTGGTTAACTTCCTGGTGATTTTTGATTTGTGTTGCATCCTCTTCAACTACCGCCCTCTGGGCTGGGGCGGCTCTTTGGTTCGTGGGGTTCTTGAGATTGATTCTAGTTTCCCTTAGAATCCGTACTGGAGTTTCAGTCTTCTGTGGCCTCAGTCGCTGGTTCTCTTCTCGTTTACCTTGTTTTAAGACAAGCAGAGTATTCTCTTTTCTCTGAGGGCGAGACCCCTCCTCACTCCCTGGAGCCCCCCTTGCAGGCGATTTTACTTGCACTTCGTTGTTCCACTTTTCCAACTTCTCGATTTTCTTTTCCAGTGCTTCAATTTTTTTTTCCCACAGCGACCTGTGAGTGGGTGGCACCTGCGGTGACCCTGGATCTGTAAGTCCTGGTGGACCTTGACCAAGCTGTAGGGCCATGGTCCCAATTTTCCCAACGGCGTCTGGTTTAGTTGCCCAATGGTTATGGTGCATGAGCATTTTTTCACTGGTTTCTGAGAAAAGAGTTTCCATGTGGGTCAATTTATCCGTCATATTAGATAGAATTGCTGTATTGTCTTGAACATTCCCCTTGATTGTCTCGTATAATTTACAGAATGGCGCTAAAACGACGGTCATTGCTGACATGATGGCGATCATGTCAGGTTTCTTGTTGGATGGTTCGTTCTGTAATGACGCTGCAATCTCACTAAGTCTTCGCTGTTTCGGTGGAGTAGGCATTTTATCAGATCGTCTCGTTTGGACTACTGAATCAAAGGTGGCTCCTTCTTCTGATGATCCTTGGTCTCTGACGGTGATGCTCCCTGTGCTGGGGGAGCCACCACACTTCCCAGCCTTGTCTATGTTCAATTTGGGAAGCGCCTTTATCCTTCCTGGCGTAGCCTTTTGATGGGCGCTGCTTAGATGGGATTTCGGCCACGCCCAAAGCTCTTCTTCGTTCTTGTTGGTCTGTGAAATTTGGTCCATAGTCCTGTCGGTCTCTTGCTCTTCTTCTTCATCCTCATCCTCAATCTCTATCTCCTCTGTTGCTGTTGTTCCTGCGTCGCCGCGGCTTTCCCTTTGAGTGATCTCAGGGATTCTCGTGAGCTGACCTTGTGGCTCCCTTTGTCTACCCTCAGCGGCCTCGGATTCTTTGGTTTTTACAGCTTCCTTGGGTAAATTGAATATTGTCTTGTTTGACATTTCACTCAATGGCCTGTTTGGCGAGCTTGTTTTTTTTGATACTCCAATAGATGGCTCTGTACTTTTCTGTATTTGAACCGGCTGAGGTTCAGGTACGAGTTCCAGCATCTCCGCATCTGATATTTCCGTATCGACGCTCAATTTTCTTTTATGTTGTTGTATAAAGAAGGATTTGAGCGAGCGGAACGACAAGTGGTTGGGAAGCCCTTTCGGAATCGGGGCTCCTCTATTGGGGCCTTTAGTTGGAATTTGCACCACCGGTCCCGTCAGTTTTCTAGGTCTCATGGATGCTCTCTTCATTGCTCCTTGGGATCTCACTGTCAATGGAATAGCCGTTTTGTTTCTTTTCTTCTTTGAGACCCCCTCTCCCGCCTTCACTTGTTCTCCGTCCGTTTCTTTATTGGAGTCGTCCGGTTCTCGCTCTATAAGGTCCTCACTGTCTGAGGCTTCTACTTCTAGATCTGACTCAGTCTCCGGGTCCGGACCTGGCCCTTTATCTCCGAGGGTTTTTGGCCGGCAAGACCTCTTTAGCCTTGTCTGTTCCTCGTCTAGGCCACTGATTTCTGCCTCCCCGGTGGTTTTGTGGAGCAACACCTCAATTTGAAGTGGAGTAGATGTCTGGTCATCTTTCTTCCTTTCGTTAGTACTCTTCATGGTCATTTTGACTTGTTCCCTCCTGGGATTTGGCTTTGCTCCAAGCTTTGCTCCAAGCGACGAGCCGTGTGGTGAGAGTTTTCTTTGCTCAGTTGCCACCGTAATCTCATTTAATATTTGTGTATCTGCTGATTCTTTTCCTACCCCAGACCCTCCGGTTGATATGACGCAATTGGGCGCCGCGCTCCTCCGGGCTGCTGGGTTTGTGGCTGGTCTCTTAGGAGACTGCTGTTGTCTCGCGTACTTTGTCCGTTCTTTCTCCGGGTTTGCATTCCACGTTGCCTCTTTCACCTCTATCACTTCAGATGTACACTGGGTATTTTCGGGCACTTCCGAGCCCCTCTCCGAATCCCGCCACCGGGCCCCGCTAATCCCTTCATCCATTGGGATGGCGCTGATCGATCCTACACCTTGATGGTTGATAGTTGCGTTGCGTGAACCCGAAGGAGGTCCTCCTCTCGGCTGGTCCACAATTACCTGCACCCTGCCATCAACTTGTTGGTCCTCCCCTGAGCACTCAGGGTCCAGGGGCCAGGGCTCTACCCGTGCCTGCCCTTGCGATGCGACCCTCTGCGAGCCCGCTGGGCTGAGTGAGCCGACCACTATGTCGTGGGGCTCGGGTGCGGAATCTTCAATCTTGTCAGGAATAATTTCGCCCGAAACGTCTGAGGTCTGTTTGGAAGTTTTGCTATAAGGAGTTTCTAGCAGCCCCGAAGATAACGGGGACGGGGACGGGGACGGGGACGTGGGCGGTCTATATGCCGAGTCTGACTCACTTCTTCTTCTCCCAGGGCACATATCTTTCCCCTGCCCGGGCTTTGCTGTCTTTGCCGGGCGTCGGACTTTCGGGGTAGGATTAACAGCCCTCGAGTCGTGGGTACCAACAGGGGGACGTACCTCGGGTTCCATTCGGGCGCGGCTCCGCGTCTGCAGCGGACTGCCGCAGACTGGCTCACACCTCAGCCTCACAGCTCCGCTTCACCGCTCCGCGGTGTCAGGTAGAGGAAGTAGCACCTTCCGGACAAAACGATGTGGACAGACTGCCGCAGACTGGCTCACACCTCAGCCTCACAGCTCTGCTTCACCGCTCCGCGGTGTCAGGTAGAGGAAGTAGCACCTTCCGGACAAAACGATGTGGACAGACTGCCGCAGACTGGCTCACACCTCAGCCTCACAGCTGATCTACAATTCATGCATGCGGCTAGACACAAGTGGTCGCGTAAGCAAAAAGGAGCAAGTAAATTATATATTTTACCAACCTCCACGCCCATTCTAAAAATGAACATTGGCAAAGCTAAACGTTTTGTCTTTTGTACAGGTATGGAATATAATTTTTAGGCACTGTCTAATGGTGCTACCTGGCCATAAAATTGCAACAACTGCCAAATGTTAGTTAAAATCTTGGATATTGGTTGTTTCTACTGTGGTTTGGTATTCTGTTAGAGTGCCGTAATGTCCGCGTGGAGTGTTGGGCGAGTGACTGTTCTGTGTGTTCTAAAAGTGTCCGATCTGGAAGCTGGCAGGTGAGGATGTGCCAGTGTTTCGTTCTATGTACTCACCTGGTATGTGGCACGGATAATAAACCACCTTACTCACGGTGGTTTCTTCATAATGGTTCCATGTGTGGGCATTTACCACGCTGCCCATACCCTTTTCTTCACCCTGCCCCATCCTGAGATTGCGTGAAAGAGGGAAGGGCACTCTCACTTGGCCCCCCTATTCTCCTACAAGATGCATGAATAGCCTCCCCGTTTGCCCCAGGATGCTCTCGACCTTCACCCCAACCTCCCAACACCTGGTCTCTAAGCTCCTTTGGGACTTCTGTATGCCATGTTGCACCATAGATGGCCCACACGATGCTGGCGCTCCTGCTGGAAACCCAGCATGCCACACACTGGCATAAAGAAGCACACAGTCTCACTTCTTTACTGCACAGAAAGTGGGCAGAGGAAAAAACCTGCACCGCAATTGCTTAGCAGTAAAGAGGTCATCTTAGTACCTGGACATATTATGGCTGAGCCTGCTAAATGGCTGTGTACAAGAGACAAAACGGTTAGGTACATAAATGCCTGTTTTCAACAAGAATTCGGTGCAATGAACACATGCTAGGGCACCGATACTACGAAAGCAAGTGGTCTAAGTCGCACCTGGTTAAGACCTTATTATTGCACCGTGAGCTGGTTTATATCTGCAACTAAGATATTCGGTTTCAGAAGACTGCTTAGAAATAACATTTTGTCGCCTTGTGTTTGGCTGGGGAGGGGCAGATAGGAATAGCCAGAGGACTAGCATGAACATGAGCTGTCCGAGGGTAGGTAAAAAGCAAATGACTGTGTCCCACCTTGCATCTTCTTTCTCTTCTCTTAACTTACTGCATCACTATTTTTGGCTTCTAGACAGTGCTTCTAGCGCCGCGTAATAGCCAAAACCAAAAAATCTATATATTAAAGGGTTCTGAAACCTGAAGAGTTCAAGTTAGGAGACTTAACTTTTGGGTGCCTTTTTTTTTTTTTTTTTTTTTTTTTTTTAAATGTAAGTCACATGCTCTCAAACAATATCTGACACTGTGCGCCTCACTAAACTGACTCATTGTAAAGTCTATTCAAAATCTAACCTGGGAGGGGAAATACGATTCTGTTTTTATGCCATCAATAGATTTAACAGAGGCTTTTGATGCTGTAGACCGTGAACATCTGTGGGCAAGTACATCTGTGGGCAAGTTGAAGGATTGGGGAGTTCCTCCGGAACAATTGAGACTGATCGTTGGACTGCGCACATTCAGAAATTCAAGTCCGCCTGTACCGGTGAGCGCTCTCAAGGCAGATCCCAATTTACTGTGGTGTCGGGCATGGTTGCATTCTCGCCCCCTGCCTGTTTAACCTTAGTTTCTGATATAGGGGAACATTTGGCAAGAAAAGTCTTCATCACACTAGTGTTGCACAACACTAGGCCCCTGTAGATGTCCTATGCACATGATTTTGTCATGTTTGACTGTACTCCTGTGGGTCTCCAGAGGTTGCTGAATGCTTTTGCTGCATGCATCAATAATCACTCCCTTCCGATTAATGCGCAGACCTGTATTTCGCAATATGCAACGGGTTGTAAGAAAACGTCTTTTGACTGCCATATCGGTTCAGAACAACCTATGAAGGTTAACTGGGTGCTGTACAGAGGTTTTCATATATTGGCGAATCCATCATTGTCCAAGCTGAAAGTCTGGTTGAAGGAGCAAATAGTGCCCCTGTTCAACCAATTGAAGAGGGTGGATGCTCGATATGGGACATACACTCTTAAAGCAGCTGTAAAATATTATGAGGGGAAAATCATCCAAAAGATTTTCTATGGGATGGACTTATACCCCCTTCTGCTATTGGAATAGTTACCACCCCTCGAAGCTCAGGTTTGGCGCAATGTAGTACATGTTCTTACTTCAGTCCCCGTTGACGTAATCCAGTACGAACTGGGTATGTCTCCAAACACATGCACAGTGGAAAATATTGGCTTTGATTAGAAAAATTCTATGCCCGGAACCGGAGTTCCTTCGGGAGGACTTGAAAGCAATTTTGGGATCGGGGAAATGTAGATGGTTAAATGAGACGCTCATTTTTTTTGTGAGCTTCTTTTATCCAAAATGATCTACTCAATCGACTACCTTGAATAAAATCCATGCAGAGTGAAGAGGGTCCTTTTTCGAAATGACTGAGTAAATACAGTTGATAAAAGGCACGGTTATCCCTCCATGAAACCTCTTGAGGGAGACCATTAAACTGGAGGCATTTTAGCACCCTTTTTGGCAATATAGCCAGCTAAAGAGATTAGGCTTTCATTTTTGCGCTTCCGCTGGAATCTTTTCTCTATAAAGCAAATGTTGATTAGGCAAGGTCGCTTGGAAGTTAAGCTGTTCTTTTTGCAAAAGGGGAGGGAAGAGTGAAACCCTTAAACATCTTTTGATTGTCCAGCGATACAGAAGATAAGATGGAACGATTTAATACATTTCCGATTAGCAACGGAGGAGGGCTTGGGAGACAAAGTTTGGGCGGAATGTCTCTCTGGATGTACTTCCTCCACTGTTCTTGCAGTTATATCTTTTCTAAAAGTTTTAAACTTTGAAGAACATTCAGGGTCAAACCTATTGGTATATAATATTGTGTGTGTGTAGGGGGTGCAACATGCATAATTTGTACTCTGTTAAAAACTTCTAACAATTCCAATTATGTTTACCGTTATTTTATCTAAATTACTGTAAAACATATATAAACAGCCGCCATTTCAGACAACTCTGAATACTAACAGATTTGGGAATAAAAGCTGTGGCATTCTCCATTCATACACATTCATACATCCATTAAGTGCGAAAGTGCTAGATATCAAACAATGATCGGATACATCTTATTTGTTAAACAATACGGTTCTTTGGACTAATTCCATCAGCAACAGTGGCCACTGGGCCACTGCCTTCAATTGACTTCCCGCATGATCGAAGACTCTCAGAAGCCCTCACGATACTCCACGGACAGCGTTTCATCCCTTCACCTCCATCCTGAAGAAGGCCATCCCAGTCACCTACGTCCAGTCTTCGTACCCTGTGGCAGAAACACTACAATGTCGATCTGTGACACAACTCCACCCCTTGCTTACTTGTACACACCTGTTGTTGTGTTTTTTCCCTATGACAATACCCATGGACCAACTGAGGTCCTGGGCTGCATTCACTCTTGTGTTGTAAACCCTTGTTAACTGTGTATCCAAGAGATTTTGCACCATCAGAAGGCTTGCACCCACCTCTAGCCAGGTGCCCTGTATTACCTTTAAAAGAGGGCAGACCCCTCTTTTGGGTAGATGATCTGAAGACTTTGCAAGGAGTAACAAGAAAAACTCGGCATTGGACCCTGGCTGAAGGTACAGTCTGCCAACTTCCGCCATTGAAGGAAAACCAGGATTGCCAAACAGTGAAGCAAAATCCCTCCCCTAAACATCTCCCAGGGAACAAAAGGAGATACGGAATCCAGAGCATCCTCCAACAGCTCCAGGACCGGTACCCAGCCAGCACATAGCGTGCCCCGCTTGGCTCTGCTGCAAGCTTCCAAGGTGGGAAGTGCCAAAGAGTCTCTGAACCAAACCAAGGACAAGGCAGTTGCCTGCAAGACTCTCCTCCGCTTTGGGCCGTCTGCCTTAAAGGAAAACACAAGTGCATCGACAAGCATCCACCGATGTCTGCCTTAAAGAACATTTTCAAGCCAGTTGAGCCCCTTGAGCTACAGCCGACTGCACCGCTGACTGTTAAGCCGCAGTCGCTAACACCATCAGAGACGCCTCAACCCATGCTTCAGACCAGCCAACCAGCACCGAGAACGATTCCTGACACTGAGCTGCCGTGTAGGCCAGCCTGCAGCCGTCCGTCCAGCCTCGCCCGTCAAACTGCTTGCCAACTGATACCCACAGCTGTTTCCCATCTTGAACTCTTTTTCGGAATCTGCAAAGCGCCCTGAAACTAACTCGACCCTGTCGAGCACGAAGAATTTCTAAAAAGCACAAGGTACATTGTGGTTCTGTCCCCCTGGTCCTTCCCCGAAGGCCCCTAGTGACATTTTATGACCCATTGCTCCCTTTGTGCTGAAACCAAGTATCCGTGAACTATTGCGATAAAGGACTTTAACGACTACCCTCCTGTCAGTATCCAGAGTGTATCCTGTTTCCTTCTTGAAACGGTCTGTCCTATGCATTCCTTTACAGGGTGGGTTGTATTTTGTAGTGTGCTAGAATGGTCTGTTGTGATAATAATAAAGTAGATATTTGTATACAAACTTGATTGGACGGTGGATGACTATAGATATGGACATGGACATTTTCTGATTTGAAACTCTATCCATTCATTTTCATCTAAACCATCCGAGTTGAGGGGGATGGATGGATGGAGGGAAGCCCCTCTCTGGCTGTTTGTGGACGGGGGAGGGCAGGGCCAAGGTGATGCAGGAGGCATCGGAACTGGCACGGCTTCGGGTTACCAACAGAAGTGAGGTGGCCCTGCGGCGGCTGTCTCAGTTAGTCTTTCGATGGATTAAAGACTGGTCAGATAGTAAGTCATGACAAGGGCCCCCTCGAGACTTTTTTATAAACCCCACGGACATGCAAGTCCCTTTCGAAGGAAAGTCGGGTCCAACGTGAAGAATTGGATTCGGTGGAGGAAAGCTCCTCAATGGAATGTTTTATTTCAGGGGGCAAAGCTCTTCAGTTTTTACACTGAATTCTACATTGATTACCAATCGAATGCTAAGTGAGTCGCCTTCCGCTTTAGGAGTAGTGCAGGGGCAACAATCCATACTGGCGGCCTGCCTCACTCGAGACATTACCGAAATAAAACCACGATAGGCTTCCATATGACCGCAGAACAAATGATTCGGGGACCAGTACAAGTTTAAGGCTAAATCTATCGGAAGAGGACCAATCGGCAACTAAGGAGAAAGAGGCTGCGTCCTGAGCATGGGATAATTCTGAAGGTGCGAAGGATAAAAGGCAACGGGAAGGCAAGGATGTAGAACGCCACTCTGGGAGCCCGTCTCATTAGAACCGTTGCCAGTCATGCTGGGAAGAACTATGTGAAATGCACAAATATCGTCCTCCGAAGCCTCGGAAAGTGACTGTTTTCTGTTCCAACAAGACTGTGTATGAATCTTGCCTTTAATCAGCAGCAGTCTTGCAGCTTCAGAACAGTATAATGGCAGAGTTATGTATCTCTTTGGCTCCTTTTTCGAAGCTGTACGAGACTGGGAATGACTTGCTAAAAGACCAGGCAACATTATTGGCGATGATACATTCAAAGATGATATACTTGGAAACGTTTGCCTCTACGGTACAAACCAGATTGGACAGAGAAGCAGAATTATCTGCCCAATGGCAAAACAGATTGTGATTTAGCCAGAGGAGAGGAAACTGATAAAAACATTATGATGGACTACTGTAAATGGGCGAGGGTCCAATATAAAAATGGAAACCTGGCTAATAGCTGCCCACAAGTGGTAGCAGGGGCAGTTTCGCAACCTCACGTGCAACGATCTAAAGCCTTAAAGGATCCAAATATTACTATTCTGTTCAATTTTCAGAGAGGCAGGGTGGTTGTTCCAGAGGGAGGTCCCAGACGAAGAAAGAGATCTACCACCAACTCGTTGCTTGGAGAAGCCACTGACCCTGAGAGAGTTGGAGGTGGATGAGCGAAGAGCTTGAAGGAAGATATTTAGGAAGAGAGCGTTGAAGATATTGAGGCCCGAGAAGGCCTTGTGGACAATGCAGAGGGTTTTGAACTTAATCCTCACAGCCACTGGGAGCCAGTGCAGGGATTTCAGTCCTGGAGAGATACGATCACTGGGCTTCAGGCCAAGGACAAGTCTTGCAGTCGTGTTTTGGATGAGTTGCAGTGGGTGGAGAGTAGAGGCAGGCAGATTTAGAAAGAATCTCTCCAATCCCTCTGCCCAATTCACTGGGACACCAATTCCGTCTAATATCTTGGTGTTCGGCTCGTGGCTTCCCCGAAAGATCTTTATGCAGCCAACTCCCCCACCCCCCCCAATCAAATCCTTCGAAAAAGACCTAAAGAGATGGGCAGGCCAGGAGATTTCATTGATGGGCTGTATCACTGCAGTTAACATTAACGTATTCCCTTGCCGCCTCCTTTTGCTCAACCCTCCCGGCTGAAATCCCAACATCGATATTGGATCGCCTTCAATGTAAACCTTTGGGGTTCATATGGCAGGGAAAAAAAATCGACGATCCCAAAAAAGGTGATGATGGGTGGTGCTAAGATGGGGTGACTGGGGGTACCCGATCTAAGCAAATGTGCAGAGGCAGCACAGATATCACACCTGCTGACATGGATGTCCACGTCTCCGCCTCTGAAATGGATGGAGATCGAACAATCTAAACTCTCTCTACCCCCTTCGTTTTCTACCCTTTAGCCCCAATACGACGCAGAAGCAAAGGCACAATTTGCTTTCGTCAACTAAGGTCACTCTAAAGTCATGGGACAAAGGCTCTAAAAGGGGGGAAAAGATCCCTAGAGACATAGGCCCATTATCTCCAGTCTTTGGCAACCCAGCCTTCTGACCAGGGCTGCAATCGGAAGCTTTTGGGAACTGGAGGTGGGGCGTGGCGGGGAGGGGACTATGAATACTAATATAGCTATTCGACGAAGGCCAACCCTGCTCACTCGTGGAATCTAAAAAGGAGTTCCACCACTCGGAAACAGATTCTCATATGTTCAGTTACGCCATTAGATCACACACCTAGCAATAAGATGAAAGGCTACACAAGTCCACTCGAACTAACAGTCTTGGAGGGTCTGTGGACGGGTGGGTTCTCTGAACTATACAAACTTCTGAGGGTGGATCTCCCGACCACCCGTCCGGACTACATGAGCCGCTGGTAGGCAGACCTGGGTCTGCATCTGGAAGATCAAGCATGGTTCGACATCTGGATCTGGGGACACTCTTCCTCCAGATGCGTGACCAACAAGGAGTGTGCATTGAGACTCTTATTTCGCTGGTAATATCCCCCAGTGCAGATACAACACTTAAGGCTGCGGTTCCCTCTCTTGCTGGCGAAACTGATAACGTGACTGTTGTTTTTTAAATCGACAAGCGCAGGCATGATATTCACAGCTGGCGCATCTGGCACTAGATCTTTGGGAGTGGGCCCCGTTTCTTAATATAGAGATATAGACGCTGCATCTGCCTGGTGAGGGCAATCTGAAGATGAACTCTCGGCAGGTGAGCGATTCAGAATCATGAGTGGTAACTGCTTCCCATAGTGGTGCAGGGCATCTTTTGGAATAGAGACCTCCTCCCTCGAACACTAGATGCTGGCTTCACGCGTAGCAACTAAGGATATCCTCCTAGCTCGCTGGTGACAGCCTGACCACCTTCGGTTTATTTCTTTATGCCTCCCCTATCCCCACCTCATTCACCAGTTGATCCAGTGGTTGCGGGAGACCAGTTAGGTTTCCATGATCCCAGTATTCGATGGAGGTCAGCTAGGTTCTGTAACTCTGACCTCAAGAGTCAGGATTGGTTACTTTCATTCACCTTTTCCAGAAAACTGCCATCCTTTCTCAGAGCTAGTGGAGGGTTGCATAGTCCCCACCCAGTCTGTGTGTATTGGTTTTTTGCCTGAAAAATTGGCCTTCTATAGGCCCATTGAAAGACAACAGGTGTATTTAAATGCTGGCTTGTGAATGCCAGCCCAAGACCAATATACAATTTAATGATACTGGTTTGACCTCTGCATCGATGGGATCTAAATTCCCTTTTATGCAACTTAATCATTATTATTTTTTTGGCTATCCTGGCTTTGTCCGTAATGTCCATAGGTTATATCGTACCTGCCAAGGGCTCCGATATCGTTTTCCTTATCAAACCCTATAGTTAAGACACCTGTTGAGGGTCTGCTGCACCTTTTTCCATTGTTGAAGTGTCCTCGCTCCTTGCGAGATATGATGGATATTTTGTCTCGCAAGCCTTTTGAGCCTATGGCGTCCAGTGATATCCATTTAGTATTGTGGTAGACTGCCTTCTTCGTGGCGGTCACACGGGCTTGAAGGATAGGCGAACTTTAGGACGTTTTGGCTACAAGACCTTAGTCTTACAGGACAAGGTAATCCTTCAGACGGATCTGCCTTTTTATAGCAACAGTGTTTTGGACTTCAATATAAACCAGGACATTTCTTTTTAATGTGTTTCCCAATTGGTCGAGGCAGAAAGGATTCTTCACAATTTTGATGTGGGTTGTTGAAAGTTCATCTGGATAGGATTAAGGACTTTCGCTCTTAGTATCTCAAGCAAGCAACTACCGACAACGACTATTATTTATTCCACATTGAATAGTCTCCAGAATAGTAGAAAATTAAAATCCGAAATCAGCATCCCAAACATGGGCTTGCATGCTTGTGCAGGGAGGGCTAAGGTGCCTTTTAGCAAGAAGCCGTTCTCTGGGGAGGTTGTTGCCAAAGCAACAACTTGGCCTTGCCTTCAGCGTAGCAGACATGTGATTTGGCCAGGCCTATCTTAACTTGTTTGACTACGATCAGGTTAGGTACTCCTCTACTCTAGGCTGATCTGCTTGACCAATAATGTGGAGTATGAAAGCCGGGACATAGAAGTAAGTAAATGAGTCACTATAGGGAATACTGTGAGCCTAATCCCTAGTTTCCCATTCGTCCTCACACTGGGTGGGTAGAAGGGAACGGGGAGGGCGAGGTGACAGCAATTTCATGTCTCTCTTGACCGGGAGGCCCAAGAGTATGGAGGAAGGTGGGCTATGGACTAGGAGTACAGTAATGACTAATTTATACTGTTGTTCCTTTGGAACACTCACTGGCAGGTTTACATAAAGCTTAATTGTAAGAAAAAATCTGTGATTTCTGGTGGGGTAAAACATGCCTTGCGACTATAGTACGGATTACAAATTCCTCCCTATGGTCTTCATCCCTGAGAGTTCCCAAGCAGTTATTATGACGATCGGGCAAATTTCAAAGTAATTTTTCAGCAGTGCCCAAATCATTTTATGAAAGCCTATTGCAGATTAATAATTTTAATTTTATTTCTTTAACTGTATTTTACCTGTTTTTACAAGAATACATTTGAATATGGTCCGTTACTACTTCACTTTGTTTAGTTCTAGTTTTTTTTTTCCAATCCCTTTTTAGCAGTCCATGAGTTATTTATGTTCCAGATCCAGGCTCTTGATGAAGTTTCCGACCGCAATGATCTATTTTCTGTTTCCCCATTCATTAGCATTGTCCACCATTATTCCTCGTACATGTGGCAATGATCTGTGAATAAGTGGCCTAAATGGACTTTTCGGTTGTGTGATACTCTTGCATTCCAGGAGTAAGTGTCTCAGGGTTTCCGGGATGTTCCTCTGGTCACAGAATCGGCCTCCATTTGATCTGGTTTTATCTCGAACAGCGAGGATTTAGTTAGTTTTTAAGATGTTCAATCTAGCGCTCATAAAAGTCGATCTCAGATTCTTGTTCGGAAATTTGAGTAAATAGCTTACCGGTTTGAATGTTCACTGGCAAATGCTTTATGGATTTATAACTTGCTGCTACGTCCTGAGTTTCGCACCAGTCAAGTTCTTTCAGTTTCTTAGCTGTTTTCGTTGGGTTACCGACTAGTTCCTCTTGCGAACTTCCTATTTCCTCCAGGAGTGCTAGGTTTTTAAATGACCATTTGTTTAACATTTTGTTGGTCCCTTTGGACATTTCTTCATGAATGATCTCATAAACTCGTTCTTTGGCACTATAGATCTTCCTGAAGAGCATTAAGGTATTAAGCTCTACAATTGCTTCCAGCGAAGTTAAACGCAATTCTCTGCTGATTATTGCTACCGGTGTTGATACTGGTAATCTGAGGACTGCCCTCCAAAAAGAACCTTCCAATTTTGCCCAAATGTTAGGGGGGATTCCCGGCATTGCCTCAGCGCCAAAAACGATAGCTGGGATTGCTTTAGATTTGTAGAAGTTCAAGGCCGCTTGTATAGTGAAGTGACTGAATTTCTTGTCCAACTTTTTTGTTTGGTTCATTAGGTTTTTGGTTTTCGTACGCCTGTTGCATTGGCAGTTTCAGGGTATTTTTGCTGAATATAACCCCCAGGTAACGAAATGATTGCACTTTTTCTAATGGGGTTCCTTTTGATGTGCCACATCTTCGCATCCTTTCTTTTGGCTGTCTTTTCAAGGTTCACCGCCTTCGTTTTGTTGGTATTGATTTCCAGATCGTTCATTTGTAGGTATTGCAGATTAATAATGCCCACGACTTGTGCGTTGAGCCCGGGACAATGTCTGCACAGAGCCTTCAGAGTGCTAACTTTGTTGGTGCCACCCGGTTCCTATAGTAGTGGAAAGGTTTACTTTGCTTTACGTCATGTCAAACATGAATAACTTTTCAGGTTTAAAGCACATTTAATCTGTGTATCACTGCTATTAATTTTTCATTGCTGCTAGGCAACGAGCAAAAGCAATGCAACTATTGTGCTTAAAGTCGATCAAACAGCGGCTTGTTAGCACAACGGCTTTCCTCGATGGCCTTCCCCTCCATCCGTGCACTGGACCCATAAGAGTCTTCCCGATTTATTTTAAACAGTCAATATTCCCGTCTGAATAAATGCGAGGCCACCGCTGTTGATAGTTTTGTGGGTGTTGCACCCATGTTCAATTCAAATTGTGTAACTATATAGTACAGGCCCTTTGGCATTCGTGAGTCGATTTGCTCAGAATAAAGTAATTAATTCCGCTCTGTTTCCAGTGTCATCAGTAAGATTATCTAAAGCTGATGATCAAAGCAAAGCAGAATGCAGCACGTGTCGGACCTTGTAGCGAAATGGATAGCTTCCTTTGTGGCTTGCACGTACTTCATTTCTTCCTGTAATTGGTTTACGTTCGACTAGGGAGTCCAGGCTATGTAATTCTAGGTACCCAAAAGTGGTCTGTCTCTTTAATTGGACTCAATACACAAAGTTCTAAGCACATGCCAGTTCATCACCTGTAGGGGATGGTTAAAGTAAAACAATTAAATGCTTGTACGACCCTATTTACCTGAACCCTTGATCATGGCAAAAAAACAAATGTGGGCTCATTAACATTATATAGTGACGTCACAGGGAAATTGCTATATTTTAAAGTGCACTATGAAAAGTTAATTAATTTGGCCTTTCCTAATGGAAGGGCACAGTACAAATATCCAATTACCTTTCAGGAAAAAAACATCACCCGAAAAATAAACAGATGTTCTATGACATGGCTATTTAAAACCTAATATAAAGGGCTGCCCCTTCTCTCATAGTACATGGTGTCGGATGTTTCACACATTTTTACACATTTGTTGCTGAAAAGTATTTTAGTACATGAAGAATAGGCACTCAGAACAATCTTTCCATTCCTGTTTTTTCCTTTACACTTTTACTTTAGCACCATGTGTTTTGAGTGAATTTTGAAGAAACTGATGACCCTGATTTGAGCATCAAATGGAAAAAACCATTTCAACAATAGCTCCCTGATCGAAAGATGCTAATGGAGCATGCAAACAACATGTATATTAAAATAGAAAATGATATACAAGTAGTCATTAAAGATATGATTAAACCAGAACCAACAAAGTATTATGATTCATAGTTAAGCGCATGTCAGCTAAATATCAAGATGCATTTAAATTAAAGTCAAACGAAATGTACACACATTGACGCCGCAAAGTTCAGATTACCGACATTATGGATGGAGTAAGATGCAGCGAGCAGCACAGACAATGTGAGTATTGCCGATCTGACAAATTACCTTCCCCTCCGACTTCTCGATTCTGGTTTCTTAATCTTTTCTTATGGTGTATTCTAGCCCAACCCGGAACTTGCTCATGCTTCTTCTAAGCTAACCATCCACCCCTTCCTTTCCTTCTTGTCCCTTATTCATTCTTTACTTGTCTATTTATTCTACCCATCTTCATGCATCTTGACTACACTTCATTCCTCTCTCTTGACTACACTTCATTCCTCTGTCTACTTGCTCTTCTCCTTCCCTTCAGCCTCAACTTGGTGTAACTTTTGCATCACTCTCCGGCCTCCCCATTGTCCTCCATCCATGCACTCGCACCCTTCAAATCTAGTGCTGCCATACTCCCCAACCTCACCTATTCCCCCCCCCTCACCTACCACATGGCACTGGCTCCTCTCCCCACCTCCTATTCTTTTCAAGAGGCCTTTGGAATGCACAGCACAATACCTCTGCAATAAGCCTTCCTGCGTCACTAACCACTTTGATTTTTATCACCCTCAACTTTCACTGCTTGCTAGTGCAGAAACCTGGTTCTCCCCTCATCACTCGGCTACAATAACGCCTCTCCACATGGACTGTGCTACCTTCTTCTCAACCGACCTTTTGTAAAGGGTGGCAGTGTAGGGTCCCTTAGCAATAAGCCCCCCCTTTGAATATGCCAGCATTCAATTCCTCCCCTACTTCTCCCACTGCTCTGATCTCGATCGACCCCCTGGTCCTCTTATCTTCACTGATTCGACCCTTCTCTTTGATTCTCTTCTTACTGACATCCCCATTGTCATGTTGGTTTTTTTTAAACTTCCTAAGCCCTCCGCAGGCATCAGCCTTGGACTGAACTCCCTCTTATCTGACTCCTTCATCTACTCTCCACCCCCTCCCCCACAACCAGCCTACTCCTACTGATGGGAACTCTTTTGATCTGGTCTTGGACCGATCTGCCTCTGATCCATTGCATTGGTCACTTTAGCATCTTGGTTCCTCCAAGTTCTACTGCTCATCTCGCCTCTTCAAAGACCAAGAGGAAATTCAGGGATTACTCAGTTTCCCCTTAACTTGATGTTGGGACCATTCTCCTATTCCTTTCCCCTAGTCCTGTCTCTTCCATTGACTCTGCTTTCTCTAACTTTTCACTTGCATTTATGACTTAGTTTGACCAATACTATCTTGCTCTTACATTCACACCTTCCCATCCTCGGTCTTGAATCACCTCTGAAATTCAGACCCTCAAAACAAACATGCCCCGTGACCTGACATTGGCACACATTATGGACACTTACCCTACTCCTAGCCTACACGAACGCCCTTGCTGTCCTAACCTCTGCACCAGACTCCTTCACAAACCTAATCTCCTCCCTTTGCAATTGCCCCTGCAAACTTTCCTCTACACTCCAATCTTTGCGCACACCTCCCAAGCAAATATCCATCACCTCCTACCTTTCCACTAATGACTTTGCTCGCTACGTTTCCTCTAAAATTTGTGACACTATCAGTCTGTCTCTACCCAACACCAACCCTCTTTCTGTCTACCACCTCTTCTACTCCTTATCCTCTACCTCTCCTATTGAATTCACGCCATCTTGTGCTCCTATCAACCATTTTGCTCCCCAAATGGTCAAAGACTTTACTTCTCGATCCTACTCCTGGGCATTCTTTTCTGCTTCTCCCGCTAGACCGAGTCCTCCAGCTTTGCTTCCCACATTGTCTACAACCTACCCAGGTCCTCCGCAGCTTCTACCTTCTGACGGCTTGCTGGTTGGCTCCCAATGCACGACTGCTCTCTTTTCAAGTTCCTTCTGGTCTACAAAGCTAAAACGGTCTTGCACTACAGTACCTGTCTGATTGTATCTCGGTCTACTCACCATCTTCTTCCCTCTGATACTCTTCTGCACGCAACCTCACTGTTTTCCAGAGTAGTTAGGAAGAGCCTAGTCTGTACAAGAGAGGCTCCTCCTGAACCCACAATAAGACCTTTCTCTCGATTTCTCCCGGTGGAGGGTGGATAAGAATAGTACTCCACCTGGAAAGTGAAACCTGGACATCCCAACCTCCCACGTCCAACAGGGAACAAAGCGAGTACGGCTGATGCTCCAAAGAAGATCGGGGACCAGATGGAACAGTGTTGACCCTACAATGAGAATACACACAGGCATTAATTCCTATCATAGCCATCCATGCATCCCACAGCAACAACACTTAACAGGTCTTTGATTCCTTTATTCTCTGATCTGATATGAAGTACAGGATACAGAGGTCCAGAGGTCAGAGGAACGAACTGTGTGACGTACCCCGTATTGACAAAACCATGCAATAAGTCGCACAGGGATCTCACAGTTGACGGCACAAGGACGCATAAAAGGAGGCAGAGAGATCATTAGGCAAGGAAGGTGGAGCAATATCTAAAAAGGACACAGTCGGAAAATCTAGGAAGGTTATTAATCCAGAGAACCAGGAATACAGGGAACTGGGAATCCAGGAGGAGCCTCAGAAGAAACAAACCCCAGAAACAATGGGAAAAGATGTGTCCCCAAGTACCAGTCAAATACAGCTAAAAAGCATGAAGCACAGTCGGCATAGCATGAGGAAAAGTTCCAAAACAAACGTCAACCAAACTGAAAGCTGAAGGTTATCCAGGAAACCAGTAAAGGGTTGAGGAACAGAGGAGTACTAGACGCAATACAATAGAACTAGCCACTCACTGAATAAGTGAGTAGCATGGAGCCGCGTTATCTGTTTGCGTTTTAAACTTCCATGTTCTAGTGTTCGGAAGCATCCTCATCAGTCATTAGTTGGAAGATGTAAATATAACTATGTTGCTTTATGCCGCAGCGGAGCATGGTTCTTCTGAGAAATGTAGTTTCCCTTGCGTCTCCGTTGCCAGAGTCTCCACTGCAGGTGCCAGCGGTCAATACAAGGACCTGAAACCTTGCCGTCGCCTGACAACTGTCCCATATCCTCCCTGTGCCTCCACTCGTTTCTGATTTTTCTTCCTACGTGCCCTGCTACACTGGGCAAGTAACGATCAAAGCCATCCCAACTTTGGATCTCTTCAAAGCTCTGCTTAAACTTGACTTACTTGCTAAAGAGGGAGTTCCCTCTGCCATCTCCCCTGTCCTCCCACCTGACCCAATACTGTCTCCAGTGATGCTTAATAATGTAATTTTGTATATTTAAATAGTACTCTTTAGTTTGATGCTGTTGCTTCCTTAAGTTAATACTACCTTTTTGTAAGTCACCTGTTTTCTCATATTTTTTTTCTTTTTAATTTGTCTTGTCGGATCTTAAAACCACTTGCCTAAATAATAGATTGGTAGATTTCTTAAAGTGTTCGACTTTGCTATTGCAAAGTTGAATAAGTTGATGGCATGTGACAAAGAAATGGTTATCAATTAACTCCACAACTACATTTGTGCTTTGTGATTATTTGTGTATGCAACATATTTTATGTAGGAAGCACAAAAAGGGAGTTAAGATTTTGGATAAGAGAAAACCTGAATGCTATACAAACGAAAAAGTATTTGCACTTACTGAACATTGGATCGAGGAGCATGGCTAAAACCTGCCCAGAATTAGATTATTCGGATACAAAGCAGCATTTAAAAGTATGAGAGGCTTGACAACTGAGGAGCATGGGAGCCATAATGATATTAACAATGAGCGCAATTCGAGATGGTCCCAATAAATAACATGAGTTGACTGTCTTCCTGGACTAATGTGCAAGCTGATCGTAAAGATGGTCTTTTTCGTCTACGAATAGTGTTGGATAAGATCTGATGACGCACATTTTTTGATAGTGTACATTGGATGAAATGGAATTCATGAATTAATTTCAGTACGTCACGTAATGGCAGATCATATTTTTCTCTTGCTTTGCTGAGGGGTTGTGCAAGTCCGGAAATATTTGTAGTGTGGTCTGGTTACTGCTAAAAGTATTATCTGAAAATAGGCAATCATGATTTCATTAGAACAATGCAGCTCCTACTATGTGCCAATTCAATTGCGTAGTTTTAGCAGAAATATACAGGCCTGGAATCTAATAAAGGAATAAGCACACCCAACATTAGTATTAATTTGAGTAATCCAATTAATGGCTCAGCACACTACAATGCTCTCGTACTGAAGGGTTGTGTGCCCAGAAATATCTGTAGCATGGTCTGGATACTAATATGCAAAATAAAATAGACACCCAGTATTTAATTTGAAAAACAAAAAGTGCAGCTGATGCTGTATGCCAATTCGATTGCAAATTGTTAGTTGAAATGCACAGTTCGAGAATCTAATAACGAAAACAAGCATACACAAAGTCAATAAAGATACCACCAACAAGACTAACAAAAATACACATTAGTGCAAAGTAAATGCATAATGGTATGCTAGCACAGCGTTTGATGGGCATGAATAGGCTTTGAGAGAAATGCACATCTTGCAATAGATTTGAATATATGAGCCACCATTTTATAATTAGTACCTGGCTGTGGGGTGAGGGGGGGCCCTTTTCCCCACCCCCTTTTTGCACATATCCTCTCTTCCCCCCTACCAGCTTGCCTGCGCTGCTCTGTCCCTCGCTGGCGTCAGTTCTCAACTCGAGAAAAATACACTATTTAATACCCTAGTACAAGGTGCCAGGGTACTAATAGAAATAGAACCCAAACCCTCAGAGGGGGGCATTACTGGTCTGTAACTGATGCATTAATCTCGTATAACAGAGTTATACCAGATGAGTCCTCGCTCTTTTTCTTTCTGATGTATAGTTCAGTCAAAAACAGTGCCGAGCCTCTGCAATTAATCGAGTCTTCAACACAGGCATCTACAATCTTATAAGATAAGAATTTGAGATGAGCCGTCGGTGCGCTGTTAAGATTGATATTTGGTCCGTCTTAAATCGGTTTCAACTTTATAGTATGAGCTATGAAACCTAACCTGAGGGGAGTAAGTATAAAGACGTACCCAAGTATACCTTAACTGTATATAAAAAAAAAAGCAGACTGTGACAATTAAACCTATAGCTGGCCAATTGTATTATTCATACCAACGCGTATATGAACACCCTATGTTTGCGATCCGACTCCTTAAGACTGGAAACCAAACGATATAGGCAATAGTATATTAGAATAACAATATTTCTTTATTTTGTACTATCGTTAGTTATGTGCATTATAGGTGTTCCATCTGCTTTCTTTAAAATGTTCAGAGCTCATTCAACATATTAAAAATCTTGTGCTCACTTAGTGCTGATGTTCTAGCTACTGGCACATTACAATTCTGGTTGCTCTATCTAAACTCGAGTGAACTTCTTAGCCAAAATTAGTACACTGCTTGGAAGGGGGCTCCCAGCCAATCGGGAGGCTCAGAACTGAGTTTTTACCACATGGTAAAACCCCTGCTCCAAGCCTCCTCGGAAGCAGGAGGCCACCATCTTCCCCGCCGGTACTGAGAAGTGCACCCTCTTACCCCCATCCCCCAATTTCAATTTCCACATCTCCATCCCCCCCATACCTTTCATTCCTTTGCCCCTCACCAGTGCCGGGAACACTGTTCCCACAGCTCCTTGGCGGCAATGGCCGGCATGTACAGAGAGAAGGGGCTATGTGTAGTTCCATTCTCCCTGGCCCATGCAGCCATCTTGTTTTGTAGTTTTTTGTAAAATTTATTTAGTAACCGCAAACATGCGGTTTCTCAACTTGAAAAAAAACCTGATTACTATCCTGGTAAAATGTGCCGGGTGTGACTAATCCTACGAATCCCTCAGAGAAGCCCTGCCTAAAGTCTCCTCCCAGGTTGCCAAGGAAAGGCAGACTCTTCCTTCCCCTGGCCTTGGGTGGTGGTGTACTGCGGGAGGATCACCTGGGAGGAGACCAGGCCCCGGGTGGTGAGGAGATCCCGTCGGATGAGACGCGGTATCTGTCTTTTAAAAGGGAGAACTTTTTAAATTTGCCATCAAAGGTAATGACCTTATTTTCGTCATGATGCATCTAAACCACATATCAGATCTGTGGCTCTGAATGCAAATACCATTAAATATGAACAGGCCTTAATAAGAGAAAGACCATGCAAGTTTTTTCAGGATAAAAAATCTTCCTTATTCCCAAAGGTATAATGGAACGGAATGTAGAAATGGTGCCTTTATCAGTCATCCTTTGTAACAACAAATTCTAATGGTTCACCCTTAAATAATTCGAAGGGGAATACATCTACCCTTAGAACTAGGAAGTTATTGAAGAGAAATTATTTTGTTGTTGGGGACTACAAGTCCCATAATTCAGAAGTACTGGGACGAGGAAGAGTAGTAGTCGGGCAATTAAGCCTAATGGCCCACACCTGAAGGATCCTCCGAGGCATAAAATGCCCCCTCGGGTGAAGGCAGTTAGGAGCTCGAACTGTGACTGGAGGTGCGTGCAGTAGTAGAAGAACACAGTGTTGGCAATCCAGGCAGAAGTGGGAGAACCAAAGGGAGGCTGGTATTCTGATGCAGCAGATTTTATCTGCTTATCCTGAGAGGGTCATATTTCCGCCCAATAAAGGTTGTGGAAGAGAAACCTGCTACTTTATAAATATTCTTTGAAGCTGATGCAACCTACATTGCCAAAGATTATATATGAAACAACAAAGTGTTTCAAAGGCAATTCTAGGTTATTGTGGGTTGCAGACCAGACAAGAGGGTGCAAAGAGGCTGCCCCTTTGAAAAGGGGTACTCGGAGGAAGAATGTTTTGCCTGTTCTGAAGGTGGTGTTGCTGAAACTGAATCATGTAAGAACCAAAACATGTTTGAATTTACAAAATACTGAAGCTGTAGTAGTATTGCAAAGTACTTAAGCTGTAGTAGTGTCTTTGGTTGTCAGTAGATGCAGTAGCACAAGTGAAGTGGAAAACTGGGGTAACGGAGCATGCTCTCATGGTGGACTCATGTAGATGTTGAAGGTGTTGAAGTGGAAGTAGAAGTGCTGTGAAGTAATCCTGACACGTATCCCTAATGTGATTCCTTATCTTATTAAGAGAGACATACTAAGTGTTAACCAAGAACTGTGTTCCATTAACATTGACAGAAGTTGTATTTCTTTTGAACTGTGGCAAGTCTTCTTGGATAACTGGAAGTGGTGGAAAGCATTGTGGCTGGGAATACCATTGATGCTATTTTGAGGAAGTGGGAAGTCCTTATTTCACCAAGAAGAAAAGCTTTGTTGTTGCTGGAGGTTTGGTTGACAAAACCTTACCTTGACATTGAAAAATCAAGAACTGAATTGAGACTATACCATGTACATGGATTTCTTGGTTTCATTTTGTTGAACATTGGAGCTGAATTTACCTTGAATCATGGGAAAGGGAGTTCGCCCAGGTTACAAAGAGGTTATCAAGAAACTGTAAATATTATTGTTGATGTTATTTGAATTGCTATATATTTTCTTTGTGCATTTGATGTTTAGATGTGAGGGCCAGACGGCCACTGTTAGTGTTTCCCTTTAGTTTTGTTAGGCTGGGAAATCCTTGTCAGAGTAGGGATAGTTAACTTTTAGAATTTAATAAAATGGCATTTTTTGAACAATCATCCAAAAGTTATCCATCTTGCATTGCGGACCCCTCACACAGGATACTAATAGCAATAAACCCCTAAGGCCGTGGGCATTACTAGGGCAGGTAATGTACCAGGCTAACGTTAAAGCCCTTGCTTCGCTTGGGCTTCTAACTGGCCTGTGGCATTTCTTAGCTAATTCCCCCTGCTTGTCAGGGTTTATTGCTTAAATATTACAATTGCAAAGACAACATATTTAGCGGTCAATAAGTATACCACCACTATATTGTCGTTCTGATAATTTAGAAGCTAAATGATGTGTAGGTTTACCATAATCATGACATACTACATTATACATTCTTTTTCAAAAGCAACATTTGGTTTGATGATCAATAATCCATCTGATGTATTTATTTGATTTGTGTTCGTTTTGTTTGCCAATTTTTTAAATGGTTGTTTTTAAATGCATTTTCACTTTCTACTAACGACACACCTGATCAATGTCCTGAAAAAGATCCTTTGCTCGAAACACGCGTTGGCAAATGCAACAGTGTAAAGGCAAAAGCAGAAGTGTAAAGATTGTTCGGTATAAAACAAAAGTGTGAAGGTTTATTTTCGTTCTGTGGTTTATCTACTAAACATACATTTCAATGACAAAATCAGAAGCGTAAAGAGTCCTTAAACATTGATCACTTTATGTATTGTGAGATCAGGCAAAGTCCTTTTTTATCCATGTATTGTTTTATTTTGATTGTTAATCAGCCTTGATACCCCCGTCCCCAAAATAAGCAGTCCAGCCAAACTGCGTTGTCACATCCCTTCTGCATGAGACCACAAGCCACCCCAGGCATGTTCTGCCCTCATTGGGTTTCATTAGTGAGGTGTAGCTTGGTTTTCTAGGCATAGAGACCCAAGCTACACCTCACTGATGCCCATTGAGGTTGCTTGAGTTATTTTACAAAATGGATATGACCAAACAGGAGCAATTTGGACTGAACTTGCCCTTGATGGGATGGGACCAAGCTTGATTTGCATATGTTCTTTGCCCCGTTCTATAATGGTTTGGCAGACTGAGTAACTGGGGCCTGGAAGGTTTCCCAGAGCAATGACATGGATTAGGATTAATTGTAAACCAACCATTGCCTCTTTTGTTGTGCTATTGTCAACCTTCATCTCGGGGCAACTAGTTTGCATACTGCACTTGTGTCCTTTCACCAGTATCTTCTCTTCCTGCATGGGAAGCTCTCCGTTAAATATGTCGCTTTCTGTGAACTGATCACTTAGATAACAATTCAAAGTGTAGTGTTCTCCCATTTTAATCGCTGTATTACACACATTTTATTTTACCTGAAAAATGTGTCCCTGCGCACAATTTTTATTAACTCTCTCAAAGCTCGAAAAACTACTTTCCTGTTCGCATCCCATGGCGCCCACATCTGCATGTTTGCTTCGTGTGCATTATGTACTCTTTGTCTTTTAGTTGATTATCGTTAAGTATATAGGTTTTAAACTTTGTCACCACCTGTATTGGGTTACTTGCATTTAATGTCTTCTTTCTGAAAAGTTTGCATTTCTTCTTTTTTAGGAATAAGAAAATTCTAAGCAAAAAGAAATTGAAAAGGAAGCAGAAGACCAAATCAAAAGTGAAAGCACGAAGCAAGGTAAGCTTGCTGTAACCAATGGTTGGCGTCTACTTTTATTTTTCCGGTCCCCAGGCAGGCAAACCTCAGGAACTGGTATGTCCCACAGGTCTCCAGAGCCCAACGCCCAGGGGTATCCTCAACACTGTCCCTTAATGCTCAGCCTCTGTGAAAAAGGGGACTTGGATAACATAAACAAAATTTACTTCCTCCTGCTTAGGTTGGACTGGAAGCTGTAAAGCAGAAAAAGAAGTCAGTTGGTGGTCTGTTGATGCTTCTATTAATTTTCACGAATGACTCAACCTATACAACTTCCACTCTCTTCCCCCCACCCCCCCAAACCCCCCCCCCCTCATTGAAATTGAATGATCTTCAGCTGTTGTACCTGCACAAGATGCTCATAGGTGACTGAACCTCTGGGTTTGGACTTGGCTCTTATCTGTTGGAAATGTTCATATCCATGGAGGACTGCAAAGGACTTGGGCTCCCCAACCTCGACATGCACCCATTAATTCTACTGGGTTTGCTCCTAAAACGTCTGCACAATTGAGCAATCTAACATCTACACCCATAATCAATGCAGGTTTATATTGACAAAATAGTTTGCCTGTAATTATTGCTTTACATGTTGTATCACTTTTATTATATTTTGTCTTACACTTAACTTGTTCATCAACTAGAATAGAAAATTCTATATATTTCTTTATTACTTTTTTTGTAAAAAAAAATAAATCTATATGTATGATTATATATTTTAATTACAGGCGTAAACCATTTGGTCACTATACACCTTGGCTGATTGTGATCTTTACCACTCAGAAGTGGGAGTTACTACGGAGGACTAATTCCTATTGTATTTTTTGTGCTGGATGCTTTACTGAACAATTTCATACAGCAAGTCTTTGGAATAGTCTGAAGGGATACTAACCCGCTGTAAATGGCCTGAAAATGAATGTTCACTATTTTCAACTATTAATCATGTTTCCAGGTTTTATCTGCAACTAAAATTCTACTTCTGAGATCCTAGGTTTTCCCTTTAGAAGATTACTCTTGGCCAAGTCTTCCGGTGGTAGTCCAGAGACCCTTTTAGAGACACTTGTTCTCCCTCTCTCCCTCTCTCCCTCTCCCCTATTCTGGAACTGACCAGGGTTGAATTACACTTTTTTTTCCTTCTCAGAGCTGGACATTTTCATGCTCTGATAGTCTCGAGCCAATGACCGTGAGCACTCCTGAGCGTGCCCCCTGCAAGATGATTTTGGGGAATTTCCAGGTAGCGCGTCTAACCTTGGGCATGCACTGTCTACAATCAAAGGATATGTTTCTGTGCAGCTTTTGGTTCACCCAGGACTGTGTGTGGATCTGAAGCCTCCAAAGACTCAAGTGTGCTGCTGCTACCGAGAAAAGTCTTTCAGCAAGACACTTGCGAGGAAACCTTTTCTTTGTGGCTCAGAGCAAAGCTTCTGGGGCACATTTCTAGCTGCCAAATTAGAGAGCCAGGTACTGTGCCTTGGGGGTTGCGGCCATTCCTGCAGCCTAACAAGGTGAAAGGAAGTTAACTGGCTGGATTCCGTTGCTTGATCCCCCACTGTGGATCCCTGAAACACCATGTTGGCTTGGGCACTCTTTCCTGCACAAATCAATTACAAAGTTTTAAATTCCACTCATACAGTAATCCGTAAATGTAATATTTTCCTAGTCCAAACTACAGCGTTCCCTTTCACTCTAACCACAGCTGATCATATTTCTGCCAGGATCCCAACCAAGCAACTGAAATCACACCCAAACCGAAGAACCGAAATTGACCATGCCCTGACTAGGGGTGTCACGGTATTAGTTTTATGACGGTACAATAACCTTCTTGCCAAACGACGGTATATCATGGTTATCGCGGTATAGCAGGTGGAGTAAATTAATCTTAACAAATATTTTCTAAAAGGTCATAAATTGTCAGATTTATCATCACAAACAAAACCAGGCACCAAGGGCCAGAATTGGGCTTTTCAACATACTTTCCACTGAAATGCCACCCCTTGCTTCCACCAAACACAAACACACGTGTGGAGAGGAGGAGGGGGTGGGGGGAGCCCTGCTGCGACTGGCAAAGCAAACTGAATAGCTTTTTTAATTGGTCATTTAGGCTTTTAGCTCCCCCACTGGCTACTGGTGAAGATTAACATGTTGCCATCTTGATAACCTGCATGCCACAGATCAATGGAGGCTGATGGTAGTATACGCTTGTGCGCATACACACGCACACGCACTCTCTCTTTACTTTACAGCCTTTAATTTACTTCCGGGCCAAAAGGTGTTCAGTAATCACGGACATGTTACCCTTTGGTATGGCAGCAGGGAATACCCACAGAGGTAAATTTCGCAGTGTGACTTATTACATGTAAATTCAATGATGGAACCAGGGAAATCCCCCATTGTCATATGTTTAGAAAACATTATCCATTATAAATATATAAAAACCTAAGCCGCCAACCCAAAGTCCCGGGAGGATAGCTCAGCGGCAACGTGCGTGCATTGGAAGCAAGACGACACAAAGCAACACAGGTTCGATCCCCGGGTCGGCGCTTAGAAACCTCTGGGTGTTTAAGCGTGTTATAAATACGCAACTAAGACAAAAACAATTACGCAACTAAATAAACAAAAACAATTTCTTTAACAGCGCCTCGATGCCCACGGGCTCTGTGAGCGCTTTAAAAAAAAAAAAAGTAAACCCTTTTCCTTCTTGCCACTGTATTTATTCTTCCTATTGCTAACATATTGATTTTGTGTCGGGCACGTGTGGTTTATGGAATGGCATTAAAAACTGCTCAAACTGAAACTACTTGGCAGACGGCACATCCAACAGTGCAAGACCAAGACTGCGCAGCACTTGCTTGCTGCAGCCTTTCCAAATCAGATTGAAAAGCACACTTAACAGTATGAACGGTATAAACAATGTGACGGTTATTATTGTTCAATTAAGTGGTTCACGGTATCTTTAACGGTATACCGTAATACCGTTACATCCCTAGCCCTGACACTGTTGTCACTATACAGAGACCTAAACCACTTTGAAGCTGGCTTCTCTTGTACATAGCACACAATACTTGAAGATTTCCATAGCCATGTAGCAGTGCAACACCTGTTTAAATAAAACTTCTGTCCACCATGGAATTGTAAAAGCTCTTTAGTCTATCTAGATTTTAGGCCCAGAACATTGAAGGCACAGTATTATATATAACAGGGTGTTATAAATGGAGAACAATCAAATTAGATCGAATTGCTTGATTGGGGCAGGTTGAAATATTTTTGCTCAGTTTCTCTTGCCATTTTAGGCACAACTGTCGGGCTATCATATAGCAAATTACCACACCCTTGTGTTGCTCTCCACATAGATACTACAGCATACTAAACTTTCTTTGTGTCCTATATGCCACCCACCCACCCACCCACCTACCAAAAGCATCCATGTGTCCAGATAGAACCCACCTTTTTGTCTTGGATTCCCCGGACTTGGGTAGGCATAGGGCTTACTGCACCTCTTCACCGCTCACATATTTGCACGTGCATTTACGCCATGTAGAAATGAGTACCCAAAGGTACTCGAAGTGCTAAAACCCCTTTGTGTGCAAAGACCCTATCCTCACAATGACTATTCTCTCTGACTTCCCTCCAACCTTGGGCTCTCCTCCTCCGTTCTTTGTTCCCATGCTCTGGTCAATGCTAACCTGCCTAGCTCCCTCCTCTTCCCCTAATAGTGGTTTGACGATTCAATGCCTTGTTGAGTGCCATCCAAACAGCCTAATCTACATAATACATGTCACCTCTGCCTATTTCCCCTTCCTTCCAAATGGATTCCCTTTATCCTGCTATATTGCTCTTTTAACGGTCTCCCTGAGGTGTTAAACCCTACATAAGCAACAAAACATAACTTTATACATAGAGGAAAGAAAATGAAAAGCACATTTATTATGGTTAATGATAATCACTTTTGGTAATTGTATTGTGCTAGAAATGAAGCAATACAGGTCCTTAGTGCGGAACATTTTAAAGGGGACACAAGTCTCAAAACTTTATTTCTTTACTTTTCTAGAGTTTATCCATTTGCATTACAATGCCCTTGTCTTAATTGCTTGCTTGCCAGACATGATCCTAGTTACAAGCTGCCTGAGAGGGCTGCAGATGCCGAAACCAGGTCTGAGCTGCTTGTTGACTGTGGCTGGATTAAAGCCTGAAGCCACTGAGCCTGGGAAGAAGCCAGACACAACTGAATGTGGCAGCCTACTTGGCGATTGGGTGGCTTCCTATAGTTTGAATTCTACTGGAATTGGGAGCAAAGTTACTCTCTCAATCCCTAATCTGCCATCTCACCTGAGGGTCTGCATTGTTATTTTACCTAGCCTGGAGATGAGTGCAGAAGCAAAGAAGCAGCCAGCCTGATGCAGGATCCTTTTGTGTCTGCTCTGACTGTTGTCTACAGACAGCAGATGAGAACCTGAAGCCTGTGGTTGCTACCAGGACTACATATATGGAAGTTGGTGTTTTGCTCCATATCTCTGAAGTAACTTTTAAAAAAATGATTACTCTAAAGTATAATCCTAGCAATTGCTGATATCCAAGCCAGCAACTATGAGTTATTTAAACAAAACCGCAAATGTTTTCAGTTCTGTATCATTGATATATACAATACAGAAATCTTCACCATAAGATGTTAAAATGTGGCTGTTCATGAAACCACATCCTAGTAACGAACAAAACTCTGAATACACATTAAATCATAGCCGTCCATAACTTGAACCCCAAACAACTTAGTATATCATCAAAGAAAAATAGTCTAACCTATAGTCGAGTAGTGGCCAAACTCTGAAGAATATCATTTTGGATCTCTGTGATCCTTCATAATAGTGTAACCAAAAATCAACATCAGATTATTTTATCACAGGTAACCCAAAACGATTCCATATTTTTTGGCAAGAGTTATCTAGGTAAACCCTTTCTGCTGAGGGAATTTTAGATTGTTAATCCTGTCAGTATTGAGTAGTTGGTTCGAAGTACTTAAGACCTTCATTCATGAGAGGAATACCCTCTCCAAAGAGCCTGAATTTAGGAGACTCTGGAGGAGCACAATGCGATGGGGTCACAATAATTTCCCCCAACATTTTCCCCCAAGTCGAAGTTTGCGGCATATGTTATCGTTTTCCCCTAAGTCCATCGGCTTGGCAATTAAACCAGCACACCAGTGAATCTATTTGCAAATAATTGTGACCTTGTAAAAGGTGACCAATCCTTGTAATATTGGAAGATGGATGCGAAATCAAAGCTGATATGTAACCGGAAAGTCCAGTTTGTTCGAAGTTGAGCATAAGGCAACATTGTACAATCCAAAATGTATTGCCGAGACTGATTTTGTTTGTGGTGGCCGTGAAGAATCTGAGTGAGGCCTCGCAAAAGTAGCTTAAATGGCAAACTAAGCCCTTATAGTACCAATATGACATAATGGGGATGGGCAAAATGAGTCAGATCTTTGTGGGTATTAATTTGGTCGCAGTTTTAGTTCCTTATCCATCAGAACAAACTCTGCTAGACAGTGAATATCTCTGAGAACCAATGCTCCGAACTTCTAGAATATATACCATCAGCTCAACGGGAACTAGAAGGTAATTTTAAATGGGGGGAGGGGGTCTCCCACCAATCTGCAGAGACACTCTCACATACCTATATGCTCACTCTCTCCACTACACCAACAAACGATAGAATGCAGCTTCACCCCTCAATCAGTTTCGGCCTAACTGCACACACCTCCATGAACACCTCAACTTTCTTTACAGCGCAGATATACCCCACAAAATAATCAGCCTAGCTGCACACATGATCTCCTACACGAGCTCCACCACAGCCAGAATGCAAACTCTGAGGGCAACAGCCTTGCTACACTCCTTCTACTGACCTCCCACAACCACTGCACCACGCCTAACATTAGAATGCAGCTGCGCACTATGTAAACTGCACTGGCTCCACACATACTGAGTGCCCCTAAGCACCATTTACTACTCTCTCTCTCTCCATTGACCTGGACTACGGTCCCAGGGGGCTTTCAGCCCACAGCGCTTTGTGATCATACCAGTGGTATATAAGGTGCTATACAAATGCATAATAACATATAGTATATTTGGTGTAGGGTTTTATATTGGGTTGCTCTTAATCTAAATGAGATTTAGACATAAGGAATGAAATCCCAGAAGGCAGAGGTGCACAACATACGGCCCGCAGGCCAAGTGCAGCCCGACATGATGCTTTTTCCGGCCCGCTTACGTTGAAGCCTTTCCTAATGGAAGGCAGCCCACTAGCAACAACGGCTGACCTCCATTAGGAAAGTCTTTGTTGGCTGGGAAAAATACTGCCCCTCCTATTGGTTCAGTGCATTCACAACATCTGAGTCGCGTAGTGCATGTGCTGCACCAATAGAGGAGTGTCAGCACTGTGGCTGCCATGACTAATTAGGCTTGTTGCCGGAAGGCATTTCAGCCCTGTCACGCCGGCTGCAGTACAAGTTAGGAAGAGGTCTGTCTGCCCGCGCACCAGCTTGTCAGCCAGCTGCCCACAAGTTTGTCTGCTTTCCTGCCAGCCCACCTACTCTCCCAGGTAAGTGCACTCTTGGTTAGGGAGGTTATGGGGAGGGGGGGGTGGAGGGGGTCATGACTTTTTGTTGGGGATGAGGAGGCACGGGGATGGTGTTTTTCTTGGAGGTGTGGGGGTCCTGGGGCATAGCCTTTTGTTGGGGGGTGGTGGGGGATGGGATGACATTTGGGTGGGGGTTGTCATGGCATTTTGTTGGGGGGGTGGGGCCATGGGGATGGCGTTTTGTTGGGTGAGGAGGTATGGGGATGGCGTGTTGGGGGGGCAGTGGAGGGGGTAATGGGGGGGGTATAAGGTTTGGTTGGGCGGTGGGGGTGTCATGGGGTTGGCTTGGTTGGGGGCCATTGGGATGCTGTTTGGTTGGGCGGTGGGGCATCATGGGGCATAGCTTTTGGTTGGGGCGTGGGGGTCATTGGACATAGCCTTTGGTTGGGGTGTGGGAGGAGGGGGGTCATGAGATGGTGTTTGGTTGGGGGTGGGGATCATGGGGCATAGCTTTTGGACAGGGGTGGAGGTTACAGATCATAGTGTTTGGTTGGGTGTGGGGATCATGGGACATAGCTTTTGGTTGGGGGTGGAGGTTACTGATCATAGTGTTTGGTTGGGGGTGGGGATGATGGGGTATGATGTTTGGTTTGGGGTGGAGGGGTCACAGGCATGGCATTTGGTTGGGGGGATTGGGGTCAATGGGCATGGTGTTTGGTTGGGGAGATTGGGGTCAATGGGCATGTGGTGATGATCATGGGGGCATAGCTTTTGGTTGGGGGTGGGAGTCCTGGGGAAGTTGTTTGTATGGGGAGTCATGGGGCATGTGACAAATTGACTTGTGCCATTCACAAGTACAGGCTAAAACGCTTACTCAGCCCACCCAATCATAGAGCTGAAGCAGGCACAGTTAAGAGGTGTACCTTCTTCACCTTTTGTGGAAATCTGGCCTAGCGAAGGCCTCGCCACTAAGAGGGGTGTGATTGTGATTCAATACCAACCCAAAAAAATGGAATGTCTAATCGAGGGTCTATAAAATATATATACTCTAAACAGACCATATGCAGTAATAATTGAATAGAAAAAAGCTGCAAAAACCCACCCCTGTAGAAAGAACACAGAATATGCAAGACAGTAATAGGCACCACTCTTGAATGATGAGACATGGGGAGGAAAGGCAATAAAAACCCCAATGTTCAAAAATGATATGTTCCTGAGTTTCAAAAAAGAAGTTGGTGACCTAGCCAGTCTCCAGGGACTGAAATGGACCTCCGAAAAGGATGCAGTCTTTTTTCAGTCATTTCACAAGACGTGCCCTTTAGCAGCGGGGAGCCTGTCGTACATTAGGGTCAGGCACGTTCTGCATGGCCTGATCACCATCCCCTCAATCCCTCTTGTGTCTAGGACCTGCCATCTACAGATGGAAAATGTGTAGTACAAAATTTAAGTTGGAAATACAAATAACGACAGGTACACCTCCAAAAAACATGTTATTTCCATGCATTTAATAAAATTGGGGGTTGAAAAAGCCTCCTGCCCCTCCCCACCCACATTACATTTTTTCGGCCCCCTATAGATGGCATGTAAGGTGCATACGGCCCTCTGGCAAAATTAGTTGTGTACCCCTGCCATAAGACGAGAAACTCTTCTACCTCAGTTTGTAATTTCAAGTCTTGAGCCCAAACACATGCCAAAGCTGCTGCTCTTGCAGTGTTATCTGGCATCTGAAGTGCATATAGCTGGATCTCTTACCAACATGTCAACTTACAGGGGATAATACATGGGTCAATTTCCTCTCGTGCGTTGAATTGGTGGCTTATACACAATAACCAATCTGATGTTCAAAATAAATGTGGGAGACCACAGTAGCTGGTTTAGCAGTATTCTGGTGTTTCCTCTAAAGCAGGGTTCACAAGCTTTGACCATTTTTCTTGTGGGGTGTGGGGGCACTGGGGAGAGTCATAGAGGTCCCCTCCTAATCCATGTCTGATGAATATGCCTCTGAAGATCTGATATATGAAGAGGTGCATTTACTCGGCACCTAAAGACATATATTTGTAAATTAAGGAATAGATGAAGATGTCCCAGTGTCAGGACAATGTTTTAGGATAAAACATTCATATACCTGAGCAAGACAAGAGACCCTAGTTTAAACCCAAACCAGTGATCTGGAGGTAAAGATTAGAAGCTCTACTATGAATGCTGTAATGCTGCTGGGTTCATAGGTCCGAAGGGGACCTTATAACAGAATGACGAACAGGCTGAAAAACTGGAAACCTAGAGAGAGCGCTACTTTATTCTGCCTAATTTAACTTTCCAGAACCTTGTTTATGTGCAGAGATCCTCACAGCCACTCGCCAGCCTACAAGTCTACAGAGGAAGACTGGTTATCTGATTGGACCAGAGATGGCTGCCAGGGTTTATTAAGGCCCGGGACGCCATGGACATGCAACAGCAGCGCCAAATGATACCATCTATGCATAGAGCCTTGTCAGAGTTTGCTAGAGATTGTTTCTTTAGTCGGAGAGCCTATATAATGCCAGCAACGCAGGGAAGAGAATGAAGCAGTGCTTTAGGAGCATGCAGGAAGACCAGCATTGAGCTAGACCCCACAGAACCAAGGCTGAGAAGCACAAACCTTGAATCCCACCTGCCACTAGAGCTGAGCATACTGGAAAGGCTTGGAATCTATGCAAAGCTTTTGGTCCTGAGCAGTGAAGGGCCAAAGATGTTGTAAAGCCTAAAAGCCCTAATAGATCTTGAAGATTGGCCTGGGCACCGTATAGCTGAAGAGTGGGCTGGGCACCACATTGCTTGGAGCAGGAAGAAGTGTCTCTGACACTATACCTCTGGATTGATTGCAAATATTGAGCCGAGTGATATAATCCATGTGACTGATTAGAACCAAGAAATGTGCTGTCAGGTATATCTCGGAGATTGTATTTATAATCTAGAATTTAAGGGAGACTAGTATCCCTGAGAGAGTGAGTGTGAGAGGAGAGAACAAACACGAACCCTGACACTTCATAGTTTGACTCATCCCAGCAACTGGGAGCAATGTCCAGTGAGGTCTGGCTGTGGCTTACCCTGGTGTGGGTGTTTGGTATGAGGTTTGAGTTTGTGGGGTATCAAGGTCAGGTTCATGCCTGGAGGCCATGCTCTTTATTTAAGGTTGTCTTCAAGGGTTTTTTTTTCATTTCTTTTTCTTTTTATCAACCCTTTTATTAGGTTATTCACAATTCTGTAAACATAGCTATTCACAATTCTGTAAACATAGCATTTACAACAATACAGGATATCAGACAGAGCTACAGATAAGTTCATTCCACAGGGGACGCTATCAGTGCAATTTGTTCCTTGTGATTTTCCACAGGGCGTCGGGGGGGGGGGGGGGGGGGGTCACGAAGTCCGGGTCTGTCCTGTCTCATTCCAGAGGCGCTTAGTCCATTCTGCCTTGCAGCCATCGCGTTAGTGGGGGCCTCCTGGTGAGGCTTGGAAACTTTTGTGCGTAGTCCATGAAGGCCCATGTGTTCAGGAAATTGTTCTGGTTGCCCGAGCAGATTGCTGACACCTTTTCTGCCACTACTATTTCCCAACACTTTGACCACCATAGCGGGGCCAAGAGGCCGTCCTTGTTTTTCCAGAGCCGTGCCATTGCAGCTTTTGCAGCTAGCAAGAGATGAGTGCACAGTCGCGATAACTGCCCCGAGAGTGGGAAGGCCCTCTCCCCTGTATCTTCCAGCACAATAATTCCAGGATCCCATGGGATTGCCAGTCCGGTGATTGCTCTGATATGGCCTGTCAACTCCCTCCAGTATTCCTCTGCTTTTGGGCAGGACCAGACTAAGTGATGGTACCCCTGGTTGCACGTCCTCTCCAACAGTCTGGTGGTGTTTCAGGGTTGGCTTTATTTAATTGGTCTGGGGTGATATAGTACCTATAGCAGAGTTTATACCCTCCTTCGCTGTTTGTGATGCACTGCAAGCTTTTGTGTAGCCTGGTCCATATCTTTCCCCATTCTTTAATGTCTATTGTTCGGCCCAGGTCCCTCTCCCAATCGAGCATATATTTTTCTTTTATATAGGGGTCTGTTCTGTCCAGGAGACGATGGAGCGCTGTGGTTCTGCCCCTTGTGGTTGCTGACTGCGAAGATAGTTAGAGCGGTTAGGTCTCTATCCCCCTTTTCCCTGACCGTTTAGTGGGAGATCCAATGCCGCAACTGAGCGTAGTGGAACCTCTCTTGACTGTTCTACCCTGAATTTTTCTTTGCATCTTTCAAATGTTATGGGTAGTCCCTCTTCTAAGAAATCAGATAGTTTCTCCAGCCCTCCCTCCTTCCATTATGCAAAGCTATGTGGGGGGGTTTCCTGGGGTGAAATCGGGGTTATTCCAGATAGGTGTGAGTGGACCCATGGTGCCACTACAGCCCCATTTCCACGCTGTTGCCCTCCAGCTGCCAGCTGTAGTTTTTGTTGCTGTGAGGGGACCCTGATTTGCCTGGGATTTTATGGGCGGTAGGTGTGGGAGATCGGACAGGGGGACCGGGCACCAGGCCTCCTCTAGTTGCTTCTAAAGTGGCTGGCCCGTTGCTTGCGCCCATGTGTATGTGTATGTGTATGTGTGAGACAGTTGTGCTGCATGTGCATATCTAGCCACATCAGGGACCCCCAAGCCTCCCATGGCCCTCCCTCGGAGCATGATCATCTTTGCTATTCTGGGTCCCTCCCCCAGCCCCCAAACAAATTTCTATATATTCCTTTGTAGGGTGAGTAGTTTGCTCTCCGGAATGTGGACCGGCAGTGCCGCGCATTGGTAAATTAATCTGGGAACTAAGTTCATTTTTTTTTTACTGCGGCTATTCATCCGAACCAGGACATTTCTTGTTTCTGCCAGTGCTCTAGGTCTCGCCGGAACTCATCTAGTAGGTGTGGGAAGTTGCATAGATATAAATGGGAGGGGTCTTTAGGGATCTGCACCCCGAGGTACTTGATTGCGGTCTCCGGCCAGGGGAATGGCAATGTGGGGCTAAGGTCAGGTTTTTTTGTTTTTTGGTAAGGTTAATTGCCATTGCTGACGATTTGCTCAAGTTCAACCTGAACCCGGATACCGCCCCAAAATCCTCGATCTCCACCCAGAGGGGCCCTAAGGACGTGTCTAGCTTGGTCGTAGTAACCAGCACATTGTCAGCGTATAGTGCGATCTTGTATTGGTGTCCCCCCACCGTGAGCCCCTTTATCCTCGGGTTCCGTCTAACTCTAATGGCAAAAAGCTCCATAGATGAGGCAAATACCAGAGGAGAAAGGGGGCAGCCCTGTCTTGTCCCCCTGCTTATGCGTAATGTTTCAGATCTGATGCCATTGACCCGGAGCTGCGTGGTGGGATTCTGGTAGTTGGCCAATGTCCATTTTGTGAAGTTTGGGCCAAACCCAAAATACGGTAGCACCCTGCTGATGTCCACCAGCAGTCCACCCAGTCCACCAGATCAAACGCTTTATGCGCATCCAGCGATAGTACTACCATTCCCTCCCCATCCTATGCGCACTTTCTATTAGGTTTATGGTACGCCTAATGTTGCTGTGCGTCCCTCTACCCGGGGTGAATCCTGTTTGATCTCTGTCTATTATGTCCGAGAGATGTACTTGTAGTCTACACGCTAGTACCTTTTGAGAACATTTTTCCATCATTGTTCATTAGGGTTATTGGCCTGTACGAAGAGGCCAGTTCTGGGTCTTTCCCTGGCTTATGAACAAAAATCGTTAGCGATTCTGCCAGTGATTTAGTGACTGAGCCTGTGGTCAAGAAAGAGTTGAACAGGGTCTGGAGCTAGGGTGTGTGCATATGTTTTGTAGAATTTTGCGGTTAACACGTCAGGGGCTGGTGCTGTGTTTTTTAGGGACTTGATAGCTTCACTTATTTCTTCCCTTGTGATATGGGCTTCCAAGGTTGATAGTTGGGTTTCGTTTCGGGGGTTGTTAGGGCAGAGGTAATTGGGCAGATTCTTGGTGGGAAGTAGGTGGCCCGACTGCTTTATGGTGTTTCACCAGCTCCTCGATTTTGTCCGCCTCCATGTATCAGACTTAGCTGTCTGCTCCTATGAGTCGCAAAATGGTATTTCTACTGTGGAATTTTTTCAACTTATATGCGAGGACTCTGTTTGCTTTATTACCCTTACTATAATAGAATTGCTTTGTGTAGGCTAGTGATTTAGCGGAGCGGTCGGCCCAGTGCATCTCCAGTGCAATTTTGGTTTTTTTGAAACCCGCCGTTGGTCCGCCCAGCGCCTCTGAGTGTACCCCTCACTACTGCTTTCATGGCTTCCCAGATTACATCTTTGGGCGTATTTGGTTTCGCATTTTCGGCGAAGTAGTTCAGTGTCGCCTCGGTTTCCCTTTTAATACTCTTGTCTAAGAGGATAGTCAAATAGTTTCCAATATCTACGTGGGGGGGTGTGTGGAACCACTTAACGCTAAGGATTGCGGACACTGGGGCATGGTCTGAGATCATTCGGGTGTGTATATCTACCTTGTCCAGGGATGAGTATAGGGCGCTTGCGACTAGTAAAAGGTATATTCTTGAGAAGCCCCTGTGCGCGTAGGTGTAGTGGATGTAATTCCTTGTTCCCCCATTGGAGAGTCTCCATGCGTCTACCGTCTCCGTTTCCCTGAGGAACCTCGCCAGAGATGGGGCGTGGGAGTAGTTGGTTCTGGTATCAGGGACCAGATTGAAATCACCACCTCTGATGAGGAATCCCTCCAAAAATGCGAGGACGACAGGGACCAGGTCAGATATGAACTTGGCCTGGGCAGTATTGGGACAATACACAGCTAATATGGTGATGGGTTGTTCGATGAACAGCCCCTTCACCAGAAGATATCTACCTACGGGGTCTCTTCTCACTGTTATTCTTAGGGGGTCCTGTTCACTCAGGACAGCTAGTCCACCCCCACCCCGAGGTAGCGAAGAATGCCTTTTTGTTCCTTTTTAATCTAATACGCTTCTCATCGGCTTGCAACAGATGAGTCTCCTGGAGGATCGCTATATCCCCCGCCAACAGACCAAGGATATGCTCCACAGACCTGCATTTCACTGGGGAGTTGGGGCCTTGGACGTTCCATGAGATAATTTTGAGTTCACTCTCGTTATCTGGCCCCATGAGGATCTATGGTAAGAGTGGTTTTGAGAGTTCCCCTGCTGGGCTCCTTTTTCTTTTTTTAAAATTTATTTTTTATTTTCAAAGCTAAACAAAACAACACACAATATAACTGTTTCAGTATGTAAAGACATCGTCAAACCATCACATTTCGCCATATATTCCCCCCCCCCCCTCTCAAACTAGAGCCGGCTCATCCATATTATCGGCAGGAGCATTATCGGGTAGCGCAGTGCTTATGCACTCATCATCCGAATCCTACGATTCGTCGTCACCCTGGTAAGGGTTTGTCATAGAGGCCACCAATTGCCGCCAGGCCAGCAGGGGTCTTACTTCCTCTTCACCCCCCTTAGTGACCGCTTCAAACCAAACTACGGATTCCGCTTCCTCCCATTTTAAGAGGTCTGCCCACCATAGTTCCACCCTAGGTCTTTGGGCCGCTTTCCAGCTCATAGCAATCCTGCGCTTGGCCAGGACATAAGCTAAATCTCTCATCTTGCTTATATGCTTTGAGTCCCGGGGTCTGGGAAAAAACCTGAGCATGCATGACCAGGCTGATCCCACATCCAGCACCACTCCCCCTCCAGCCAGTTTCGTTCGGACCTCCTCCCAGAATCCTGCACCTCGGGGCAAGCCCAAAACATGTGTAGTAGCCCGGCCTCTATCTCCCTGCACCTGGGGCATTTCTGCGTAACCGAGCCTCCAAACCTTGCTATTTTACAGGGAGTCAAATAAGCCATATGGGTGACATACAGTTGAAGTTGCTGGAGTCTCGCGTTCCGGGACACCTTTTTATGGTACCTTTGGGCTCTCTCCCATTGCCCGTCTGTCATGGTACCCCCCACCTCTTCTTCCCAATCCTGTCTCAGTTGGAGCAATTCCCCTGCTGGGCTCCTTATGTATTGTATTGTCAAAATGTTGCTGCTCTGTCTCTGTTCCTGAAGAGTTTGTGGAGGTCAGTGTGTTGCTACCATTAGCTATTTGTGAGAGTGAGAGGGAGCTTCCAGCAAACATAGTGCTTCTAGCTATCACCTCACAGGTTTGAGTCCCAGACAGACGTTTGAATTCCCTTGAGGCGGATGTTGTTGCGCCTCAACCTATTTTCAGCGTCTTTCTGCTTTGCCTCCAGCAGTTCACATCTTGCCTCCAGGGCCTTCATCCTATCCTGCCCTTTTTCCCATTCAAATTTTTGGCCACACAGGTCATTTTCAATTTCCGCCGTTCTGCTTTCTATTTCTAACAATCTCTTGTCGAGGGAGTTAATCTTCTTTGTAACTTCTTCAGTTCCTTTTTGAATCTCCTTCGTTAGGGTAGCAAGTAGGTCTCTTAGATCTAATTTTGTGGCCGATTGCGCTGGATCTAGAGCCACTCATTAGCTCTGCGATATCCGCCTGCTTAATTGCTTTTCCGCTCTTAGCCATTGCGATTCGTTGTTTTACTGCTGGGAGGGAGTTAGAAGCGACCCGTCCGATCGCACCACCGGAGGGATCGCCTTGCCTTCTGCTGGGCCCTCCACTGGGCTAGGGCAAATCACTGAGTTCCTGTTTGTGAGGCGATCTGACTATTCAGGCCCCCCCCGGCACCCCCCATTTAGACGTCCGTTCAGGAGAGTGGCAGTGGCGGAGGACTGGTGTTCCTGTGTCAGGTTTTCTTTTTATCAGTCAATGACTGGGGTGTTTGCATGAAAGGCTGCAGTGTGTGGCCTGGGCGGTTAAGGTGCTGCGGTCTGGGGGGATTACTCTTGGCCCCCTGACTTAGGACCAGAAGGCAGTGATATGCGTGGATGTCAGGAATGTGGGGGAACCACCCTTTCCTGCAACGCTTTGAATTTCTACTTCTCTTTCTATTACTTTCGGGTATCTCTGTGTCCGGTATTATGGGGGGAGTGTAGCCTGGGTGCTCGACCCACGGCTCCCAACCTGGTCCAAGGTTGCTCTAGCCACAGTATGGTTCGCTGGGAAGAGTAGGGCACTGTAAAATTACTCTGTGCCAACTTGGGGCTTCTCACCTCCTCAGATTGAGGTCTCAGGCTGCCAGCAGCTGGGCCTGGCGCTTGGCTTTGTTCCTCCATGGGTCTGCCAGTAGGGTGCCGGCGATTCAGAAGCGCTGCGTTGTCAGCAGTGGGGCCCCGGTTCTGTTTGCTTTGGGGAGGTGAAACCGTCCAGGGGGAGGATTAAGGGTGCCGGTGGGCACAGACGTCCAGCGCCGGCACCCTCGCAGCAGTAGCTGCGGCGTTGGAGTTTGTGCTGGGCAGGGCCCCGGGTCGCCAACTATGCGTGGGAGGAACGCTGGGGATCAGTAACTACACCCGACGCAGAGGCAAAACATTTTGGCGCTGTGAGCAGGGTCTTTGTGCTGTTGCTGATGCCAAAGAATCCTGGCGAATCTGGAGCTTGGACTCAGATAGGCAATTCTCTTTTTGTAGCGGGAAGGACAGTGAGTATGTTTTGAGGTATTGTTAATGGGGGACGTGAAATATTTATTCACACCATGAGTCCTTTATAATCGGTGAAAAAAGGAAGCTCCGCAGGCAGAGGCTGTCCTGAGGTGACAATCCCAGGGTGGACAAACATGCCATATGATAAGTTGGCGCAGAATGAGCATGTGGTGCAGGTTTGAGTGAGACCGGGGATACGAGTCTAGGAGAGGCGAGTCTGGCCGAAGTGGCGGGGTGCCTGCAACACGTGCCTGTAGGAAAGGGGAAGGAGTGTTCCGCCTTCGGTAGATGGGGGGGGGGGGGGGGGAGGGTGGATTTTGTTGCATGCGTTTAGCAGGACACACCAACAGAATGTGGAACTGCAGACGCATGTTTTAAGATTGGAAAAGGAGCTGGCTGCTGAGAAACAGATTGTTTTGATGCAGCAGCTTCAAATGAAATTGTATCATGAAAAGGGCGGATAGATATCAAGCAGTAGCCGAGCGATCTGCTTTAAGAGTTGCTCGACATAAATATTGAATGGGAGGAGGGAGGGTGAACACCAGAAAGGTAGCAACAGTAATTGTCTCTGCAGGGGTTGACTGAGACCCCAATCAATGGGTTGGAGATGTTTTCGATAGTACCAGTTCAGAGAGTGGGTAGTTCAGGGAAGTGCCGTCCAAATTAGAACCTGGCCAGAAAGAAGTGACTGCTAAAACAGTCATGCGCAGGCGAGCTGGGCCAAATCTGAATAATCCGGGGAGTGGTTTAGTGGATATGACAATGTTGGAGGATTACTCTCGGCAGGAGGTTGGGGAGATTATTAACCGATTGAAACGGAGGACTGGTGAGTCTGTTGACATGGATGGTTTGGTTATTTGATGGAGGTGCGGCGCATATTCTAGTGGATACGACCAACGCAGCAAGGTTTCTACCCTTGTCACAGGAAACACATATTCAGGAGACTTTGCGTGCGGGACCACCTCATGATCAGGATGGGAGAGAACCACAAGTGTCGCTATTACAATTAGCTGCACAAGGGTGCAATTATAAGTATCCGATGGCATCAGACTGGCCCAGTGAGGAGAAGAAATGGTACACACACAGAGGCGATTCAGAGGCGGAGAGAACATGCCATGAAAGAAGCCATTCATGTTGCGACGCCCAAACGTATGGGGTAGTAGCATTATCGGTCTCAGCCCGAAATAACATTATTGGAACTGCTCCTCCGGCGTACAAAAATGTCATGACTTTGATGGTGGGGATGACTGGTAAAGTAACGGATGCTGGAAGAGAGCAAGAGGGGGGGGTGAGAGGGAGAAAGAAAGAAAACGAGAGAGAGAGAGAGAGAACAAAAACAAGAGACAAAACACACACCCCCGGAAAATGTTTTTGGTGGTACTAAAAGATGGAGTGCCGCAGGAAAAAATTGATGGGATCGAAACCCGAGTCTGCTCCATAAGAAGAGGGCGCTAGAAGGAAAAGAGCGGTATAGGCCTCCTTTAGCACCAATGAAATCCCTGTAGCCATCAAAGAAGCCTGGGTCACACCCCTACTCAAAAAGCCAACACTAGACCCCACCATACCTACAAATTATAGACCAATAACGACAGTACCCTTCGTCCTCAAAATCATAGATAAAATTGCATATAACAAAAGTTCCGACCCATCTTCAGTCAAACCATCTACTTGGGGATAGACAATCGTGTTTCCGTGACAGCACTACCGGACTTAAAAAAACAGATGGATGCTATCATAGACTCTGGCAAATTATGCATCTTACTATTACTCTATCTGTCTGCAGCATTCGATTTAGTAGACCATAGCAAATTATGCCAAACACTAACAAATAACTTCCACTTCTCAAAGGAAGCCACCTCTTGGATAAAAGCTTTCCTATCGGTCGGACTGCACCTCGAGAGTAGCCATGGGTGACAAAACTGCAGACCTCATTTCCGTCCCTCAAGGATCCTGCCTTTCCCCAACACTCTACAATGCATACACTAAATTACTCTTCTCAGCCCTAGATGCAATGGGAGTAATTTATACCAACTTCGCAGACGACACGCAAATCCTTATCCCTATCGCAGGGAATCTCGAACAAGACACCATCTGTGTAAATAAAATGTACTCCCTAATTCAAATACTGATGGCAAATAACAGCCTCTGCCTCAATGGAGAAAAAAACGATCTTCTTATATTAGGTGCCCCAGCCCAATTAAGCAAGCTCCACCCAGAGTACACATAGTGCTGCACTTGCGCGTTCTCAATGTCACTGGGCCTAGTAAGATTGTTGCTTTTGTTCTTCCCTGTTCTCCTTCCCTTGTCGCGCTCTGAAGAACTTGTGTATGAGCGCGATAGAAATAATATATCAATATCATCCATCGTCCTAGATAGCACCCCAATCTCCATTTCACACCAAGTCAAAACCTTAGGGGTTTACCTAGATTCCAATCTCACAATGGCAAAACACATTAGTTCACTGGCGTCCTCCATGGCATACACAGCCAAGCTGATGGCTCTAAGTAGACCTCTACTCACCACAGAAAACTGCATCACGCTAGAGCCCTCATCTTAACCAAAATCGATTACTGCAACATCCTCCTACTAGGCACCTCTAAGCAAAACAAACAAAATGCTACTTCTACAAAATAAAGCCCTGGGCATAAACAGAAGAGAACACATATCACAACATAGAAGAGAGGCTCACTGGCTTCCCGTGCATACTAGAATACTCCACAAAACCCTCAGTATCGCACACAAATGCATTTCCGACAACGCACCCATCTACCTTAGCAAAAGCAGATCACGCAAAACCACAGCCAGACCCTTAAGATTCAGTACCAACACACACCTTACCATACCGCGCTTCACCAAAGTTAAAACGGGGAGTTTGAGCTTCCCCATAGCACCCCCTAGACTTTGGAACTCACTACCACCCAATATCTGCAACAAGACCTCCTATCCAAAATTCAAGAAACTACTAAAAACCTGGCTGTTCAACAAAGTCTGACACCACTTAGCACATCCCACTCAGGCAAATCAACCATCATCATATTATTATTATTATTATTATTATTATTATTATATATACCTTACCTATGCTTTCTTTTGTAAATCAAACATTATAACTACTGTCTTGTAACCTTAAAGCTGCATATTAAGTCATGTTCATACCAAGATGTCTAATTTCCATGTATTTTCAAATTAATTAATATGCTTGTAACCTACGCCGTGATACCTAAAGGGTTTGGCCGTAAAAGCAAAGGCAATAATTAAATAGGCAAGTGAAAAGGCAAGAAGTCAATAAGTCCAATGAGGGGAAAAGTTCCTTCTGCACCCCCTGAGGAGGGGGCGGATGAGGAGTCCCTGGGGACGCCTTTACCATACCAACCGACTTAACCTGAGTTACGGAAGGTTATGAGCGCAATGCTAAAAGACAGTCTAGATACGTGCATTCAAATTACGAATATGATTGTGGTCAAACTGTGGTAACGGCTGCCCGACTTAAGGTGGTTTGATGGCCTCATGTCAATGTAAAACTGTTTTGGCAATCGGGGAAATACACGAGGTTCGTGCCTTAATTGATTCACGTGAGTCCTTCAAGGTTTAATGGTAAGCATTTCACCATTACAGGGTTGGGAGGTAAAGAGACTCCTGCAGCCCAAACAAGAGTTGATATGAAAATTGGTAATCTGAAAAGGAATTAATATCAAGTGCTGATTGTTCCCATACCAGAATATATGATTGGCTTTGACATTCTGGAGGGGTTGACACTAGGGTTAGAAGGTAAAACTTATCAATTTGGGTTGAGTGCACTGACATGTACTCCTGTCTTTGTAGGGAAATTGAAAATATCCCCCTGTGCAGGTTCCCTTAGCCACAAAACAAGTATCTGTGAAACAATATTGTATTCCGGGGGGGGGGGGGGGGGGTGCAGAAGGAGATTTCAGACACCAATAAAAGGGTATCTGGAAGCATGTGTGCTACCTACGACCTGTGACTTCGGCTTGGAACAATCCGGTCTAGCTGGTTAAAAAGCCAGATTGAAGCTATAGGATGACTGTGGATTATCGTGAGTTGAATAAGCACACTCCTCCGTTAGTCCCTGCAGGTCCAGATGCGGTTATCTTGATCGAGAATGTGCAAAAGTTCTAAGGAACCTGTTAGGTGGTAATCGATCTGGCAAATGCATCTTTCACAGTACTGATTGTGGAAGAATGCCAAGAACAGTTTGCATTCTCTTGGAATGGGAGGCAGTATACGTTTCAGCGTTTGCCCATGGGATACATGCATAGTCCGACTATCTGTCACCAGCTGGTGGCAGAACATTTGGATACAATTCCGTGTGATGTCGATGATATCTTGATACAAGGAAAAGATGAGCAAAGCATGCAGATGCACAAGCGGGTTGTTTTTACAAACACACTGCGCGCACACACAAATTGAATGTAAGTTGGTGTATATTTAATTCCCAAGAAAGTAGCCTGACACGTGTTTCGAGCGACTTGCTCTTCTACTGAGGCTACAGGTTAATGTACGTGCAAGTTAGGCCAGTACATGGAAATACAGGATAATGTATTATACATGAGAGCGACCCAAGCAAAGAAGCAAAAAGCAAGTGGCAAGTCAACACACAGTTACACATGTCATATGAAGTCCAAAAAGGGTTATATCAACCACAAAAAGGCAATTGAATACATAGTACCAAGGTGATCCAATTTCAAATTAAATTGTGCTAGTGCATGTGGTAAGTTGAAAACAGAAAGCAATTCAAAATATAACAATGGATTAACACATTGGAAACGGAATGAGGGTAGAGAAAGACAAAAATAACAAAAAATTTGTTAGCATGGTTGATCACGGTTGGCCATCCGGTTAGTTACTATATTTCCAGGAAATTATAGCGAATTACCTGTGCACAGGAATTCTGTAGTTCTGACACTAAAACAGGAGGATTCGGGAGGGAAGAAGAGCGTGTGAGAAAAACATTTCTCGGGTGAGACCTAGGTAGCTGGAGGGAACAATAGAAAGTTGCACTTACCAGGATATGTGATAAGCGGCATTTATTATAAAAGATCGTGGGCTCCACTGTAAGAATAACATACACCATATTAATGGCGAACTGTAAAATGCGCCAATTTGGTAGGAATGAAGAGGCAAGGGCCTACATACCTTAAATTGCAGTTGCAAAGTCAATTTAAAGCGTAATCGCATGGAAACTGCAAATGAGGAGGAAAATGGAGACGCACACGGAACAGCAAGCCAAGCCGCGGGCGGGAAGGGAGAGAAGCAGACAGTACACTTAATTAGTAATTAGACGGCGGTGCGCGTCTGGCCACGGAATGCGAATGCGAGTGCGCGTAGCCCCTCTGTCAGGCTAGGGGTCTGCGCGACAGTGCTGGACTTACCAGTGTCTTGGCTGTGAGCAGGAGCCAGGCGTGCGCGGCTCCTGCTTGCAAATTAAACGTGATGCCCAACTGCCGATAGAACGTGCGGGTGGCGTAAGAGAGACGCCATCTTGAGTGAGGGCTAAATAGAGAGCAGTAATGCATAGAAATAGTATGATGCATGGGTCTATTACCCTAGTACGTGCGAAAACTTAAAAACCGCTGTATATGGCGATCTCTAGTACTTTAATGTGCTGAAGTAAGGATGAATAAAATTCAATAGTTATGGATAGGTAGCCATGAGGTTACAGTATGGGAGCAAATGCTCATAAAAATACAGATAATTCATGGTCTGTATCGAGACCTTGTGTGACAGTGCAGCATTGACAAATAAGGCAAGCCTCTAATTGTCTCATTTTAAGGACTTGATTGCCCCCGCGTTGTGGAAGGTTCATTTTCGCCATCCCAGTAAATTTAATTTGTGCCTTGTTATCCATTTGATGGACTTGTTGCCAGTGTACCGACAATGGGTACTTTGAGTCAACCTGGGAGATGGATGCCAGATGTTCCTTTATCCTAATTTTTAACAGTCGAATGGTGCTGCCAATATAGCACTGTGCACAAATACATATAATGCAATATACACAGAACTTGGTGTTGCAATTAATGAAAGATTGAATTCTATGAGTGCCCAATTGGCCAAATTCAATTGTGCAGGTTTCGTATGCAAAAGCACACATAGAGCATCCCCCACACTTGCGAAAACCTTTATCTGGTTGGTGTAACCAAGTAGTTGTATATTGTGGGTTCGACATAAAGGACGGTGAGAGGATGGATGCCCTTGAGATTATTGGCCCTAGTGTAGATGAAGTTGGGCAAGTCATCTACCCAAGAGCCAAGTCTCTGTCGAGCTGTAGGATGTGCCAATGTTTATTGACGATTTTATACAGACTGGAACTTGTAATAAATTTCAATTTGTTACTATGCGTACTTTGAGCGCGTACTTTGGGAGTAAGCAAATCCCCTCCCTTCATGGATTTAACCTCATGTTGTGCTTTGTCTAGGAGGCTGCTGTTGTAGCCTCTTGCCAAAAAACGATTGCAAATTAACGCACATTCCGTGATGAAATCCTTGTTTGAAGAGCATTTCGTCTAGCATGTACGAATTCCCCATTAGGGATATTTTGTGAAACTGATTTGTTGTGGCAGCTGCTCGCATGTAGTACTGCATTGACTGATGTAGACTTACGATAAGTCTTTGTTACAAATTTATTTTCAGAAATACTGATTAAGTCCAAAAAATTGATATTACTGAAGCTGAAAGTGTGGGTAAATTGAATGCCCCATGTGTTAGAATCTAATTATGACACAAAATCATTGAGAGAATCACAAGAGCCTGTCCAAATCAGAAACACATCGTCTATGTATCTTTTCCATGTATAAATATATGGTAAGAACAAATCATTAGCAAAGACAAACAGTTGCTCATAATGATGCATGAATATATTAGCAAGGGCTCGGTCATATCTGGCTCCCTTCGCTATGCCTATCAGTTGTCTGTAGTAAGTGTTGTTAAACAAAAACACGTTATCGGAAAGAGCACATAATATTTTGACCAGTTCTATATGCTCAAAAAAGGAGGCTGAATGTTCTCGGAAAATGAAATCAACACTGGCAATTGCCCTCTGATGATTAATGGAAGTGTATAGAGCCTTCACATCAAGCGTCACTAATAACATGTTTGGTAGTACAGGAAGTCGGTCTAAGATATGTAAAATATGCATAGTGTCTTGAATAAAGGTCAGAATGGAAGTTACCAGGGGTGCAAGGCATTCATTAATATAGATGGAGATTGGCTCAAAGATGCCACCACCCCCACTCAAGATGGGTGTCCCTTCTGGTATGTTAACAAAAACTTTATGTATCTTGGGTAGGTAGTAGGCTGTGGGCATGACTGGGCCATCTACAATAAGAAATTGTTTCTCAACATCTGTTAACAAGCCTTTGTTGTGCCATTTGGACACGAGAGAGTTCACTGTTACTCGTAATTGATTTGTTGTGTTTGATGCCAAAACCTCATAGCACCCTGGGGAGTTCAAACGTTCTAAGCCCATGTCAATGTAGTCATTCCTGTTCATAAGCGCCACATTGCCACCTTTGTCTGCCTCTTTACTGATTAAATTCTCGTTCAAAGCTAGCTTGCGTAAAGCTGTTTGTTCTCGAGATGATAAATTACATTTGCTCACGTACTTGTTAGTAGCTTTGTCTTGCACATAGACCTAATTGCTGAGGGACTGAGAAGGGAAGGCTGGGAAATTAATGAGACAAAAACGCAAGGTCCTGCAGAGACTGATCCTTCTGGGGAGTCAGTGGCATAACGGACATCGTGCGATGGTACCGAAGGCTAAACAAAAGATCCTCGAGTTCTCCACACCTATGAATAAGAAACCAGCTCAACAGTTCATAGGTCTGGTTTGGATTTTGGAGACTGCATATACCACATTTGGGGCAGATTTTTGCACCTCTTTACAGGGTGACGCGAAAGAAATTTCACTTTGAATGGGGAGAGGAGCAAGAAAAGGTATTTCAATTGGCGAAAGATACCATACAGAGAGTGCTTGATTTATGGCCATTGAGGGCAGGGGAAGTGGAGTTGAATGTATCGGTACAAGAAACTGCAGTTTGTGGCAGAAATGGGGCAGAACTCGTGTCCCTTTTTGGATTATGGAGTCGTAAGTTACCTGATGCTGGTGACCGGTACACTCCTTTTGAAAAGCAGCTGTTGGCCTGTTATTGGGCTCTTGTGGATACAGAACAGATGACGGTGGGGTCAGGATGTATTGATCCGACAGGAAATTCAGATTATGCAATGGGTACTGAGCTCTCCTAAAACACATCGGGTAGGGCATGCCCAAGAGGCAAGCATCATTACGTGGAAATGGTACATTCAAGATCGTGACAAAACGGGCAAAGTGGGAGTTGCGAAATTGCATGAGCAAGCGGCTGGTGTGCCACTGGTTGATTTGGAATCTTCGGAGGAGTTTGTGGTGAGGGAGTCTCCTGTGAAATGTGGAGTTCCGTGTGGAGAGTTGAAGAGTGAACAAACTGAGCATGCATGGTTCACTAATGGTTCTGCCAAATATGTGGGGACCGAGTGACATTGTTAAGCTGTGGCATATAACCCGAACATGAAGAAAATATTGACCATCAGGAAAAGGGAAGAGTAGTCAATTTGCAGAATTGTATGCAGTATATCGGCATTAAAGCAGGAGACACCTGGTTGTTATGTTTACACCGACTCCTGGTCAGTGGCGAATGGGCTTGCTGGTTGGCTGTCAACATGACAAAAGAATGGATGGAAGATTCATGCTAAAGAGGTGTGGGGGAAAATATTGTGGCCGGACATTGCTGAGAAGTATATATGAGTTAGGAGAAAACGTATAATTCTGGCATGTTCATAATTCTGAAGAACTTGAAAATGTGTAGTGTTACATTGTGAAATTAAGATGTAAATGCTGGACTGTCAGATTTATCACTAGTATGGCGCAGCAGCAAATCGCGAAAATGGTAGCTCTGCTCAGGACTGGCGTGCCGACTTTAATATTGTCTGACTCGCCATAAAATGTAGAATCCCCAAATATATAGGTTCATGCAGTTATCTGAAAAATTAGGGTAGCTGCCACGTTGTGAGATTTTTCAACTCAAAAATGTAAAACCTACCTGTCATTTTTGGATGATGTATCTTTCTCCTCCCTCAGTCTCCATCGTTCACACCCCCTAACTCCTTGTCCTATTAGCAGGCAGTGTGTATATTGAGGGAGAGAGCTGGTCAATCTGTAGCGTGGAAATTATGAAAATAATGGAGTGTCACCACCCCTATAAGAGATGTTTTTTATTTGAGAGGGTCTGACTTGCTGATCTTTCTTTGACTTTTTCGTCTCTTGGGACCTTTCTTTGGACTTCTGATTTTTCCCTTGACTTTCCCACTCTATTGCTGGGCTTTAAACATTGCATAGGAGACAGAGACTGGGAACTCTAGAAGCTAGCTGGGCCTGCCATTTGAGGAGCCAAAGGAAGTCTGGGACCAGATCTGTGCTGACCTCAGAGGAGCCCTGCTGTTTCCGTGGATGCCTCATAACGAAGGCCTCCCATGTAAGTAGATATATCCCAAAATTATCAAAAGTGTGGGGGGGGCGGGTACTGGGGAGAATGTTGGCACATTTTTATTAAATCCAATTCAAATTAATTCCACTATAGAAAATCACCCTATCCATTTAAATTGAATTGTGTTGGGAACCGATTGCCTTAATCCTTTACATTAAATTGTGGGGAGGGGGGGGAAGCTGTGTAGTTCCTGAACACATTGAATTGAAGTTAAATCAATTAATTCCCATATAGAAAATCACAGGATAAATGTTAGAGTTCGAAACTAACAAAGTTCATGCCCAGTTTGTTAGGTATAGACAATAAAGTACTTGGGTGACTCAACCTTGCTGAAAACCCTGTATTCTGTACCAAAGGGCGGTGTCCATAATCCCGAAATAACGACAGTTCCGAGAGGTCTATAAAGGTTTTGTCGGTGGGGTGTACTCCTCATTGTTCCCGCTTGGGCGGTGACACCAGTTCTGTCGAGGGGGCACACAGTGAGGTCTCTGACCATAATTCCTCTTGTTACTGGCGTGGCCGAGGTCCCTCCGTTGGAGGCTAATTTGGCTGATTGCATGTCTCAGAAACATACTAGGTCGCACAGTACCAGCTCTGCCGAGGTTCCTTGTGTCATGGCTAAAATGAAGACCCCTGACCCGCCTGTGGAGACACTTGCCTCACTCCCACATGTGTCGCAGTTCTCCTCCTCAGGAGCTGACAAAATGGCTTCCTCTCTTACACCTACGCCATCGACTTTTGATGCTGGGAGCGGTTTTTCAGGTGAACATAGTTTTCCTTGCGCGCATCCTTTCTGTCGAGTGTTTGACTGGAATTCTTGGATGCCTTTACCGCACACCGTCTCGCTCCCTGCGACATCTGCGCCCTTGATCTACATTGATTCTAGTGGAGAAGGACCTTCATGGCAGCCCTCTCCCTTACGCCCCTGGAGCTACTCTGATCATGAGGGCCCCTCTTGCCACGCCTAAACTGTCAGCGGAGGATGCCTTTTTTCGGAAAATTTCAAAGGCTTATGCACTCCAACTCCATGAAGGAGTATTTCTGAGGTTTGTTTAGGGAAATCTGCCCTCCAGTGGCTCCTGCGCCGTTGGTTCCAGCCGCGGCACCGGTGGTTCCGGCAGCTCCGCCTTTATCTGCTGGCCCGCCTCCAGTTCTTCCTCCCTTGTCTCCAGTGGACAAATCTGTAGCAGGGCCAGATGCAACGCAGCTTGACCTGGATGTGACAGACGACACAAGGGGGGGGGGGATCAGGACAGCGAGGACCAGCCCCGCTCTGTTAGAGCCTTCCATGACCGGGTGCTGGACATGTTTCTTCTGGATATTCCAGTACCCGAGGCACCCGCTCTTCAGGAAGGGGTGCTTTCTGGGGTGTTCACCTTGTCTCTTCTGGAGCGTACCGGCTCGTTCTTCCAGAAGGACGTTTTGGCCGCGGTCTGTAAGGTCAGGGAGAAACCACACTCTGGACTTTTTAACAAAAAAATTGACGCTTGTTATAGGCTTCATTCTTCAGAAGAGGTAGCCTTAGCGTCTTGTCCGCCCCCTTCCTCCACGGTGGTGGCTGCTGCCACATTACAATCCAGACCGGCTTCAGCGTCATCTACCACGGCAGCCCAGGTTCTGGCCAAAGAGGACAAGCTTCTTGACTCTTTGGGGAGGAAGATCTTTGCTAATCCAGCCCTGCAGTTGCGTCAAGCGAACGCAGAGCTTGTGTTAGCGGGGGCGAATATGGGAATGTGGAAAGGTCTGTCAGAGTTTGAGGAATTCATCCCGCGGATAAAATAGACTATTTTAAAGCGGGTTTGTCAGATGCCAGTGTCCTGGCACATGATATGCTTGAGGCTGCGGCGCATCATGGAGACACCTCGGCCCGGGGCTTCATGCTTGCCGTGGACACCTAGTCGGGCCTGGCTTCATGCCACAAAGTTTTCCAAAGAGGTGCAGGATAAAGTTGTGGACCTGCCTTTTGATGGCAAAGAGCTTTTTCATTCGTCGACAGACGTTGAACTGACCAAGACTAAGAACAGCACTCAGACCGCCAAGTCTCTGTCCGTTTTTGGTGAAACCGCCTTTCAGGGCACAGAGGATGTCTTCGCAGCCTCTGCCTTTCTCTGGTTTTTGAGGGTTTCTGGATCGCAAGACTCCAACCGGAAACTCCCGTCGGCGTCAGCAACGAGGCCGGTTTTTCTCTGGATCCTCTGCCTCTTCCTCAGGATCTGGTGGTCCTGCCACCGAGAAACCAGCTCAATGAGGGTTTTCTGCGCTCGCACAAGACCCCGGTGGGAGGGCCCATTGCGTCTCACTGTGAGGCGTGGCAGACCATCACTGAGGACCGGTGGGTCTTGTCAGTTGCTCGGACGGGCTTCCGCTTGCCCCTTCCGCCTACCCCACCCTCCAATCCTCCCTTCCAGCAGTCGGGGACGCCCTCCCTCAGAGCTGAGGTCCAGAAGCTTCTGGATCTCAGGGCGATGGAACCCGTTCCCCTAGGGGAGCGAGGGGAGGGCTTCTACTCCTGTCTGTTTACGGTGCCCAAACCCATCCAGGCTGGCCTGCGCACCATCCTAGACCTTTCCCTGTTCAATCTCTCTCTTCCCCAAGAGAAATTCAAGATGGTCACGCCCTGCCAGATAAAGTCCTCTTTGCAGAAGGGCGACTGGCTCAGCGTGGTGGACCTTAGGATGCGTATATGCATATCCTTATTTGGTGTCCACATCGCAAATACCTATGGTTTTCCATGGGGGAGGAGCATTTCCAGTTTCTTGTGCTCCCTTTTGGCCTCAGCTCGGCACCGCGTGTCTTTACGAAGATGTCGGTCATCGCAGCTTATCTTCGGCTACAGGGTATTCATGTGTATCCGTGTGTATCCGTATTTGGACAATTGGCTGCTGCACAGTCCTTGTCCGCTGTCAGCCTCGAACAACCTTCAGTCTCTCCTCTAGCTCCTGTTCCACCTTGGGCTGTCGGTGAACTGGCGGAAATCCTCCATGACGGTCTCTCAGGACTTGATTTTCCTGGGTTTTGGTTGGCAAACTATCGACTGCAGAGTATACCTGACCGGGGACAGAATGGCGGATCTGTTGGCCACGTGCCGGGTGTTTATGCGGTCGGAGACCATGTCGGCCTGGTGGTTGCAGAGGCTTCTGGGCCTCATGGCCTTGTGTGTGCTGGCACTTCCTCTTGCTCGTCTCAAGATGAGGAGGACGCAGATGGCTCTTCGGATCTCTTGGCGCCAAGCAGTGGATCCAGACTCCATGAAGGATGGAACCAAAATAATTTTGAAGACCACCACAGGAGGTCTGCCCTCCCTACGCAATCTGTAGGTGGGCGCTGCTTTTCAAGACCCCTGCCTGCTATTAACGGTCACGACGGATTCCTCCATTCAGGGTTGGGATGCGATGTTGGATCTTCTTCAGGTATCCGATCTCTGGTTGCCGCAGGACAGACAGCTTCATATAAATCACCTGGAGCTCCTGGCGATATTCTTGGCTCTGAAAGCGTTCAAGCCTGTCATTGTCAACAAAGTGGTCCGTGTCTGCACGGACTGTGTGGTGTCCATGTTTTATATCAGCAAGCAGGGGGGTGCCAAGTCCCCTCCTCTTGTGGATCTTGCCATTCAGATTTGGGAATGGGCTGTTCAGCATGTTATCTGGCTGGTGGCAGTACACATCCCGGACAAGCTGAATGTTACTGCAGATGCCCTCAGCAGACGAACAATGGTCAGCTACGAGTGGGAACTGAACACGGAGGTCCTCTTACAGATTTTCTGTTGTTGGGGTTCTCCGGATGTCGACCTCTTTGCAACATCGACAAACTGGAAGCTTCCCCTGTATGTCTCCAGAAACGGGCTGGGAGCCTCCTCTCTGGGGGATGCTCTTGAGATTCCCTGGCACAACATGAGGGCCTACGCTTTTCCGCCTCTGCCTCTGATTCATCGGTCGCTTTGCAAGCTGAGGGGCACAGTGAATTGTTCTCTTCTGTTCATAGCACAGTGGTGGCTGGCCAGGTTTTGGTTTTCAGAGCTTCAGCATCTATTGGTGCCTGCTTCACCGGAGCGATCGGTAGTTGTGGCACCCCTCCCCACAATCGTTCAACTTGGCGTCGTGGTGCTGGAGTTTAGATCCTTAGAGTGCCTCCATTTGTCCGCAGATAACATGCGCATTATTCAGGCGGCCAGAAAACCCTTTACAAGATCTCAGTATAGAAGTAAATGCCTGCGGTTCTGCCACTGGTGTTTAGCTAGGCAGTTGGACCCCAGGGAGGCTACGATCAACATGTTTCTGTCTTTTATCTCACATCTGGCAGAGTCTGGCATTCATGTCTTGTCCTGCAGGACTTATTTGTCGGCCATTGCCGCTTATCTGTCCACGGATCAGTGCTCTTTTTCGCTGTCAAATCAAGTCATTAAAAGACACTTTGCGGGCCTCATGCACCTTTACCCTCCTGTTTGTAAACCGCATCCAAAGTAGGATCTGAATGTGGTCCTTAGAGCCTTGTGCCATAAGCCTTTTGAGCCCACGGCTACAGTCGACCTTAAGTACCTTTCGTGCAAAATGTCCTTCTTGGTGGCTGTGACTTCGGCAAGGCTTGTGAGTGAGCTCCAGGCTTTGTCAGTGGAGCATCCCTGCCTGGTTTTTCATAAAGATAAGGTTGTCCTGAGGACGAATCCTTCCTTCCTTCCAAAAGTGGTCTCTGATTTTCATCTGAATCAGTCCATCTCCTTGCCTGTCTCCTTCCCAAACCCAAAAGAGAGTGTTTTCCTATTAGGAAAGCTTCGTCCCCTGCACACTATCTAAAAGGCCAAAGCCTATTGGTGATTAGAGAATCGTTAAAGATGGAAAGTCTTTTAAAGGCATTTCAGATATATATTCAAAATTTCACTAAATAATAAAATTTTGACAACTTGAAGGATAAATTCATAAGCAAGACGATTTATTATTCATACAAGATGGTAGGACCAACGCGTTTCGAGTAGCAAACAACTCTTCATCAGGGGCATTTTTTCTTTAAGAATTACATTTCTATAAAGAAAAAGAAACATTTTAAATTTAAACAATATCATATTTTTTTGTCAATAAGCAATTTCAAAAGCAACGATTTCAAAACAACCTCAATTCAAGGACATCTCTGAGATGCATGTCGACACACAGATCCTGGACTTAAAGTGTACAGTGCATAATTCAAATGGACTTAATTGTTTTAGTGTCTAACAGCCTTTAGAGTGAAACCGTTATCAAAAATTGACAAAAACTTAAAACTCTTAATTTGAATCAAAACAGATACATTTTTCATCAAAACAGATACATTTTTTCGTACAACCAGGTTATTACTGGTGCTAAATGCCTGTATATGCTATTCACGGAGAGAATAATTCAATGCTCTAAGTGTTTTTGAACAAAAATGGATAAACTGAAGTTGTCACATAAGGAACAATTATAGCTAGTTGTTCTTACCTATTTAAAATAGGCCAAAAAAGATGGAGTGTCTTGTATGGCCATAGATGAAGGTGTTCCTGAGATGATTTCGCAAAGTTTGTTCTTGACCTGTCGTGAGATCTGGTCTAAGAAGCAATATTCATCTGGTTGTCATGTTATGCATAAGTGAAAACATACTTATAAGTCTTTGGTTGAACAACTGGTCCAATGGTAGAGCTGACCAGTCAAAGGTCACTGTGTATCTTAATCTGGTAAATGGTTAATCGATGAAAACTAATCCAAATCAACTGTTTCCAAGAAGAGTAACCTAAAAAACCAAGGTGGTAGAGGTAAGTAAAGGGGAAACGGGGTATTTTTTAGAAAAGCTGTCACGGGCCAAGTAAAGGCTATGTGGCCAGAATGGAAATGGTTAGTCTCTTATTATGATTCTACATAAGTGTTTGGCAGAAGAAAAGCTTTATTCCCCAAAGTACCTGGCATAGAACAAGTTAAGGCTATGTGGCCAGATTGGGAATAGTAAGTATCTTATTTCGATTCTACATAACTAAGTGATACCAAAAAAGTGATAAAGTCCAAGTCAATTTACTTCTCTTCCTTTTTTACAGGTCCCAAAATGGAGCAACATCCAGACCGGCGAAGGCTGTGGAGGCGTCTGCCATTTTGTGATGGAACTCGTCTTTATGTACCTTTCGGACAAGCTGACGTCATTCGCGCATGCGCGAGTGACGTCACTGTTTATGTATTGAGTGAGTGACGTTGTTCGCGCGTGCGCCTGCAACGTGTAAATAAAGGTGTCTATGTAATCAACATGGAATATTAGGCGATCAGGTGCTCCAAGGGGCATGTCGTCTTGTTACAGCTAGAAAATGAGTGGGAAACGATTCCAATGAAGGTGGAAAAGGTGCATGTCACATTATAGGTAATGACTCCAACTTGGTGACGTCAATCGCACATACGCGTTGTACGTCCACCAAGTTAAATCTCTATATGTGTGTTAAAACACTTAGAGGGGAGAATGAAGAAGATACGCCACTGATAGGTTTGGTGCAAATGGTGTCTGTATTTTGACTAACGTCATGTTTACACATTTGACTAAAAATACAAATCAAATTTTATCTGATGTAACTGTGAGGTCTTATTGACTGCTTTTCAAAGGTCCACAGGACATGCTTGGGTAAACGAGGGTGTTAAACCTAATGATAAGTAGAAAAACCTACATGGGCACATGGTCATAGATGCAAAATAGTCATGGAGTACCTGCCTGATTATTAATGGTTAAAGAAATGGATATCTTAGTGTCGACCATTATCCACATTTAAACATGTGATTGGCCTATTTGACAAATCTAGGACCTTGTGTAAACCATTATACACTTTTTATCATGTTGTGAACCTTTTTGACAAATATAGGCCATTGTCTTAGCACTACCCCCATTGTATGGGTGTACAATCTAAAGCAAAAGCATCACTAAAAGCAGTTTCTTGAAGATGAAAATCACAAGTGAATTAACAGCAGATAATGTAACTAAAACACTCATATGCGAAGAAAATAAAGGTCTTTGTTCTAATATTCGATACCCCAGTAATGCTAGGGTATGTTTGATGGGAGAATCTATTTAAAAACAAAGAAGCAATAGTAACCTATAAGGTTTAAACTGGTAGCAGCAATTGGTTTACTTTCATAGATGTTAAAACTTTAGAGGAATGGTCCAAGGTAATAGTCCTCATTCATGCCTAGTGGTGTCATTGCGTCAAGCCGTTGGATCCAAAAAAGTTGTCTTTGTAAAAGTTGTCTTTGTAAATCGCCACCCCTCGGGAGTGGGTGTATTACTTCCAATATGATCATTTTCATCTGTGAGATGTTGTGGTTATGGTCTCGGAAATGTCTAAATACAGGAGATTTGATATTTTTTGTTCTTATGGAAGACTTGTGCTCTGTCCATCTTTCTTTGGCTTTTCTGTTGGTTTTTCCTATATAATAGACTCCGCAGGGGCAACGGATGGCATAGATGACGTTTTTGCTGTCACATGTAGCATAGTGTCTCAGACTGATTTTTTGCCCTGTATTGGGATGTCGTACATATTCTCCTTTAATGATGTTGTTGCAATGTTGGCAGTGGAGACATGGAAATGTGCCTGCTTTTTGTTTAGAAAATGTTGTTTGTAGTGTTTTTTTTTTGGCCTTTCCGCTTTAATGAGTTGGTCCCGTAGATTTCCTCCTCGTTTGTATGCCATCATAGGGGGATCTGGAAACAATTCTTGTAAGGTTTTATCTGACTTAATCAGGTCCCAGTTTTTGTGTATTATTCTTTTGACTTGAAAGCTTTGTCTAGAGTATTTCAATGAGTGAATCAAATTTTTGGGAACTGGTTTACTGTTGCTTGCTAGGAGTTCTTTTCTTTCCTGTGATTCGGTTCTTGTTATGGCTTTCTCTATTGTTTCTCCTGGGTAACCTCTTTCAATGAATCGATTCTGCATGGTTTCATATTCCATCTGTAATGTGGTAATATCAGATGTAATACGTTTCACCCTTAAAAGTTGGCTGTAGGGGAGGTTCTCCTTTAAATGTTTCGGATGAAAACTGCTATGATGTAAGCAGCTGTTAACATCTGTTGGTTTCCTGTATATTTTTGTCTTAAGACCTGGTCCATGTATTTCCACTGTAACATCCAGAAAATTAACTGAAGGTTTCCCAATTTCAATTGTGAACCCGATTCTTTCATTGCAGGTATTTAAGTATTTCCAGAATTGGAGAAGTTCACTTTCTGTGCCTAGCCATATACCAAAAATGTCGTCAATGTATCGTTGCCAGCATGTAATTTTTTCTTTCCACTGTTGGTTTTGTAGTACAAATTTTCGTTTCAAATTGGTACATGAAAATGTTGGCATATGAAGGTGCCACTGATGAACCTATTGAGGTTCCTGAAATTTGTAAATAAAATGTTCCATTATGTCTAAAGTAGATGTTATATAGAATGATGTTGATTAATTCTATAGCTAGTACTTTGTGAATGTTGACGTTTTTGTTTTCTAGTAGAAACCATTCCAATGCTTCTATCCCTTCTCTGTGTGGTATTGAGGTATATAGACAGTTCACGTCCATTGTGAAAAGAATTGGGCTCTCCTCTGTGAGATTAGCAGAGTTGATGATGTTCAGGAAGTGGGTGGTGTCCTTTAGATAGGTTTGAGTGCTTTGTACAGCTGGTTGTAGTGCCATGTCCAAATATATGGCTAACGGCTGAAAGATACTTTTTGTCCCCGCAACTATGGGTCTGAAGGGAGGGTCAGTGGCATTTTTGTGGATTTTAGGTAATCCATAGAAAACCGGAGTCACTGGAAATGTTTGTATCAAATATTCAGCTGTTGTCATGATGCCTACCCCCGGAGCACCAGGCCAGGCCCAGCACCCCCGGAAGCAGGCATCATGCCCTCGGGTAAAAGCCCAGCGGCCCCTTATAGGGGCTCTTTGGACTCAGTCCTGGCGCCTTTGGCGCCAGGCTCATGTTGGACATCAGTCCTGGCGCCATAGGCGCCAGGCTCATAAAGGGAGGTGTTTTGTGCACTTACCTGATGCAGACCATGCTGCACGCTTCAGGCCTCCCTGAGACCTGAATGGGACCATTTTTTCATAGGGACTATTTTTTCACTCGGGCGTGGCCAGGGAAGGATACATACCTAGTTGGGGAAGGATACATACCTGGGACTTCTTTGGTGGCTATTTAAGCCACGCCCAGACAGCAGCTCATGCTTCGCGTTGTTCTGCTTCCTGCAGCTTAACGCTCACCGTGTCTGCTCCTGCTCCTGGACTCCAGCCACGCCTACCTCGAACCTGGAAGACCTGCAAGGAAGGAAGAGAAGAGAAAGGTGAAAACCAAGGACTATTTCAAACTTCTTACCTGCATCCGGAATCTTCTCACCAGCATCCCTGAAGAAAGACTTCCATTTAAAAGCATCGTGTTGCTCGCTGCAGCGCCACGCTTCACTCACCTGTCCTCGAGACATCTCCCGGCTCCATCGCGGCTGTCAGCATCGGACGCCACATCTCTGCACCTAGGGGAGAGAGGAAGAAACAAAAGGTGAGCAGAAGGAACACAGAAGGAAAGCCTGATTAACAGCCATAATACTTACCGGCTTTTCGTCCACATTTCGGGTCGGCGCCGCCCCGTTGGCAGGTACCGTACCCCGGCCCCTATGGGGGAAAGGACAAGAGACATTTCTAGGGAATAAGGACATTTAGAGGGATCGCCCTCATCACTACTCACCTCGGCAGTTTAACCCCTCGACGCATCGCCTTCATTCTGCACCTAAAATAAAGGACAGATCACAGGTTAGAAAGACAACATAAAGGGGGCCTCACTTGAACTTTGAACTTTCATACTTACGGCGCATCGCTCAGGAAAGTCAAGTGGATTTTGCCAGCGCCATTCTGAAAACCAGTGAAGTAACTGGACGAACACGCGCCCCTGCACCAGAAGCAGGATGGAGAGTTCATCCTTCCAAACCATAAGGTGAGCTTAAACCGGGGTTTGGAGGAAGTTAGAGAGCAACGAAGGGGGAAGGGGGAAAGGGGGGAGCTAGCACACTATTCTGCAGACTGTTAATCCCCTTTCTCATCTGCAGAAGGATATTCCTACGGGCCAGACAAGCACGATTTGGAGGTCCTGTCCAATCGGTGTTTCGGGTCCTGCGCATCATGCTAGAAGAGGCCACAGCAATCCAGACTAGACCAGCGCCCCCGTGGGAACCAGGTGAGCGTTACAGCTGTCTTGTCTGTGATCCAATCCATGTCTGATGCTTTGTCAACCACCTTCTTGATAATTTCTTTGATTTCATTTACCGGGTCCATCTAGTTGTATGTATGTCCTAGTATCGTCTAAGAGTTTTTGACATCCTATGTTATACATAGTAGTATCCATTAGGCCTAGAGCTCCTCCTTTGTCTGCTTGTTTTAATGTTAGACTACTGTCCTGGGCCAATTTCTTAATGGCTTCCATCTGATGTTTACGAATATTCATTTCATTTGGCTGGCCATATTTTAGTCGTTTGAGATCTCTTGTAGTCTTTTGTTTAAACAAGTTAATCAAAGGATGGTTCACTTGAGGATGAAAACTGCTTTTGTTTTTGAGTTCCAGAAATTTAGATTTTGATTGTGGTTGCAGTGTATCTTCAATATTGTGGAAAAAGACTTTCAGTTCCATTTTGCGGATGAGTTTGAAAAGATTACCTTCTTCTTCAAAGAAAGAGGTGTTGTTTGTAGGAATAAATGAGACCCCTAGATTCAATGTCTGAATCTGTGTTGTTGTCAGTGATTTAGAGGAAATATTAATGACCAGATTCTGTTTTATTTCTTCTTCTGTCTTGGTTTTCTTCTTTCCTCTTCTTGTCTTCCTCCCTCTAAAAAAGGTGTAGACGGTTGGTTTTGGGAAAATATCGTAGGTGGTATCACTTGAGATGCTGCGGTAGGCCCGCTTTCGCTAGTGGATCTACGGGACCAACTCATTAAAGCGGAAAGGCCAAAAAAACCACTACAAACAACATTTTCTAAACAAAAAGCAGGCACATTTCCATGTCTCCACTGCCAACATTGCAACAACATCATTAAAGGAGAATATGTACGACATCCCAATACAGGTAAAAAAATCAGCCTGAGACACTATGCTACATGTGACAGCAAAAACGTCATCTATGCCATCCGTTGCCCCTGCGGAGTCTATTATATAGGAAACACCAACAGAAAAGCCAAAGAAAGATGGACAGAGCACAAGTCTTCCATAAGAACAAAAAATATCAAATCTCCTGTATTTACACATTTCCGAGACCATAACCACAACATCTCACAGATGAAAATGATCATATTGGAAGTAATACACCCACTCCCGAGGGGTGGCGATTTACAAAGACAACTTTTACAAAGACAACTTTTACAAAGACAACTTTTTTGGATCCAAGGGTTTGACGCAATGACACCACTAGGCAAGACTATTATCTTGGACCATTCCTCTAAAGTTTTAACATCTATGAAAGTAAACCAATTGCTGCTACCAGTTTAAACCTTATAGGTTACTATTGCTTCTTTGTTTTTAAATAGATTCTCCCATCAAACATACCCTAGCATTAATGGGGTATCGAATATTAGAACAAAGACCTTTATTTTCTTCGCATATGAGTGTTTTAGTTACATTATCTGCTGTTAATTCACTTGTGATTTTCATCTTCAAGAAACTGCTTTTAGTGATGCTTTAGATTGTACACCCATACAATGGGGGTAGTGCTAAGACAATGGCCTATATTTGTCAAAAAGGTTCACAACATGATAAAAAGTGTATAATGGTTTACACAAGGTCCTAGATTTGTCAAATAGGCCAATCACATGTTTAAATGTGGATAATGGTCGACACTAAGATAACCATTTCTTTAACCATTAATAATCAGGCAGGTACTCCATGACTATTTTGCATCTATGACCATGTGCCCATGTAGGTTTTTCTACTTATCATTAGGTTTAACACCCTCGTTTACCCAAGCATCTCCTGTGGACCTTTGAAAAGCAGTCAATAAGACCTCACAGTTACATCAGATAAAATTTCATTTGTATTTTTAGTCAAACGTGTAAACATGACGTTAGTCAAAATACAGACAGCCATTTGCACCAAACCTATCACTGGCTTATCTTCTTCATTCTCCCCTCTAAGTGTTTTAACACACATATAGAGATTTAACTTGGTGGACGTACAACGCGTATGTGCGATTGACGTCACTAAGTTGGAGTCATTACCTATAATGTGAGATGCACCTTTTCCACCTTCATTGGAATCGTTTCCCACTCATTTTCTAGCTGTAACAAGACGACATGCCCCTTGGAGCACCTGATCGCCTAATTTTCCATGTTGATTACATAGACACCTTTATTTACACGTGCGAACAACGTCACTCACTCAATATATAAACAGTGACGTCACTCGCGCATGCGCGAATGACGTCAGCTTGTCCGAAAGGTACATAAAGACGAGTTCCATCACAAAATGGCAGACGCCTCCACAGCCTTCGCCGGTCTGGATGTTGCTCCATTTTGGGACCTGTAAAAAAGGAAGAGAAGTAAGTTGACTTGGACTTTATCACTTTTTTGGTATCACTTAGTTATGTAGAATCGAAATAAGATACTTACTATTCCCAATCTGGCCACATAGCCTTAACTTGTTCTATGCCAGGTACTTTGGGGGATAAAGCTTTTCTTTTGCCAAACACTTTTATGTAGAATCATAATAAGAGACTAACCATTTCCATTCTGGCCACATAGCCTTTACTTGGCCCGTGACAGCTTTTCTAAAAAATACCCCGTTTCCCCTTTACTTACCTCTACCACCTTGGTTTTTTAGGTTACTCTTCTTGGAAACAGTTGATTTGGATTAGTTTTCATCGATTAACCGTTTACCAGATTAAGATACCCAGTGACCTTTGACTGGTCAGCTCTACCATTGGACCAGTTGTTCAACCAAAGACTTGTAAGTGTGTTTTCACTTATGCATAAACATGACAACCAGATACCTATATTCTTGTCATTAAGACAGCGTCTTTCTCCTTATCTGAATATTGCTTCTTAGACCAGATCTCACGACAGGTCAAGAACAAACTTTGCGAAATCATCTCAGGAACACCTTCATCTATGGCCATACAAGACACTCCATCTTTTTTGACCTATTTTAAATAGGTAAGAACAACTAGCTATAATTGTTCCTTATGTGACAACTTCAGTTTATCCATTTTTGTTCAAAAACACTTAGAGCATTGAATTATTCTCTCTGTGAATAGCATATACAGGCATTTAGCACCAGTAATAATCTGGTTGTACGAAAAAATGTATCTGTTTTGATTCAAATTAAGAGTTTTAAGTTTTTGTCAATTTTTGATAACGGTTTCACTCTAAAGGCTGTTAGACACTCTAAAACAATTAAGTCCATTTGAATTATGCACTGTACACTTTAAGTCCAGGATCTGTGTGTCGACATGTATCTCAGAGATGTCCTTGAATTGAGGTTGTTTTGAAATTGTTGCTTTCGAAATTGCTTATTGACTAAAAATATTATATTGTTTAAATTTAAAATGTTTCTTTTTCTTTATAGAAATGTTATTCTTAAAGAAAAAATGCCCCTGATGAAGTTGTTTGCTACTCGAAACGCGTTGGGCCTACCATCTTATATGAATAATAAATCGTCTTGCTTATGAATTTATCCTTCAAGTTGTCAAAATTTAATTATTTAGTGAAATTTTGAATATATATCTGAAATGCCTGTAAAAGACTTTCCATCTTTAACAATTCTCTAATCACCATTATGCTTTGGCCTTTTAGATAGTGTGCAGGGGACGAAGCTTTCCTAATAGGAAAACACTCTTTTGTCCTCTATATCCAGCCTAGGTACCAAGGCTGAGCACCTCTCCCCCGCACCTTTACTTAGTTTAATATCTCTGGATATATATAAAAATATGCAACCTATATGTAATAAGATCGTCTAAATCAAGGTGTGCACAGTGTGTTGTCCACGTTCCTTCTTCCCAAACCCAGCCTCAGAGACTGAAAGGGTTTTGCATTGCCTGGATGTTAGAAGAGCTCTTAAGTTCTATCTGGACAGAACATCTGAGCTTAGGAACTCTTCTCCGCTTTTGGTGACTTTCGGTAAGCCGGCCTCGAAAGCGACCATCTCCAGATGGATTGCTGCCTGTATTGCGGAGGCTTAGACTGTTCAAGGTCTTCAACCTCCAAAAGGGATTCATGCTCATCTTGTGCGGGGCAAGGTGGCTGCCGTTGCCTTCCAAAAGTATGTTCCCTGGGAGACTATCGCGAAAGCGGCTATGTGGGTCTCCCCATCGGCTTTTTGTAGGCATTATTGTCTAGACCTGAGCTCCAGAGCTGATGCTCAGCTCGGCCAAGCTGTGCTTCAAAACCTTTTTCAGTAAGGAGTTTCCATCCACCCGTAATTCCTGTGAAGAGTGCTTGGGAATCTCCCATAAGTATGGAGGAAAGGGGGACTGGACGTAGGAGTATGATAAAGTTACTCACCGTAGGGACTACCTTACTCCTAGTCCATAGTCTCCTTTCCTCCATACGCCCGCCCGCTGTCCCCTCTAATAAGGTTTCTCTGTTATTGCTTAAAGGTCTCAGACCTGGCGATAGAAAAGGACTGGTGGCCGATGCGCTGGGCAGAGGTAAGGAGGGCGGGGTTACGTCCATGTGCGGTACCCCGCGTAAAAAGAGGAAGGACACATTTTTCAAAAATGTGATGCTTTTTACAAAGTCCTCCAGTCCCGTCCCACAGGACGGAAGAATGTGCCATAAATATGGAGGAAAGGGGACTATGGACTAGGAGAAAGGTAGCCACTGCGGTGAGTAACTTTATTCCCATTTATTTACTTGCATACCAAAAAACGATTTTTCCAAAGCCCTGCATTTCATGCAAATAAAAAGCCCAAAACGATTTTCCCATTGAGTTTCTTTCTTCACTTTGACTTTCAAATAAAAAACCCCAAACTATTTTGCTACTGTATTCCTTCTCCCTGTACCTTGCATTCAGATCAGAGGAGTCCTATCTAATTGAGGGTGGGAGTGTTGGGAGAAAGGAGTATTGCGCCAAACAAAGCAATCACTGTGTTTTGTATGCTTCCTCTTGGTTAATTAGCAAGAAATCTGATGTAAAGTGATAACTGTCCATCACTAAATTGTACCTGTGTGTTGTAGCATCTGTAAGTTCATTAGAAGTATAGGTCAGTCAATTGGTGCAAGAACTTTCAATTTGTGATATTGTGTAGTGCCACAGCGTTGGTGGCTGATGTTTTGGTTGCCATAAAATTTTGTTAAACCTTAAATATATATTCTTACTATACACCGGCCTGGTTCCTAGCTCATTGGTGGTACAGGGGGTATTTGTTGGGGTGGTGCAAAATAAGGGGGAGGCCTCACTAAAGTTGAAGCTGTTTAAGCGCTTTGGGTACGCATCACCTTGCTTGGGGGTGGGGGGCTGAAACTCCCTTAGTTGAGTGACCGCCTAATATATTGTGACAGTAACTTGCTACTTGACATTTGTACTCCTGATGTTCAGTATGTTTAGTACCAATTTCTGCCCGTTGTCTTAGAGCAACCTAGTCAGTGGTAGGTGGGGGACTATGTGACATTAAGTCTTTGTTTTGAAGGTGCATAAAGGAGTATTGACACTTCTCGTACACATTACATTAAACATATAATGGGACAAAGTTATAGTTTGCATCTCATGTGGAAGTTGGGTTTACTTCACACTATTCTGCTTCCTTGTTCTTTTGAAGAGGCAGCTGGTAAGTGACGGACACCTGATATGTAGAAGCTGCTTTTTAAGGTCTTGCTCATCAAATCTCCATTTCCTTCCCTGCTGTACAATAAGTAAGATGGAGCATTACAGGCTTATGCCACACTTCACAAATAGGCTGCACTTTCGGTTTAAAATCCTCCTTTCTCCCAGGAATAGTGAGGAGGTTAAGAGCCATTAGTTGGTGCAAGTTGCTAGTTGGTGCAAGTTGCAAGCCGAGTACTATCAAAAGTAGAAACAAACCAAGCTTGTATAGTTTTCTGTGGGTTAAGGGTGAGCCAGACGGTTCTGCTTAAACTGGCATTGCTTCTGTTTTGGAAGATGGGGGTGCTTCTTGCAGTACCAGAGTCCTTCTCAATTTGTGGTTTCGCAATTGGCATTCTTTCCTTATAGAATAGTTTGAATCAACATCACACTTGTAATTTTTGAACTGGTGTGCCTTTCCTTCTATATATATTTGGCATCCAGACTTGATTCACAAACAAAACGTTCACATTGGTTACTGAGATTTTTTACTGAGCCTGCCTTGGTAGAACTGTTTTCTGAACCAATGTATACTTATATAGGTTGATACTTTGGGCTACCCCTTCTTGTTAAAAGGGTCCATGCATATTCAGCCCCTACTCACATTGCTAGTTTAACTGCGTGCTGTTCCCCGATATTGAAACTTCCTCAGTGGCCTTCAGTCTGTAAATACAGGAGGAGGTCTGATGGGGTTGGGTTCTCCCCACACTCCTTTGGTGCATCATGCAGGGTCAGACTGGAACAAGAAATGGACCCGGTCACCCAAAAAATGTGGCCCACTCCTCGCTTAAAAAAAGTGGCCCACCCCTCGCCTCACGACCCTTGATCTCTGATGACATCTCCAGAAGTGATGTCATTTGACCCCACCCCAAAGTGACATCCCAGGAAGCGATGAAACACAACCGTTCACCCTTTGACAAAACAGGAAGTGGCATCAAATAGCATTGTTCCCAGGTACACTAAATCACTGTGAATCCAAGCAGACGTCCAAGACCAAATGATGTTATTGTATAGCACTTACGCTTAAGCTCTTTTTTTTATAGAACAAATATGCACACAATATCACCCAACCTGTGTTGGTACTCATTTATCGACCTAAGAAGGATGAAAGGCTTTTTGAAAAAAAAACATTTTTTTTATATATATATATATAATTTTTTTTTTTTCTTCCAAAACTGCCCAGGCATGGCCAGAAACCCGCTCCCACTCACCAGGGACAATTTCGGCCCGGCTATGGGCCGAAAGACCAAGGGACCAATCCGACCATAGGTGCATGCCTTTCAAATAGACCTTACTTTGGACTCAAAATCATCCTTTCACCCAGAGACAGTGAGAAGGTTAAGAGACAAATGCTTGAGTTGTAAACCAGGGTTATCCAAGGTAGAGGCAAAAACAGACCTTGATCATGGGTCTCCTAATGGTAGGTTCTGAGAAGAAGTGATGTAAGATGTAGAGAAAAACAGAGTTGGGGGCCAGAACCCAGTGAAACGGGATCAAGTTCACACGAAAAACCCATACTCGCACAAAGTCATGGATAATAACCAATTCCAATCAAAACCTTTTTTGTACGAGAACTATAATAATTTCAAATGAGGAATCCATTGATTATTTTTGGTGGAATTCAATACTTTCATGATAGGAACCAAGTCATCTGTATTTAAAATATGCATTAGAAAGGAGACCATTTGTTTTCCCCAAAGTAATACAGCATAGACTCATGCCTCTAACCTACAGGTAATGAAACAAATGTTATCCATCTCATTTTGCATTAATGCCCAACATCTGTAGAGTCGAGCTTGAAAAATGTGAAATCTCCATTATAAAATACACCAGGAACGCGCTGTATCTGTGGTGAATCCAATAGTCCTCACTGATCTGCCGAAAGGGACCTTCTCCCATGTGGCCAGGGGACAGCAGCCGCTACCTCCCCCTTGGAGCGGCTACATGAGGGAGGATCACATGGAAGGGGACCACCTAAGGGGAGTTGGCTTCATTGGATGAGACCTGGTATCCCCCATACTCCTACGTCCCGTCCCCTTTTCTCCATATTTGCGGGACATTCCGTCCATCGTGACTGGGCTGGAGAACTTTTAAAGCATCAAAAAAATTACATTTTTGTCCTTTTATTTTTATGCGAGGATACCGCATGTGACCGTAGCCCCGCCTTCCTGAGCTACGCCCAAGGCATTGCCCGTCAGTCCTTTTGTCCGTGTGGTCGGGGTTAGACGCACTAGCATCTTAAGGAATATTTTTCTTTTTGTTCCCTTGTCCTTCATTTTCCTGCTCCGGTTCCACGGTCTTCTTTCTTCCGTCTATGCCGGTGCGTCTGGGATTCGTGTCATGTTCTTTGTGCGAACGTCGTTTCGTGAGGGCGGATCCCCACTCTCTCTGCCTGGAATGCTTGTGCCCGGAACACCGGTGGAACTTGTGCTTCTATTGCGACTCCCTCTCTGTCCGGGCACTCCAGCGTCAGCTTGTCAGGTGGGAAGAGGTGTTCCAGCAGATTCCTCCTGCACATTTACAGCAGTTCATAGAAGAAAAAAAGAAGTTTGTTGCTTTTTCGGGCACTCTGGCCGGGGGACTCCTTTCTGGGGTCTTTGGGGTCTGGGAGGGGCCAAGTGGTTCTGGTACCAGGGATCTCTCTGAGGTGTCCCGAAAGCTATCTAAATGGCACTCCTAAGTTTCCTCTGAGGTTCCCTGCAAAGGGGCTGCCGGGAACGGATATTCATCTGAGGTTCCCCATTTAGGGGCTAAAGTTAACTGGGGGGGTCATACCTGAGGTTTCCACATCTGGAACTACGTGTTCTGAGTCTCGTCTCGAGGTCCCTGTTAAGGTGACTAAACCTACCTGGGTTACTCCAGAGGATACCTGTCTTGGGGCTATATCTAAGAGCAGCAAGATAGAAGGGCCCCCATCGAGGGCTCTGGCTTCAGGGGGTGACCGTAAACCTTCCACACTCTGGCATGTAGTCGAACCGATCCTGCTGAGGGGGACAAAAGCCGGTTAAACACCTTAAGTCGTCGAGAACTGGCTCCGCCGAGGTTCCCTTACTGGGGGCTAATTCATCAACAGTCGCTAAGGGGGTCGCAAAAGCACTCTAGATCTGCTAGCACCGGCTCTTCGAGGTTCCTTGTCACAAGGCTAAAATGGAACATAAGTCCCCTGATGCCCCTGTGGGGACCACGGCCTCACTGACACCTGTGACGCAGTTCACCTCAGACGTTAACAAAATGGCGGTCCAACCCCGCGGTCTACGGTGGCCATTTTGGCTACCGGTCTCACACCAACGTTCACAACGGCTGGTAGGAGGGATCTGTTTTCAGGGTTGAGCGGCCTTTACCACGTTTTGTGGATAAGAACCCGTTCCGCCCTCCAATGGATTGGCATGCTCGGTCGCAGCTGCCGCACAGTCTCGCTCCCTCCTATGCCCGCTCCCTTGTTTTACGTGGATCCAGTTTGTGGAGAACCATCCTGGCAACCATCCTCTTTGCGATCCTGGGGCTATGTCCCTTCAGAGTGGCCTCTACCCCCTCCAGCGCCTAGGCCTTCTTCTGAGGATGAGTTTTTTTTGGCAAATCCCAGACTCTTATGCACTCTGATCCTTAAAGTATGCCTTCATTGGATTTATTCAAGGAAATGTATCCTAAGCCACCTGAACCATCCCCTGATCCGGCAATCCCTTTGCAGGTCCTGGTAGTGCCACACCCTCCTCCACTGCCGCCTCTGTCTCCACTTTCGTCTGTGCTAAAGACTCCTGTCGAGCATTCAACCTTGCCCTCGGGGTCTGAGATGCCACATGCTGCAGATCAGGATTCTGTTCCTGCGCACTGGATGAGGATCAAGAGGACCAGGACAGCAACGACCCGCCCCGCTCTATTAGAGCCTTTCACAACTGGGTTGTGGATATGATGGCGTTGCTAGACATCCCAATACCCGAGCCTCTGGCTCCACAAGAAGGGGTACTTTCTGGAGCTTTTGTTCTGTCGACACAGGAGCGCACTGGCCTGTTCCTTCAAAAGGATGTCATGGCTGAAGCCTGCAAGGTCTGGGGGAAAACCCTCATCCCGGGCAACATCTAAACAAGTAAATTGACACGCGCTACAATCTACAGGCGTCTGAAGAAATATCCTTGACTGCATGTCCACTCCCTCATAGACAGTGGTGGCAGCAGCTACGCTCCAGTCTAAGCTGTCCTCTTCATCCTCCTCTGCAGCGTTTCAAATCATTTCCAAGGAGGAGCTCCTTGACACCATTGGGGAAAAGGGTCTTTTCCATTTGGGCTCTTCAGCTGCGTCCGGCTAATACCGATCTCATCCTGGCGGCTGCCAATGTCGAGCTGTTGAAGGAGCTTGCCGAGTTTCAGGAATGTATTCCTCCTGACAGGCTCAAAGATTTTAGGGGCGGCTTATCTGATGCCAGAGTTCTGGCGCAGGACCTGCTGTAGGCCGCGGCCCATAATGTTGACACTTCCACTTGGGGCCTTATGGTTGGAGTAGACATCTCCTGCCAAGCGTGGCTGCATGCTATGATGTTCTTGAACGAGGTTCAGGACAAAGTACTTGATCTTCCCTTCGAAGGTAAGGAACTATTCCACTCCTCCTCAGAGGAACTCACCAAAGCAAGCACGGAAACTGCCAAGTCATTGTCTGTCCTTGCCAAAACCCCAGCTAAAGCAGCTTATACTTGGAGGTCGGGGTCTCAAACGAGGTCCTTCTCTGGTTTCAGATACTCCCGCTGGTGGCCCTCGCCGCAATCAGCAAAGGCAAGGTGGCCGGTTTTTCTCTCAGTCAACATCCTCCTCTTCAGCAATGGGTGGTCTCCCTGCCGATAAACCATCTAAATGATGTTTTTCATCGGTCGCACGAGACTCCGGTGGGAGGCCAAATTTTATCTCATCTGGAGGCAGGGCAGACCATCATTTAAGACAGATGGGTTTTTTCTGTCGCCCGGGCGGGCTTTCGCTTTCCACTTTCCCCTACCCCACCCTCTCACCCTCCTCTTCAGCAGACTGGGTCGTTGTCCGTCAGAGCCGAGGTACAGGAACTTCTAGACTTCAGAGCAGTGGAGCCTGGTCCCTTGCGGGAGAAATGGGTGGGCTGTTACTCTAGTCTGTTTACAGTGCCCAAACCCAACCAGGCTGGCCTGCGCACTATCCTCGACCTCTCCAATTTCAGTCTTTCTACCCCAAGAGAAATTCAAGATGATTACGCCCAGCCAGATAAAGTCCTCTCTCAGGTATGGCGATTGGCTCAGCGTGGTAGACCTTCAGGATGCCTACATGCATATCCTGATCTGGAGCCCGCATCAAAAATATCTTCGGTTCTCCAGGGGTACGGAACAGTTCCAGTTTTGAGTGCTACCGTTTGGTCTCAGCTTGGCACTGCGTGTCTTTACGAAGATGATGGCGGTCATCACAGCATTCCTCAGATTGCAGGGAATTAATGTATATCGGTACTTGGATGATTGGCTCCTGCGCAGTCCTTGCCCACAGGCCGCAACGGCCAATCTTCGGTCACCCCTTCAGCTCCTGTTCTATCTTGGGCTGTCTGTTAACTGGAAGAAATTGTTGATGATGGTTGCTCAAGACCTGATCTTTCTGGTTTCCCATTGGGATAACGTCAGTACCAGAGTGTTCCTGACTGAGGACAGGATTGCAGACCTTTCTACTACGTGCCAGCTCTTCCTGCAGTCCTCCCACTTGTCTGCCTGGTGGTTCGCGAGATTCCTCGGCCTCTTGCGTGTTAGCTCTACCTCTTGCACGACTGAAAATGAGGCGCACTCCGCTTCCTCTTCGGAGCTACTGGTCCCAGGCTACGGATCTAGACTCCAAGATGATTCCAGTCCCATCCTGCATGACGGCAGATCTTCAGTGGTGGTAGTCGGCCAGAAAACCTTTCAGTGGCCCTGCACACAAGTAACGGTTACCACAGACTCCTCACCTTGAGGTGTACGATTTGTAGACGCCCCGAGACGGGCACTCCCATATCAATTACCTAAAGCTCCTGGCAGTTTTTCTGGTGATCAAGGCTTTTCAATTCTCCATCACCAGCAGTGTGGTTCCGGTGTCCAGTCATAATGTCGAATACAATAATGTCGAAAGTCAAAATGTCAAACATTTATTCGAAAATAAAAATGTCGAATTACAAAAATGTCGAATTTTTTTCGATTTTTTTTCGAATTAATGTTTAAATAAATAATTATTTATAGTTTATAAAACATAATTTTTTTAAATGGTTAAAGGTATATCCATGGTGGGTGGGGGGGATGGGGAGGAGGGGGGTGGGGTAGGGGTTTGGGATGGGGTTTTTTAATAATTATTTAATTAATGTTTTATTAAATACTTTTTAAAAAAAATTAAAGGTATATCCATGGGGGGTGTTGGGGGGGGATGGGGAGGAGTGGAGGGTTGGGGTAGGGTTTTGGGATGGGGGGTTTGGGGGGGGACCCCCCCCCCAATAAAAAACGTTAGTATGTGTGACATTTTACATAGTTATTTTAACATTGGTTTTTCGATTTTTTTTTTTCGACATTTTATTTTCGAAATAATGACTTTTTCTATTATATGTATGTGTTTTCGACATTTTTGAATTCGACATTTTTTTTCGACATTTTTGTAATTCGACATTATTTTTTCGATATTATGACTATAAACCTGTGGTTCCAATTCACACGGAAATATTTTTTAGCAATGTTCTATATCAACAAACGGGGGCACCTCTGGTGGACCTAGCTATCAAATTTTGGAATTGGGCTATCCAACACAATGCCTGGCTTCAAGCTGTGCACTTTCCAGGTCACATCAATGTGGCTGCAGACTCCCTCAGCCACCAATCTGCGGTGAGTTACGAGTGGGAGATGAACACCGATGTTCTCACCAAAGATCTTCCAGCAATGGGGTGCTCCAGCAGCAGACCCCTTTGCAACCTCAATGAACAGGGAACGTCCTCTTTATGCGTCCAGGGACGGGCTTGGAGTGTCTTCCTTGGGGGATGCTCTTGAGATCCCGTGGCACAACATGAAGGCTTACATTTTTCCTCCTTTGCCGCAGATTCCTCCATCGCTCTGGAAACTTCAGAGTGCTTCCAACTGCACTCTCCTCTTCATAGCTCCTTGGTGGCCAGCCAGGTTCTGGTTTTCGGGAACTGCAGCATCTGTCGGTGTGCTCCCCGATCAGGTTGCTGCAGATTCCCGACCTTCACCAGAGCAGTCTCCAGTTTTCTCGCCCTGATACCCGAGTTCCGTTCATTAGCGCAGTTCAACCTCTCTGAGGAGAAAATGCGTATAATTCAAGCAGCACGTAAGCCCTCGAGAGCTCAATGCAGGAGCAAATGGCTATGATTTTGTCATTTGTATCTAGCTAAACAGTTTGATCCCAGACAGGCTTCTACTGACTGTTTTGTCTTTTCTTTTGTATGTGACCTTGCAGCCTCTGGCATCCATGTCTTGTCATGCAGGACATAGTTATTCACCATTGCGGCTTATCTGTCCACAGACAGTTTCTCTTTTTTACTGGCATACCCAGTCATCAAGAGACATTTTGCAGGTCTTCACCTTTTTCTGCCGGTTCAGGCCCCTCATCCCATATGGGATCTGAATATGGTCCTCAGCGCCTTATGTCATAAGCCTTTTGATCATATGGCCACTACCGAGCTCAAGTACTTTTCTTGGAAGATGGCCTTTTTGATTGCGGTAACATCTGCAAGATGAGTAAGAGAGCTTCAAACGCTGTCGAACATCTGTTCCAACTTTCCACAAGGATAAGGTTGTACTTTGCACTCACCCTTCTTTCCTACCCAAAGTTGTTTCTGAATTCCATTTAAACCAGCCAATATCCTTACCGGTTTTTTCACGAAACCTGTCTCCAATGGCAAGAGGGTTTTACACAACCTAGACGTCAGACGTGCTCTGAGGTTTTACCTCGACAGAACAAGCAAACTCGGTTCTTCACAACTTTGTTACGTTTGGTAACCCAAAAGGGAAACCAGCCTCGCAAGCGTCCATCTCTCGTTGGATAGCTTAATGTATTTCCGAGGTCTACAAAACTCAAGGCCTTCAGCCCAAGGGGCATTCATGCACATCTGGTCCGTGGCAAAGCTGCTGCTGTTGCCTTCCACAAATACATCCCTTGGGAGTCCATAGCCAAGGCTGGTACGCAGGCTTCCCCTTCGGCTTATTGCAGACATTGCTGTCTTGACCTGTGCTCCTGGACTGATGCCCAATTTGGCCAGGCAGTTCTTAAGAATTTGTTGCAATAAGGGAAGTTTCTATCCGCCCATGTTTCCTTTGGCCAGTGCTTGGGTATCTCCCACAAGTATGGAGGAAAGGGGACGGGATGTAGGACTATGACAAAGTTACTCACCGTAGTGACTACCTTACTACTAGTCCATAGTCGCCTTTCCTACATACGCCCCCCGCCCCCTCCGAGTATCCTCTACTGTTGCTAAATGGTCCTGGACCTGGCTATAGATGAGGACTGAAGTGTGATGAGCAGGGCAGAGCACGGGAAGGCGGGGCTACGGTCACGCGCTGTGGCCCCGCGTAAAAATAAAAGGACAAACAAGTTAATTTTTTGATGCTTTAAAAGTTCATCCGGTCCCATCCCGATGGACGGAATGTCCCGAAAGTATGGAGGAAAGGGGACTATGGACAAGGAGTAAGGTAGTCACTATGGTGAGTAACTGTCATTTGCCTGAGAAGCTAATCATCCCATACCTAAGACCCTTATGGCCTATTGATATGATGGGTTATTTATAACGTGCTTAATACCCTGAGTTTTCTAAGCACAGACCCGGGGACCGAACCTGTCATGCTCCGTGTCGTCTTGCTTCCAAGGTGTGCATGTTGCCCATGAGCTATCCTCCTGAGACTATCATTCGTCTACACCTCCCCCTTTGAAGAATAGGGAAAGCCTTTCCCCACATCAAATGAGGCATGCCTACAACCTTGATCCATCTTGTATAAATTACAAGATTGCCTTCTCCAGGCAAATTTTTCAATCATCTAAAAATACTTCAAAACTATTGAAAGTGATTATTCAAGCTTTGGAAATCGATCACCAGCAATGGACTTCTTGTCCCAGAATCATTCAAGTACTGGGATGAAGAGAGAGTAATGCAGAGCAGGAGAAGCCACAAGCCCAGTGAACGCTCTAGTCTTTCCCCCGCAAACGCATGTGCTTGGGAAATTTGAAGGAGGGGAAACGAGATGCTAGATGCTGCTGTTGGCGAGTCAACGCTTAACCTCTGTGCGAGGCTCGAAGGACTGAAAAGCAGAAGTAGTCGTGGTGGATCCCGGTGCCTCACCAGCAAAGAGGGGATACGCTGATGAAGCAGATTGTGCTGCCAGGAGCCAGGGAAAGACTCCTGGATGGTCGCCGACCGCCACAAGCCGCCCCTTGCTTACCGTAGCCTGATGCAAAGCGGGTGTGTGTAAGAGACGCTGCAAGAGATCAGGGAACAAACATGAAACATCCTCAAAGGGAAATCAGGTGGCGTACCTTCACCTAATGAACGTAAACAAGTCTGGGAACGCCAGAAAGAGCTGCACAAAGACAGCGAGGACCCCGGGGTATATCCGCGATCACGCCAAATACCAATACCAATATCAGTAACAAAAACCTCAGAAAGAGAAGAGACTAGCTGTAAAAAGGGGAAGAGAGTTAAAACCCTTGTCAGTATGTGGATGCATGGAATGTAAATAAATGGGTACACCAAATCGAAATGTATATCAAGAGGATATATTATCTAACCAAGTAAGTATACATTTGTGGAAAAGGATAGAAATCCCATGATTGCAAGAAACCCTTGCTGGAGAATATACTAAGCAATTACAAGTGTGTGCGAACAAGATGTCCTGGCAGGAAAGTATACCAGGTAATTACAAGTGTGTAGGGAATAAGAAAACCTGGCAGGAGAGGATACCAGGAAATCGAAGTGTGTGAATCAGAGAAGTCCTGGCAGTAGAGTATTTCAGGCAATTACAAGTGTGTAGGGAACAAGAACATTTAAGTAGAGGAATATCGGAATTGTTTTAAGCATATGACAAAAGTCCTGACAGAAAGATCTACAACGCCAGGGAGCTTTAGTTGTGACAGTGCTATTGTGGGCCAAGAAAGACACAAGGAACTGTTGTATTCATTAAAGAGAAAACCAGGGGATAGGCGCCCCCATTTTGGAATAAGAACCCTTCATACATAAAGAACTTGTGTGTTGGAACTATTTATTCTTCTTTTCAAAGGTTAAAGACCTTTCCCTTTTCGCTTTTATAGTTTAGTTTTAGTGTGAGGGTCATAATAGAACTTTTGGACACAAGGACGGTTTGATTTTGACATCCTGCCACAGACGGATCCTTGGTTTTGTTAGGGAAATTCCCCTTGGAGCATGGCCACAGAGGCCTTTTCCCAAACCTTTCATTTTCAATGTAATTCTTAAATCAAAAACATGGCTGTCCAAGTTGTATTCCGGACTCCTTACAGAAGGCAGATTTATTTTTTTATTTTTATTGGTTTATTACAAACCTTTAAGGCAGATTTGAGAAAGTAGCTGCAGGTATAGCTACATTTTTTGAGGGGAACCAATTAATTGCAAGTTGGAATTTCGAAAGGGCAGAAAGAATCTTCGAATAACTTTTTTTATTTTTTCATTAGATTTCTTTAGTGGTTTCCTCTATGCTAAGAATGCAGGCAGTACTTAACAGAGGGTTTTTTGGTAAAGGAGTTTGAGTGCACCAAGTAATTGTTTGCCAGTTGGAGGGTCTTTAAAAAATATGAAATGGCAAGTGCTCTGAAGAGTTAAAAGGTTGTATTTCATTATTCTCAAACCAGCCTTGGCACATTTTTGTGTAAAGGTACATGTTTGCGCGTGCACTTGTCGACTAGCTGCGGTCCTAGTACCTTCCTTGCAGAAAGATCTGCATAGTTGATATTTTCCCTAGACCTGACCTTACAAATGCATATACTCCTTGAATGTTTGTGCAGTATTTTGGAGGATACATGCTTTTTATTACAGTGGCCTATGGTGGAGTATTGATGCCGCATCCAAACAGTACTGCTATATTAGGAGTTATAACAAAATTATTCTACATAAAATATTTTTTTAATTTAAACAAAGACTCCTACAAAGACTACTAGCATTACTACCACTATGCTAGGAATTGTTGTCTGATAAATGATTGACATTTTCTGGTGGACGTATATAGAAGTAGGGCCCTTGCAACAAACCATCATTACTGTTGTCCTGTTTGTTTTTAGACTCTCAATTTTGGGCTTCATCAACTTGGTAGGACACGGATTCGACAGACACCCCAGTGCTTTACTTTTTTTGTCGGTGAGATATATAACTGTCATTTATAGCTCATTACTATACTGTGATGCAGTTGAGAGGACTGATGTGCACACTTAAGTGGTGAGACAATACAGAATTCTTGAGAAAACCTGAAGGCCGAAGAAATCCTCAAGTGATGCCAGTAATCTGACTCCTGTTGCATCCAAATCTGAGAGAAGATGGATTATAAAGCTATTGCCTTGTTTTTCTGTGAGATGTTGAGGCACTCCTTTTATTATTGGTGGTGGTAAAGGCTTTCCTAGCTAAACTGTGTAAGCCTTTGATGCAAAATAATTCTTTTAGCAGCTGGATGGGAATGTTGTTCTTTTAAGTCCCAGTTTATTCCCTGATATCTCTCTCTCTCTCTTTCACTCACTCACTCACTCACTCACTCACTCACTCACTCACACACTCACACACTCACACACTCACACACTCACACACTCACACACTCACACACTCACACACTCACACACTCACACACTCACACACTCTGAGGTCTGGGGAATAGGGACAAAATAATAGTGAAAGGGGGGCTTGTATATTTTAAAATACTTTTTTCCGCCAAATGTTTTCGGCAAAAAACTCAGTGAAAAAATACCTGGTGATGTAAGAACATAGAGCCGTTTTCATACTTAGCAAAACTTTGAGTGAGGAATCCACTGTATTGCAGTACACATTGGGGGCGTATAGATGGGGGGGGGGTAGTCAGTCGCATCTTCAACCAAGCATAACAGCATTCAAACATTGAAGCATAACCAAATTGGAAAAGCAAGTGCAAAATAGCACCCGGCTGTTTAAAAATCATTCTCTTTGAGTTACTCACTTCAGCTACAAAACGATTCCATCTGCAGGATAGTTGATTTCTCTTTCTGGAATAAGCATGGCAGAATATCTAAGTCGACAGGCCTGTCTGTTTTAGGGATGGGATGGTGATGACTGAAAGCATGATATAAATGCAGCCTACACTACTGACGCATTGCCAGACATGATACTCCAGGGTTCGAAACTGTGGAGAGCTGGAAGCTATTTAGCTCCTTCTTGTGGCCTAGTAGAGCCTGGTTAGCCTGGCACCAACAGCTACCAGAAGCTACGTTTTGCTCCCCATGCCAACTGATGCCAAACAAACAAATCTATGTGAATTTAACACAGTGCATTTGGCGAAATCTATAAATAAGCGGTCGGACAAATCTGACATTTAAAGCAAGTCTTAACAAATAAGTATAACATTTTAGGTTGGAGGTTTCTGTTAAAAGTTGGATTCTCAGAACGCTATATATTAGCTCCTGGTTCCTGAGTGGTAGCTCCTGCTCATGGGTTAATGCTGGATACACAGGAGCTGCTTTTAGCTCCTGCTTATCTAATCTTAATTTCGCCCCCTGTACTCTGACCGCCTTGCTTAAAAGTAACATGGTGACTGCAGTTGTGGAACCATTCAAATACTTCAGATCACAAAAAGGAAGTATTTTTGTTCTGCAACTCCCTTTTCCATTTGCCGCTTAAGTGGGAAGCCACGTTTTGAAGTGCCATATAGGCTGCTGTACGCCCAACTCTTGCAAATAACTACTGGGTGCCAAAACCACAAATGCTTTGATCAGCCTTCAACACTACTCAGGAGTGTGTGGGTGTTTGTGTACGTACGCGCAGACGCTTAATGAGACCAGTAATAAGTAACAAAGCTGTGTCCTAATTGGTTAATTTTTTCTGCACTGGGTGTGCTTCTATTCAAAAGAGGCTGATAAGTGGCTGTTGCTTCTATCTCGCAGCAAAAAAGGACCTATTCATTTAGGCTTTTATCAAATACAATGTGCAGGAGTGATTATATTCCTCCTTCGACATTGTCTTTATTTTAATTATTTCTCATTTCTTTTTCATTTATCATTGTCGAGAGGCACTCTTTCTGTCCTCCAATTTTCCTTGAAATCACACAAAACATAAACTTGACAGACATAGTAGGTGAAAACATATATAAAGCTCTCAGCTTGTGTATGCATGTAGGCTTAATAAATAATTTGGACTCCTGATTTGTAACATGGAGCAATATAGGAAATGTACAATAAAACATCTGATATAAACTGAAATAACAGGAAAAAACGTAAATACATCCAGAAGTAACATCACAAATCTGTATCCCTATGTGATGTAGTCCAGACTGTCCATACTGTCATTTGGTTTGGACCCTACCTCCTGGTTTAATCGTCAGTGGACATGGCTATTGGGTCAGAGTGGCAAGGCCTTAGTCTTGCAGAATTGAATTAATAGTCCTCTGATGTAACTTTGGTCAACGTCACTTGTGATTAGTCTAAAGTGAGGACAGAGGGTTGTTGTCTGTGTCTCAGACGTTTCGGCAGTAAATCGTTTAATCCACCTTCATCTGTACCTTGGCGCTGATGAACCCCTACAGTGGGAACACCCAAGCATTGAGGGGTAATTTATACAGCTGAGAATGTGTGAGTGTACATATATATAGTGGGGTACACTTAAAAGGGGTGCAGAGTGTTTGACCTGGAAAGTTTGCAAGCGGGGGATCCACTGCGTGATAGTGGCTATTTTATACTGGTGGCATCATCGGGGGATGCTGACTTCTGAATGCTCCGGGCAGGGCTGCAATAGAGGATAATGCAGGTGTGTATAGGACTGGACTTGTGGGGCACCCCTTTCAGAGCAACCCGGAGTCCCATACAAAAGGTAAGTACATGGGTGTGGTTACCTTGGATGTAGTGCAGGTGGCTGGGAGAGGCTTGTGCTGTGCCTGTGTAGATATAGTTGCAGGGTAAGGTGGTACCTGTAAGTCAAGACAACACATGTACACAGTCATATTACCAGACAGCCAGGACATTGGAGGTGGGGCATATGACAGTGTACACGGTTTTGCTTTGTGTCGTGTGCCGTTACCCTAGAGATCACTTACCAGACCGCAGTCCAAAAGGTCTTGACTCAGGGAGGCAATAACCCCTACTTAGACCAAAATATGTAAAACAAAAAGATGTGGATTATCGCATTCGAGGTCTGTGCGCTAGTATTCACTGTTGGTGTTGATACTGGAGAAATTGAAGTGTGAGCTGCACTACCACCTACGCCAGCCAGTCCACCCTGGCTGGTACCAGAAAATATGTACAAGAGGGGAGTTGAGGTGGAGATGCGCTAAACACCATATAAATAAGGAGCACTAATTATAAAATTGATGCTTTAATTGTTGTAGAAACAGCCGACACGTGTTTCGACACGCAGGTCGTTTTCAAGGCACAAGAACACAGAGTATATCGGAGAAATCAATAAATGGGAAATCCCACAAGAAGCAGAGCGTTATAAGTATTACGCTGGTGTCAAGTCCAAGCCGTGATGGCCGTAACCAATATATAACTCGTTGGATCGAGCAGTCACAGTTACAGAGGAATTCCCTAGACCAAAATATGATTGGCTCTTTACAGGTCCTTTATTCGCATAACGTAGAAACATGCACCAAACCCGGTAAATGAATGAGGTTGGTTATACATAAGCACATACATCAATATAACTAGAGAAGGTACTGCACTGTTACAATAGTTGAAGAGGAGAGTTTCATCTCGGCCACTTCGACACTACCCAGTCCCAAGGCAGGTGGGCAGAGAGATCACACATTCTAACGGGGTCTGGAGCGCAGCGTCCTCCCTCTCAGCGAGACTTCATCACCCGGGTATCCAATTCTGAATCTAAAACCTGGATACCCCTCCTTTTTATGGGGAAATGATCCCCACTCTCCTTCGGCTGGGGCGGTTTGGCAACCTACGGACAGCCAATAAGCATGGGGGCACAGAGTGGAAAAATCCAGTTTGTCTCCCGTGCGCTTGCTCCCAGCCCCCATTATCACTGCACATGCACACCTCCGACTCACTTCTTGGCACGTCCTTGATCGAACAATGCACAAACTATTCCTCTAAATGAACTAGTCTGTTTCCAAATATAAATTTTCCAACCGTGCAATGTGGCAGAGCTCATGTCTGCTTAATTGGGTTTAGAAAAACGTATACTACCATTGCGGTTATGAAAGTGAAAGTACAAAATGGCCGTGCACCAGCGCCATGTTTAGCTCATTTCCGCACCCGCATTACATACACTAATGAACATAGCTGTTGTGCTAGTGATACATAGATGTATGTATTCTGCTGGCCACCCGTAGGTGGAAATAGATAGAAAGGAAAGGTTTCCTTGATGGTGGCACGTGAGTAAGTGGATGGCCACTGTGACCACTGTTGTTGCAGCAGTGTAATCCGCTTGGATTGGGGAGAGCGGGACGCAGCCATCAAAATGCTGTGATTGTGGCTGGCGCTCGCTGCTTCCAAAGCTGTCCCACTTTCGGGGCAGGCCTTAAAGATTTAAGCCTGCAGGGAATGGCACATAAAAAAAGGCTGCGTCAAAGAAAGGTCGTAATTGTCTGAGATGTTGCTGGTAGAGGGGGTGGACGTGTCTGGGGGGGGGGGGGGGCTCGCCTACCCAAGTTGTGCATAGTTCGGGGGATAGAGGTGGCCCGCCTCGGCTGTGTTTGTGTCAGTTTCGGGCTTTGTGGAAAGAACGCCAAAGAGACGTGCCAGAGCAGTTCTGGCACGCATGCCCAATTTGAAAGTGCTCCTACGTTCCCCGGGCGGCCCTCTTGTCCTGTTTGTACTACGTGTTCTCCCTAGCCAGAATGGCTATGGGGCAGATGAATGGCAAAACAATGTGGATTGGGTACTAGATGTCGTGGTGATATTACACAACGTCCCCTGTAGTGGAATGGGAGGGTCAACGTACCCGCTGATTGTTAAAGTAGAATGGGGGTGGTTAAAGTAGAACGGGGGTATGTGCTGTCCTAGAGTGTCACATGTGCCCAACTCCATTTCTCGGCAGCCATAGTCCAGAGGTCCATTGCGTGGACTAGTGCGGTGCTTCTAAGTGAAATGTACAAAGGTGTGCACAGATGTTATATAATCAGGTTTGGTGTTGAAGGTTGGAACACTTAGTGGCTGGAATCTTTGTGGTATAGTCTCACGACAGCCTGAGGTGTGGCTTACATGGATGGATCTTACCAAGTTCAGTATTACAGATAGGGCCATACATGCGGTCACCTCTTTGGGATCACGACACATGCCATCTTAATAGAAAAGTTTACATAAGTCACGATAGCAAGGTTCGGTTAAGTTCACATATCATCCTTGCTTGCATAGTAGTTACACAGGCAGGTTCAACATCACAAAGTTGGGCACTATGCATGCGCATAGTTGAAATAGAAACCGCTAGCGGTTTGTTACAGTAGGTTGTAAAAGTTCCTTTGCACCCCCATTGCTGCTAAATCAAAGACGGTGGGTACATTGTTGAGGAGCATATATTCACCAGAGATCTACATATGGTGGTGTTGTGGAGCTATGGCAGAAACAAAAACCATCATCCCAAGGAGGAGACCAAGAGCTGGTTTGAGAGCAAACTCTTGCACGTTCTTAGTCTTTCATAATCCATAAACTGATTAAAACACAGAAAAGTTCCATCAATTGAAAAATGGATAATAAGTCAAATTCAAGGCCGCGTCTGAGGACTCTGTCCAACCTCGGCAATTGCAAAGAACCCTACTTCTCAGCCGCCCTTGGCTTGGACTCCAGCCTAAGGTGCACACCTCACAACAAATCGATCTTTATTTGGAATTCCGTTCCTACGTTTTGACTAGATATTTGGACTCATTTACAGAATAACGTGGTACGCTTTTGTAGAAGTAAAGTCACTTGTGTGCAATATCTGCTGTGCGTTGCAGTAGTAGTAACATTGAATTCTAGTTCAATGTCTCCTTCAGACATTTATTGCATTAATGCGCAGGTAGCTAAAATAATACCTGCAATGACAGAAGGTTGTACACGTAGAAAGATCTGTGCAATCGGTACCTTTTTAGTTCTTAAGTCGTATGGTTTCAATACGTCTTTTTGACATTTGGTGGAGCACAAAAAGAACACACGCCATAGTGATGGCGATGTTGGAAAAGAGAATATTTCAGGACCAGGGATATGGTATACAGACTTATAAAGCAAAACACACAGCTTGGAAAGGCACCACAGCGCTGAAGGCTCCACACAGGGCAGAGATGACCCAAGGTTTGCCACCGAATGAAAACGTACTGATTCGTCCTGGGAGCTTCAAATGCCCAGAGCCATTGTTCTCCTAACATTCGTGGTTAAGCTGGAGCTACAATTAGCTCTTGGGAAATCTGCCTCTTTTTCCCTGTAGACTTTCTGACCATGTTTTTCCCAGATTACTTATTTAGTTTTTATTTTATTTTTAATACCAAACAGCCCCTATTTCTCCTTCCATGGGGAAGGGGTGAGATGGGGGGGTGAGGGGGTCTGCCTCTTCCCAGCATCTTGTTGCACTGTGTATCCCTCCCTGTACCTACCCCGCTACTCCTTGTTTTCCCCTCTTTTTTTTCTAACGGATATGCTATTTTTGTTTAAAGGGATGTTTGCACGTTTTCGCTTGCATTTACTTCAGGAAATACATCCTTGCTGCTGGGTGGATATAGGTCATCACCCAGGCGCTACTTCGAGACTGAGGTGCTTGCAGTATTTTCACAGTGTGCAGTAAATTTAACTCCAGCAGGAGATTTTAGCAATATCACTTTTTTTCATGTAGTACAGCAAGGCATCCATTAGTTTTCGAAAATTAATTAGCAGAGCTTGAGGATTACATTTTTTTGATTAACAAAAGTATTTATTTGATTATCAATTGTTTACTTATATTTTTAATGTCGGCAAAAGTTATTTGTATCCAAGACCTAAAATGAGTGACAATACAGCATTTTCGTGTACCGCTAAAGTAAGACCTTAGTGAGATGAGTGTCTGCAAAATGTAAAGTTTAGTTGCATGAATGGACACAAATAGATATGCTAAAAAGGCTCTAAAAGAATTTCAGTGTGAGGCTCTGTGCAACTGTGTCCAGCCTGTGTTGCACAGGGCAGTGCCCCATATATTTTATACTTGAGCTATCATTTGCTGTGTAAGGAGCAGTTGGATAAATAAAAAAGTTCACAATGTTAAAGTTATAGCCTGAGACAAAGTACATAGTATGGTGTTGCGGCATGCATGGTAATAGTCAATTTCAGGTGGATGAGATGGTCCTTGTCTGTCATCAACTGTTCTCAATCTAGCATGCAATTCCACTTTTGGGGAGGGGAGGGCCCCTAAAGGTCCTTAAGCCAGAGCCACGTAGGCCCAAGCGCAGCATTCCAGCTGTGTGCACTCATGAAAGTGATACTTATCGCTATTAGCACTCGAGCTGCCACCTGGGGTGCTGATACTTTTAGTTTTTAAGAGAGCCAGGCTTTGCCCAAATCAGGCTTCCCTTAAAACAGAAATTACACAAGTCTGTGGTTAAAAATAACACTTTACAAGATCTGGAGGTGTGTGAGTGAGTGAGTGAGTGGGGTTGGAGATCGAGGTGTGGCACTCAAGTGGAGACTTGTCCTGGGGCACCACCTCTATGGACAGAATGATGGTTGGGCAGAGGCTCAGCAGCCCGTCATGCAATGCAGTGTGAAGGCTAGGCAGAGGCGCAGTGGCCTGGCATGCAATGTGGGCGACTACTTGCAGATTCCGCTTGCGTTCCCATCCTCCGGAATGGCTAGTTCTCTCCTGCAGGTGGTAATATATATTGGAAACATAAATGTTAGAGCAAAGCGAGCTATGGAGGCCAACTACAGCGTGTAGATCTGTAGATGTACAGACTGGATGGAACTATTGATCGCTACTTTGCGTAAATATCTAGTTAGATTTGTGTATTCATTATGTAAGAGGAATGAAAGTAGGTGTCTAAGCAGAGTGGATGTCACAGCAGGCAGAACACTTGACAGCTATGTGAAATGTTTAGTTTGCAGTCATCTCACATTCAGGGTGTAGCTGATGCAAGGTAAAAAAGGTGATGAGACTGTCAAAGTTTGGGACCAGCTCATGGGTTGAGCACCTGTTGCACAGATACATGCAACCAACCGGTCATAGCATTCAGATTGCCATCAAAATCGTGTGCCCATGTGATCATGTACATTTTTAAAAGTGTTCACTTGTCAATAATTATGCATCTTCCCCTATAAAATGAAATATAGTTGACACTGAGATTTAGATACGCTAAATTTGACTGAAAGACAATCCAGTGTTTTATAGTACCAATACTGTATGCATTATATAACAACTCACATTTTTAGGAATGGAATTGCAGGACTGTCTATTAAAAAAACAATTAAAATAAATATATATTTTCTTGAATATAGCTGAATAATTCAACTTTTTCAATATTTAAACAAAATTCATTTACATATTAAATACATCACAAACATCAGATCAAATCCTAATAAAAAATGGAAAAGGAGACAAAATATAAACAGAAGTGTATATATATCCTGTTCTGTTATTTGCCAAACAGGAAGTTTTCTTAATAATAGCATCATCCCGATTACGTCTGGTTTGCAATTATTTGAAAAAGAAATAACTTGTCTTGCCTAGCACTCCCCCACAGGCCTTTGACACTTTTAGGAGTGTAGAGAGTATTACTGCTTTACTCTGTCTCCATTCAAACGTTTGAACTTGCAGACAAAAGAGGGCGTAGAGTCGTGATGACAAGAGGAATGCAGGGTGAGGTGTTTCATTGAACAGGGTAATTTAAATAGCTACCTGTGCTACACAAGTGGCAATTTAATTGTTAAACCTACATAATTGCATAGCAAATTGCTATGTGACACTGCATATTGTATGCCTTGTTGTGTTATTCAAATGTTGAGCACATTCTACAGAACTCCAAATGTAATCTAAGCATAAAGGTAAACCTTTGTGACCCTGTTCTTAAATTCTGCATAGTAAAAACAAAGTGAGTGAATGGGTTCTAGCTCTGTATTCTGCTTGTGATCAACACCTGGCTTTCGGGTAATGCAAATTCCACAAACCAGACAAGATGATTGCAGAAATGCTGCATATATTTGAAAAATAGGTCGGTTGGCTCAAATGTGTTGTAGATTTATATTTATGCTGTTAAGATGGATTTCTGAACTCTCATCTGGTGGACAGAGGTTCAGAAGGCCAGCCTAGTTTCTTGGAACAGGGTAATCTTCTGGACAAGCCTGACCAATCATGGTAGCATTGGTGGCGGTTAAGACTAGGTCTCAGTAGGGGTGAGGGTGACTGAAAGACCTCAATGGGCACACAGAGTAAAGGACACGTACAAATCACTCCCAATCAGGTGTACATATATAAAAAATACAATACATGTATTATGAGTTTCAACACACAGTAATTATCAACAGTAATACCGTTAAACCAATACGATCCTGCTAAAATACATATATACAAGACCAAGGAGCCTAAAGGGTTAAACGCACAGAATGGGTCCACAACCTAAAAGGGAAGGAAGCAAGCAGTGCAAATTATCTTTAGGCAGTTCTGCAAAGTTCAATACCTAACTGAAAGGCAGTCCAGTCCCTACGATGAGGACCCTAGTGCGTAAATGTACTTTCAGGTGCTTGTGCACGCGATAGTGCAGAAGGGCGAAAACGTGGTCTTTTGTAGGGTCTGTAGCAGCTCAGGAAGGTGGGTGAGGTGATGCAGAATAAGTTCCCACTATTCGTGGAGGGTCTCCCCAAAAGGGCAGAACAGGTTCCAGGAGTTGGGAATGGTTCGATAGCTCTAGCTATCTGTGAAAAGGAGACTGGCCCTTGGGGGACACTCGTGCGTAAAAGAGGGTTGATGCACTAGGCGCCTGCTAATGGTGCAAGTACTCACCGACCCCTGGCGCATTCCGGACCAAACTTCGGCAGTCAAGTCCACTCCGGTTGCAGGTTCAAATGCGGCAGTTGTGCAGCACTGTGGTTTTCAGCTGCAAAGTTACAGCGTTGATTCCCAAACGAGATTGTGGCGATTTCTACGCTCCTGGTGGATGGATCATGCCAGTTTCACTGTAGCAGGCTTCAGGGCACAGCACAAGGCACCTGCGAAGTTCATCATCGCGGCTGGGCGACATGGTAACCGCGTGTACTCTGGTTCGGGTGCTCTTTATTTCAGACCTGGGAATACCAAGTGTACGAAATTCGGTGTGAGACTGCTGTGAACTTAGAGCTTGAGATGCACCAAGTTTCAAGTGTCTCCTCGAAACTACAGCGGTGTCCGAGCAAAGGTCCTGCGCAAGCTGGTCAGCCCATTGGTTTGCCCAGGGACACCTCCGAGAAGGCTTACTTGCAGGGTTTGATGAAGGTGCCAAGAATAGTTGGTCCCACTATTCTAATGGGTCGAAGCATCTTCGTAGACCTTCTAGTTCGATCAGATGCAGAGGGGTCCAGCAAGACTACAGCGGGCTCAGGGTGCCAAACCTCCAACTGGTACCAGCGGTTCCTTGACTCTGCTGCTTAGTTTCAGGATACTTGGATCCTATACTAAGTTCAGTGACAACTCATGAGATTGACCTGGTGTGGGTGTTTGGGGCCTTCTTATCCAGAATCTCCTTCGCGCCAAAACAAAGAGGACCCAATGGGAGATCTGCTCACTTACAGGCACACCAGACGTGGACCAATCACGGACCACGGTGGTCCCAGGCATTCACAGCACACCAGACTCTCTGGCTCCTAGGATGTGTATCGGAACTAGATAGTCCAGCCCACATCCTGGAAGCACACACACACAATTCATGCAAAAGCCTGCAAAAGCTTGGCGTTTTGCAGGAGAATGCATGCCCAAATAAGGACTGCCCTGGGTCGGCTCGACCTGGGGAAGGCAAAGGGGCAAGATGGCCGAAGGACAGGACAAAGAACCTTGTGGCACGGCCATTTTGGAGCCAGGCTACCTTTCTGTGCCAACCATGGTAAACGCAGTTTGCATTGCAAGAAAGAAAGGGTTAAAATAAAGCGAAAAGATAAGCTGCCACCAGCCCTGTCCAAGGCACGTCTGCATTTCTCCTGAAAAATGCTTGAAAACGAAAGGAAGACCCAAGCGCACTGTACTGTAAGGTACATTGTGCACTTGTTAAATGTTGCAGAAAAGTTGCAACATTGGAAAGGACTAAGGGAAACAAAGTCTCCCAGTACTGACTGTCTTTAAGGGCATGTCAGTTTCCCCATACTAAAGTGAGTGAAAGCCCAGTGGAGTGCAGCTGAAGGCTGTACTTCACTGGCAAAGTCAGACTATGGTGGTTAAACAGCAGCAAAAAGTTGAGGGGGGGGTACACAACTGGAGGGAAAATTACTCAAAAATGGAAATCTTAACATATGCAAACACAGGTGTAGTAGTATCACATGCATGCATCTGTATGGCACCATATGTCTTTGAGTCAGCAGTTTCTTCGGATAGTAGTCTATATTCAACTTACCAGGCTCTTCTGGGCCACAAGGAGTGACCAAATAACGTACAGCTCCAAGTACTTGCGATCCCTGGTTGTTGCACAGCTCTGGCCTTTGATCCTTGCAGACATTCGGTTTTCGTCTGGGACAAGGGTAATGCACTAACGACCAATGCATGTCCATTCTATGAAGATAACTCTGTATCCACATGGTGCATCCTTGATGCCCACAGAGCAGTTGGCTCAGAGAACTGGATTTGCTCCCTTCTTTCCAAATAAAAAATGAAAAGCAAGTAACAATGGGCTGTCATTTGTGCTTAACAGGCTTTGGTATGTGGGGAGCCAAGTATTGCTAAACATTCTGGACAGTAATGAAAATGAGCAAACTGAAATAGCTACAAAGACCTGTCTGTCAAGTGCTTTGTTAAAGGCAGAGATGAAGCGTATTTGAAGATAATTCATTTTATTCTGTTCGATTACGTTTGTTTTTTTGGTCTTCAGTTGAATTACTAGAGTAATGACATGTGTTTTATAGAAGACCTATTTCCACTTTGTCACAAAGCCATGTTATTGGGACCTGTCATTTGCCCCTGGTATTCTTTCCCTTACACGTCCATTTTAACATCTGCCCACCATCCGATTTGGAAGGCCCGCCAATATGACGAACAAATAAGTTAATGGAAGCATAATCAATTTTCTATGACTGGTGTACGCCATTCAGAGGCAGGATGGGGATTATACTGCTGTGTAGGAACGGGAAAGAGAATGGGGTGGTGTGAGTTATGCAAGCGCTTATGGGGAAGGCACAGAGAGGTGTCGGGATAGGTTCGGTAGAATCGAACGAGACTTGGGTGAAGGCAAGGCCATGGGTGCAGGAGGGGTTTGTGGATGACCCAGTTGAGTGGTGATCTGGGCAGAAAGGGAGTATGGTGGCGGAGACCCGATTAAAGCAGAAAGGGCATGAGGAAGGATCCACGTTGGTTAAACTGATACGTAGGAAAAAAGGAAAAGAGGTGCAGAGGGAGCATGATTTAGTGAGTCTGGGTGAGCAGATTCAATTAATTTAACGAGTTGCACTAAAGACATACATCCACTGACTGGATCATTTTTTTTCTCAGCCATCCACCACAGGCTTTCCCGATTCATAGCACACAATGTGCCTTTTGCTGAATTTCAACACTATGCTAGTAGTGCTCACTTGTACTTCTGACATTTGGTGGCTGCAGCTTCTCCTGTGCTTTTCATTTCTTTCGCTTTACTTGTACTTTTAAGGGCTCTAGCTTGTTATCTGTATGCTGATCAAACTGAACTGCTCCTTATGGTCACTTCTAGCTCTTTGAAGATAAGCAGAGTTCTGTTAAGTAAAACCACAACTTGATTATAAATATATGCATTGTTGTTCCATGTTGATTACTGGGAAAATGCACCTTTTAAATTCCCGCACCAGCCCTGAAATCAACACATCGGCAAGAGGTGCCTGCAGATTTCCTGATACGCATTGCTTCTCACGTTGCTTGCAGGCTCCTCCGTTCGTTTTCCCTTTTACACCAACTGTTGAGTGTGTATTAACCCTCTGTGACTAGATCAGTTAGGCGAGGGAGCCACTTATTTTGTGTTCTTAAGAACAAAAGCAGTCTTACTTTTGTTTGTCAACATATGCCATTTCATTAAGGCTTCTAACTGCTTTGTCATACCATTTCCCTGAAGCTTAGTCAAAGTCAAGCCCAAACCACGTACAATCAGAATACCTACATCCACAGCTACAGTTAACTGTCAAACGGCCTATAATTGTAGGTTCCACTATGCATGGTCTGCAGGGTCACACAGACCCACTGACAAGATGCAAAACGAACAAGGAAGGGTGTGGTTTCCTTTTGAGTTTGACATCATCCTCTTTGAGGGAGGAAACATTGAAAAGCAAAGTTCATGTTTCTTGAAGTCTCTAATACTAGACGGACATGCTTTGCAGCCTTTGATTCTAATTTAGCCACGGCTCCAGAAAATAATTGAAGGTAAGACTAGTTAACTCCCTATTTTGGGATTACAAGGGTTTTTAGAAAATAATCTTAGTTGGCATATTTTACGGTTGACAAAAATATATTTTAATATGGCATTTTTGTTGTCATAGAAAGATTCTTTAGCCCCCAATTTGTGTAAATGAAAATAAGCCGTTTTTTTCAAATGGGTTGTCTTCACATCGGGAAGCACCATAGAAAGAACTGCTCATGTCCCTGGTCTGAACACCTGAGCTGTGCAAGTGGCTTGAAGGGTCAGAGTCTAGCCCAAGTCCACCCAGCTGTTGGAATCGAGAACCAGTCTCACTTCGGCGGCACTGAAAAGGGTGGCTGTACCACTCCTGTTTCCATGGTCATCCTAGGTGTCTGATGCATTGGAAAGAGAACGTGTGGCTTTGCAAATAAGGCTTTTCGTTATGGGATGACAGTTGACTGTTATTTGGTTATCATCTCCAGTGTATGCAACAGCCTCTTCCTAAATCTACCTGCCTATACTCTTTGCCCTTTACAACTAATCCAGAACTGCGTGACTTGCCCTTGGCCTCAAGCCCTGGGATTGTATCTCTCCAGCTCTGAAATACCTTCATTGGTTCCCAGTGGATGCAAGGATTACATTTAAAACCCTCTGCATTATCCTCAAGGCTTTCTGGGGCCTGGGTCTAAAACACCTTCAACTATCCCTCCATAAATACCTCTCCTCTAGAGCCCTTTGTCCTCTATTTCTAAATCCCTCGGTGTCAGTCGTTTGTCAAAGAAATGAGCTCGGGCCAGATCTGTCTTCGGCTGGGGCCTCCCTTTGGAACAGCCTCTCGGCCACTTTGAAACTTGCGGAGAACCATCTTCGGTTCCGGAAGCACCTCAAGACCTTCCACTTCGCTTCTGCCTTTTGCACCTCTTCTCCCCTGCTAATCTGTTTTTCTCTCTTGGCATCGTGCACCTGGCCTCCCTCTGTCCTTCGGGCCCAAGTACCTGCTCACCCTGACTCTGTCCTGCACTGCCTCTGGGCCACCGCTTGCACTGAGATCTGTATCTGTACCCATACAGTCCCCCACTCTTCGTCTGCACTTATCAGATATCCCCTATCTTGACTAATCATGCACTTCCCCCATTTTCTCTGCCTTTATTTATATATTGGACTTTTATTTATTCTGTTCTCTCCTCTGTTCTGCACTTTCCACTTCTCCCCCTTCCACGCACTTCCCCCTTTTTCCCTTTTCCATGCACTTGCGCATTCTTAATGTCACTGGGCCTAGTAAGATCGGTGTTTTTGTTCTCCCTTGTTCCCCTCCCTTTGCTTGGTCGTGCTCTGAAACACTTTTGTATGAGCGCGATCTAAATAAAATATATCATATTGTGGCCTCCTATTTGTCTACTATGTATAGTGGAACCCCATCACTGTAGAATATGAATGGTTTTAGAGAGGTTGATTCACAGCAATGAAAGTAGTCATGTATACACTCAACTCTGAAGCAAAACATCTTAAACCAGCTTTGATTAGGTCTCCTTGAAGTGCTTTGGTGCTTCAACCATTGATTGCTGCTGATTTTGACCCAGATGTGCAGCGTCACAGATGATGTTGATTAACTTAAATTCTCTGTTTTAATTTTGTGAGTTTATTGGAACGCTGCAATGGTTCAAAGCCCTCATGAGTATGCATGGCCCTCTAAAATGATCCTTGTTCGCCCTTGTTGCGGCGGACCTCGGTTGGGACCTTACCTTCCACTAAATACACTCTTAAAACATTGGATTGGGTGCTAAAATACAAGGGCATCCCCTGTAGCTTGGGTCCCCCCCTCTCCAATCTTTCACAACCCAGCCTTTTCTCAGGGCTTTCACCCACTGAACTTTAAAAACTGGACTACTGGGGGGCTGGAATCTTTGGGACCGCTATTTGAGGATGGCCAACCTCACCCCTTTGAATAATGCAAGGCGGCCTTTCAATTGTCTGAGACAGACAGGTTTTTTCCTATGTGCAGCTCCGACACTGGTGCTCCCATCCCCAGACGCGACAAGCAGCTACGCGGGCCCCCGCACCCCTTGAACTCACCCTACTGGATCTGCTCTAGCGGGGGAAAATCTCCACGCTTTACACTCTTGTTGCAGATGGATAGATTTACCATGAGAAACCCCTATATGGCATAATGGGAGGCGGATCTGGGCCACCCACTGGAGGACCAAATGTGGGTGGCCATATGGTCTAGGACCCACTCCTCTTCCTTTTGCATCACTAATCGGGAATGTGCCCATAAACTGCTTCTGCGATAGTACTACCCCCTGCCCACCTCCATCACTTTAATTGAGCCCGTGACCCCCCAGTGTTGGCGCAAATGTGGACAGTGAGGATCATACTTTCATTTGTGTTGGTCATGCCCTACCGTGCAATCTTTCTGGACCCAATGCATATCTGTTCTAGAAGATATTACCCACGTGGTGCTCCCGAGAGTGCCGGAAACCATTCTGCTAGGGGCCCCAACTCCAGGGGCCTACTCCAGATCGGGGAGGACAGCTAATCTACTTGCGTAGCTCTTACTGGCAGGGAAAATTACAATTGCTCGCACCTGGAAGACAACCGAGGGCCCATCATTAACTGTTTGGTGGATCAAACTCTGGGATATACTGGTCGCAGAAAAAGGTTATGGCGGCCAAGGCCTCTTACCGTCTTGCGGACACTTGGCTCCCACTTCTAGACTACGATTAGGATTTCCCGGCAATGACCCATAAACCTCAATATGCGCAAAGGGGCCCTACGTTCAAGCATTGTGCCAATTACAGACAAACCCGCCCATCTGGGCCTGGAAGGAACTTGAACTGGAGCCGAGCGGGGTGGAGAGGGGATTGATTGCTTTTTGGGGTGGCCGGCCTACTCCCACTCAGTCATACTGGATTGGACTCTAAGATAATTTTGTGTCTAATATATGCCTGTATTGTTTTTACTTTTTCAACCGATTTAAAATAAACAAGACAAAATGGCCCTTGTTCTCCTTGTTGCAAGTGAAGGAACACAACTGGGTCTGCCATTTTGCAGGTGGCATGATGTGCTCTTTCAAGTTAATGAAATGGTCTTTTTTTTATCCCAAAGAATGTTCTGCAATATCAGATCTGTGCTCCCAGTCCACAGGGCTGTACTTTGGTTTCGATATAGGTTTGTTATATGTGAAACTCAAAAATGCTATTCCTTTCACAGATTTACATTGGTTGAGCTCCATCTGAATGCAGATTCGTTAACCTGTCTCATATTTATACATCTAGGTGTATTATTTTCAAACCAGTTATGATGAAAAGGTGATGTATGCCACATAACATCACCCAATATTTCATAAATAAGTGTTGCTTGATCAAGTGCACTTCATGACTATTTGATACATGCCCTGCTTTTCTTAACATGCGTATTAAGTTTAAGCATTTCGTTAGGATGTCGGGATTGGAGCTAATTATCAATGAGCCTTGTCCGATTTGGCTTAACCTTTGTGTATGCCCTGGAATTAGGAGGGTTTTTTTTTAAACATAGTACGTTGTGAAATTTAACAAAACCAAGGTATTGAATTTTTTTTATTTTTTTTTCAAAATATACATTTTATTCAGGTATTAATCAGTAACAACAAGAAAGAAACAAATTAAACAGTAGACATGGGAGTTAGCGCATGATTGTGGTGGAATAGTTCATTACAGTGGAAGGAATAGATGATAGGAGAGGGAATTTAGTATGCAACTCATTCATGGCAATATTTGGGTAAGAAAATGGCGACAAGGGGGATATCTCTATACTGGACCAAGCCGCGTCCATGCGAAGTTCAGTTCAGCCAGCGGACGCTAGGCGGCTTTAGTGTGAGGGCCGGGTAACGGTCTGCATAGTCCATGAATGGGGCCCAAGTGTTCTGGAAGGGATTGAGGATGCCCAGGCGAATTGCAGTGACTCTTTCCGCAGTAACAATGTCCCAACACTTAGCCCACCATAGCGGGATAGAGGGGCTCTTGTGGTGCTTCCAGAGACGAGCAAGGGCTGTTTTGGCCGCCAAAAGTAGATGAGTGCAAAGGCGAGCTGCATTTCCTGACATCGGCACATCCGCCTCCCCCGGGTCACCCAGTAAAATTATTCCCTGGTCCCACGGGATGTTAAGGCCTGTTATTGCTCGGACATGCGTCCGGACCCCCTTCCAATAGTGCGCCGCCTTAGGGCAGTCCCATAGGAGGTGGAAAAGCGAGCCCTCTTGTGTGCACCCCCTCCAACAGTTCGGTGAGGGCCTCGCGCCCGCTTTATGCAGTTGGGTTGGTGTAATATAGTACCTGAAGCATACTTTATAGCCCCCTTCCCTATTAGTAACACATTGAGTACTCTTGTGGAGTCTTGACCAAATTTTGTCCCAAGCATCAGGCTCCAAGGAGCGACCCAAGTCCCTCTCCCAGTTCAGCATGTACTTTTCCTTCGCTTCAAGGTTAGCTTTTTCTAGGAGTTTCTAGGGGTTGGAGATCTTACCTCTTGGAGGGGATGTTGTCAGTGATAGTTTGAGGGGTGTTAGGTCCCTGGAGCCACGTTCTCTGACGGAGCGTTGTGAGATCCAGTGCCGGATCTGAGTATACCGGAATCGTTCCTCCTCAGTGATATTGAACTTCGCCGTGCAGTCCTCATAGGTAAGCTGCTGGCCTTCCTTTAAAAAGTCTTGAGATTGGGGCGTGGCCTGGAGCGCGAACGATGCAGCCGCTCCTGTAATGGCCTCCGTACGAGACCCGCGGCAATGATGAATAAATCAACCTTAATGGATCGATTTGCGGCATGCCCCGGCTCATAAGCAAGGCAAATCCCTGAGGCGTCGGCTGCTGCCTGGCGAGGCAACATCACCACCTCTGAAGCCCGGATTCGGCCCGTTGTCCCGGGGCCCCCTGCCTCCTGACACAGCTCCCAAGATGGCGGACGGGGAGTAATTATCCTGTCGTCCCCAGAACGGAACACAGTGAGCCGCGGAACAGATCCCCTGCAACTGGACCCGGGCTGCCGTGGGCTACCAGCTCACACCCCGCAGCGAATAGGGGGCCCCCTCCTCCCATCTCAGGGGTCCCGCTGCCCACACAGCTTCGTGGAGCCGCGGCGGCTCCCTCCCGGGGAGTCGAGCGAAAGCGGCGGTGAGGCCGATGATCCTGTCCCCCTCGGCGGGGGACAGGCAACCGCCCACCTAGATCGACAGCGGGAGTGGACCCGCCGAGATTCGGCGGCTGCCCGACCCCTCGAGCCACCCTGCCTGAGGTCCTGGAGTGGTGAACGACGGGCCTCCAGTGCGGCTGAGAGGGGACGAACGCTCATCGCTCTGAGGAAGGGCCCGACCGGCACACTGAGGCGGCGTCTCCGGAACCGCCAGTCCTGCCTTCACTAGCGGCTGAGCGGCCTCCTGCAGGATACTGCAGGTGCCGCCGGCGGCCCCACTCTGCCCCGCCACCCCACGCCAGGATCCCGACACGAGAGTTTAGGCCCCATCAACAGCCCCCCCTCCATCAGACGGCCCGGCTCCTTCCAGGGGCGCCCCGGCCCACTCTCCTTTTGCAGGCCTCCCATAAGCCGGGCCCACTGACATCCCTGAAGACCCTACGCAGGAGCAGCTGCTGATCTACTGCTCCCCAGCTCCTGAGCCCGACTCAGGTAGCCCTGATGAGGTAGGAATCTTCCTAAGATTTGAAGGAGTTATATCTACCCGCTGCTGCCCAGAAGACCTGACTGTGCCCTCCATCCGACCGGAGTTCTCTTGGTGCCCTGCTTGAGACCCCCCCCTCCCGTCTCTGGGACTTCCTGGGGCGCCCCGACCCACTCCTGCTGCCCATATTGGATCCTGAGTCCCGACCCCGAGGCCCCCCCAGCCTGACACGTTCCACCTGCCCTCCTACAGGATCCGACATTGGCTGTGCCGCCACTGCAGCCCCCTTTCTAACGCCACAGAGGCAAGGCCAGGTGATCCTCATTCCGTCTGGCGCTCTGCCTGTTCACCTGAGTCTCTCTACCCCCTCTGGGTCCCTGACCTCTGACCCCCTGGGTCTAGTAAGCCTCACCTCGAGATCCCCAAGCATTGCAGTCACTGCAGCCCAGAACTCCCAATTCCGACACAATGTCGAAGCCAACGAAATCAGCCAAATCTTCAGACATCTCCACTATGCTCTTAGCAGCGGACAGGATGAAGAAGCCGGAACCTCCCCCTAAATTAACTCCACAAAAACCCCCTGAGGAGCAAGGAAAATTAGCCACTAAGGAAGACATCCAGGCCTTCATGCAGGACATCAAGGCGGAGTTCCGGTCTTGTATGTCAGAGCTTACCACGTGGATGGATCAGACAGATCATAGACTGACCGAGGCGGAACAGAGGCTGGGCGAAGTGGAGGACCTGACCCAGAGCCATGACGCCACGATCCTAGACATGAGACGAGAGATCCTGGCGCTGCAGAACAAGAATGAAGAGATGGAATCTAAACAAGAAGACCTAGAAAACAGGGCACGACGAAATAATCTGCGCATCAGAGGAGTCCCATCGACCATCCCAGACAAAGAGCTGCCAGAATACATTGGCAATTTCTTTCAAGCCCTTCTTCCAAACATGGATAAAACCCAACTTATCCTGGACCGTACTCACAGGCTACGACCAAGACGGGGGGTGGACTCAGACGGCCCCCCAGACGTAATTACCAGGGTCCATTTCTACGCCACTAAAGAGGCCATATCGGCCATTAGCCGCACCAAAGATGAACTTTCATTCATGAGCTCCCCACTACAAATTTTCCAGGACCTCTAGTTAACCTTACAGGAAAGAAGAACCCTTAGACCCCTAACACTATTTCTACAGAGCCAGCAAATTCGCTACAGATGGCTTTTCCCCCTCCACTCTCCAATTCACGTTCCAGGGAACCCAGCGCAGAATCAGCCACCTAGAGGACGCTGAGTCCATTTTTCACCCACGCTCGCCGGAGGCCTCGACTGCTCAGACCCCGCAGCACTCGCCGGGGGAGGCGGAGCGACTGCCCCAGGGACAGCAGCAGCAACCATGGTCGAAGACTCAGACGCCGTAAGATAAAATGATACAGCCCAGTCCGGGGCTCTTACGCAGACCGATCCAGAGAAGAAATCAAGATCCAGTAACGCCGCGGGTCCCGAGCGGCCTATACCCCACTCCAAGGAGTATGTCACCAACTCACACTCAGATACCAAACCTACGTAGTGATTGGATCCCAGCCCTGTTGGCTGGGAGAACAGTTAGGGCCCAGTTGGCCCACTCATGTAAAAGTTTACCCTCCCGTTGGAGGATACAGGAAACCCAGCCGCAGGAAAGCTTTGTTGATCCCGAGTCACGAGATGAAGATTGAATACCCCCATTCCCCCCACCCCCCGCGAGGAGCAGAATTCCATCCCGGAGGACAACCAGGAGTCGCCCCCCACCCCCCCATACCCCCCCCCCCAACCAGAAACTGAAATTCTTGACTCTGAATGTCAGAGGCCTCAACGCCCCACGATCCTGAGACGCATCCAGAATAAGGCTTCCATTGTCTTCCTCCAGGAGACACATCTGACTCCAGCTGACTTCACGAGGCTCCGAGATCGGCAATTTCCACTACAGTTTCCTGGCATCGAGCGGAACGAAGAAGGGTGGCACAGCGATCTTAATTGCCAAAGCCCTTAAGCCTGCAAATCCTGGACTCTAAGCTGGGCCCTGAGGGCCGTTTTTTGGCGGTGAAGTGCCGAATGCTCGGCCAACTATACACTTTGATCTCAGCATATGTCCCGAATGAAGACCAGGAGGCATTCTACTTGGCCCTGGAAAGCACCCTCCTACCGTTTGCTGAGGGCCATACCATCATCGGGGGGGGGGGAGATTTCAACGGAGTCCCCGATCGTTTAGCAGACAGATCACACCCTCCAGCCCGCAGAGACTTTGGCTTGGCGACGGCTTTACTCAAATTGTTCCGAACCTTAGACGTGGTGGATACCTGGAGGGTCCTCCACCCAGAGGAGCGAGACTACTCGTGCTATTCCTATGTACATAGAACTTACTCGCGCATCGACCTCCTGTTGGCATCCCCGCAGATCCTGGCATACACGGATGAAGTCCTCATAGGTCCCAGAATCCACTCAGACCACGCACCCATAATGTTAACGCTAAGAGCTCATGATCCTGACCTGTCCCCAAGACGCAGATGGTCTCTCTGACCCGATCCTAAAAAATATGGCCACCAGAGACGTAGTGGCTAAAACAATAAAACAGTTCTTTGAAGAAAATAAAAATGAAGATACTTCCCCGGTAAATACGTGGGACGCAATGAAGGCCGTGGTGAGAGAGGTGCTAATCTCCCGAGGAGCGGCCTATCGCAAACAAAAACAGTCCTGCCGCATCCTAGAGGACAAGGTCCTGGAGGCGGAGACAGCATGTAAGGCCAGAAATTGGTCCCCGAGAACCTACCAAAAAATCCATCCCCTACCTCGGGGTTCGGATCCCCGCTAATCCTGAAGACACCTATCGGATAAACTTCCCACCCCTGATTAAAACTTTAGAAAAAGACCTGGACTCCTGGCTCACGCAGGAAATAACATTAATAGGTCGCATCACGGCCTGTAAGATGAATTTATTGCCACGATTCCTGTACTCCTGCTCGGCCATTCCCATCATAGTCCCTCACCCCCAGCTGCAGCGACTTCAGAGGAAGATATTTGAATTCATATGGAGGGGGAAGAAGGCCCGCATTCCGCGAAAGACCATGCTGTGTGTCCCGAACCAGGTCTAGGGGTCCCTAACCTCCAAAGATACCAAATGGCTGCGCAGGTAGCTCGCACTCGGGCTTCGACCATAGCGTCAGGGCGCCCCAAATGGATGGACATAGAACAAGCCCGAATACCTCTCCCCCTGCGCTTTCTCTTGCACCTACCGACTTCGCTGCGGCGGTCGTGGCCAGCCATCTTATATTCGACCAAGCAGATGTTGACGGCATGGGATTGGGCATGCAAATTCAGAGGCATCCCGAGAGACCTGAGCCCCCTCAGCTCCAGTCTTCCACAATCCGGCCTTCTCACCTGGAACTTCCCCTTCGAACTTCAGAAACTGGATAGCCGGAGGCCTTAGCTCCCTAAGCCAACTATTCGAAGGAAGCCAGCCGCTGACATTCGCCCAATGCAAAAGAGCTTTTAATCTCGTGAGTCAGACAGGTTTTCATGCTGCCAAATCAGACACTGGTGCTCACACCCCCAGACTCGTATGGCTGCCACCCGAGACCTGGACGCCCTGGAATTAACTGCGGCAGACCCTCCAGCCCGAGGGCGTATCTCGACGCTGCATCGACTATTCCAGGTGAACCTATTGTCAGCCAGAGCAACATATATGTCGCAGTGGGAGAGAGACCTAGGGCATCCGATCCAGGATCAGGCCTGGACCGATACCTGGTCACGCACGCATTCATCCTCTTTCTGCATTACCAATCGAGAATGTGCGCCTAAACTTCTCTTGAGATGGTATTTCCCACCGCTTCAACTACACCACTTCAATCAGTCGCTGGACCCACAGTGCTGGCGCCGCTGCGGCTCGCCAGGCTCCTATCTACACATGTGGTGGACGTGCCCGATGGTGGCAGTCTTTTGGGCCCAATGCATCGCTACCATCGCAGACATTACCCAGATCACTTTGCCACTAGAACCGGAACCACTCCTGCTGGGGACCCCGATTCCAGGCATCTACCCAAGATCAGGCGCGCTTGCGGCCCTCATCACACAATTGCTCTTGGCCGCAAAAATCACAATAGCCCGGACATGGAAGTCTCCGGAGGGCCCCCTAACGGTGCTGTGGTGGTTGAAAATCTGGGACATTTTCATCGCTGAGAAAATCATGGCGGCAAATAGAGGCCGCCTCCACCGTTTCACGAACATTTGGTTTCCGGTGATAGACTACGACCTGCGCTTCCCAGCACTGACATACAAACCACATCTAGTGACAAATGCCCAGCGGGCTGCAGACGGGGAACAGACTCAATTGGTAGAGGAGCAGGCCCCGGAAGATAGCCAGAATCGGGATACGGAGACGGAAGCTCGGGGATAGATGAGGAAGACTTTTTGGTGTAAAGTATGACAGCGGTTGATGAGGCGGGGATCGGACTTAATTGGCGAAGAGACAGTCCACAGGAGACAGTCAGAACTAAAGGGTGGTAGCGGGTATCTGGGGATATACAACTGTGTTAATGCTGTTAAAAAGTGCTGAATTGATAAGCTAATTTGTTTTCCTGTGTGCTAACTAAAAATAAACAAGTTAAAAAAAGAAAAGAAGAAAAAAAGAGATTTTGTAGATGCCGCCCTCCAGCCACTTGGCAAAGCTACGGATGCAAAGGCCAGGGAAGAAGCCTGGGTTACTCCAGATTGGGGTCATTGGGCCCAGTGAGCTTTTGATTCCCCACTTTCTGTTTGCAGCTTTCCAATTGTTCACTGTGTTACAAGTCGCTGGTAGCGGAGACATTGCGGGTGGGGCTTTCTGGGATTGGATGTGAGAAAGGTGGGGGATTTACACCATGCTTCCTCCAATTGCAGCCAGGCTGGGCGATCCACTGAGCGAGTCCAAGTGAAGGTGTGCGCGAGTTGCGCTGCGCGCCGATATCTAGAGATGTCAGGGACCCCCAGGCCACCAAGTTGTCGGTTGCGGGTCATGATTTTCCTGGCAATGCAGGGTCTTTTCCCACCCCAAATAAATGTCATGATATCACGTTGTAGAGAGGCAAGATCTGCTTCCGGAATGTGAGTTGGGAGCGCGTGGCAATGGTACAGCACTCTGGGGAGTAAGTTCATTTTTACTGCGGCAGCCCGGCCCAGCCACGAGATCTCCTGTTTGTCCCACCGTTTCAGGTCTGCGCGTAGTGATTTAAATAGCCGAGGGAAGTTGTGTTTGTAGATTAGTAGGCTAGATTTGGGGATCTGGTCGCCCAGATATTGCAGCGAGGTGTTAGCCCATGGGATTGGAAAATCAGGACATAGGGCGTTTCCCTGGCGCCTCGGGAGGTTGATCGGAAGGACAGAGGACTTGCCATAGTTCACCCTGAACCCAGAACATGCCCCAAATGCTACTAATTCATCGAGTAGGGGCTGCAGCGAGCTGGCTGGATCAGTGATGGTGAGAAGTACATCGTCGGCGTAGAGCGCCACCTTGAGTTCAGTCCCGCCCACCATAACCCCCTTGATGCTAGGATTGAGGCGGATTCTCGCTGCAAATGGCTCTATCGAAAGGGCGAACACCAAGGGAGCTAGCGGGCACCCCTGGCGAGTCCCTCTGGCTATAGGGGTGCTCGTAGATTTCCTCCCATTGACTCAGAGTTGCGTTGATGGGTGTACGTAACATGCCATTAACCAGGTTATAAAGTTGTGACCTAGGCCCATATGGGAGAGGGTGTACCGGATGAAGTCCCAGTTCACTAGATCAAACGCCTTATGTGCGTCGAGGGAGATTACTAGGAGCGGAATTTTCATCCTGTTCGCGGACTCGATGAGTGTACGCCTGATATTATCGTATGTCTCTCTGCCCGGGATAAAGCCTGTCTGGTCTTTGTGAATTATCTCGGGAAGAATCCTGGCTAGTATGGCCGCTAGAACCTTTGAATAGATTTTCCTGTCAGTATTCATTAGGGCGATTGTCCTGTAAGAGGCTGCTTGCTCGGGGTCCTTTCCCGGCTTCTGCAGTAAAATGGTAGTTGTTTCGGCCATAGTATGTCTTCGCTTTTTAGTAGAAAGAAATGAATTGAATAGCAATGCTAGTTGCGGAGTCAGAATGTGAGCGAATGATTTATAAAACTTAGGCGTTAGCCCATCAGGGCCAGGGGCGGTATTTTTAAGCGATTTAATGGCATCTAGAATTTCCTCTGTGGAAATCGGGGCTTCCAGGGAGTTTTGGGGGGAGGAAACAGTGGGGGTGTGAAAAGATTCCAAATAGCGCTGCTGTTGTGCTCTAACCTCTTGAGATGTGGGTGGACCTTGCATGACCGCTTTATGGTGGTCCAACAGGGTTTCAATTATGTCTGAGGTGGCAAATTTACTTATCCCATCAGACCCCTTGAGGCTTGTAATGTTGTATCTAGTGTGGATTTTTTGCAATCAAGGTATTGCATTTTATTATAATTGCGGAACATCACAATATGATTCACAGGTTCCTTGATTTCTGTTAAATGTCATGTCTTATTTGAAACCTCAAACTAGTTTATCAACTCTTTCTTCTCAAGTTAATTGGCACTCCTTGAGGAGCTTGTGATTTATGTTTGTCTCTTAGATTAAGAAGAACGTTTATATTTGAGTAGGCCTTTGATAAATCGCAAAAAAAGCCTGACCCAAAGGAGCCTGCTTGTTTAACTATCTCGTCGTGGAGGCCATTACCTTGTCCATTGTCAACATATGGACATTTTCTTGATGAGGTAAGTAACAGTTAATGTAGGGACTACCCGGGATTTCCAAGAGGAGTTTGGTTAGTTTGGTTGCCTTGAGAATGCAGTGGCTGACCACCACATGACGGTTTAAACTGTATGTCTTAGCCATCCACAGCCCATTGAAGTACGAGCAGGGAGAGGTCTAATAACCAGAAATGGGGAAATGGGTAACATTCAGGAGGGGAAAATTCGAATTGCAAGCTGCTAATCAAAATGTCATTTGCCACCACGTATGTGTAGAATCGAGGTGGCAAATTACATTTTGATTTACAAAGCACACCATTGCTTACTCGCCAAGACACCCCTCTATCAAATATAAATGTATGGTGTGTGTATAAACACGTACTAATGGTAAAAACAGGATCACTTTTAGGACATTTATATGCACACCTCGATTTCCCCATTCTAAAAGCATGTAGGTTTTCCAGCACTTTTTTTTTTTCTTTGAATTCTGAGTTGTAGTTTTGCTTTTCCTATTGTAAATTTGGGACTGAAAGTTCCACAGTGCAAAGAATAGTTATCACTGGATGACATGCTCGCAGGAGCAAAAGGGTAACGCTCTGTATTTGTACTACCTACGGGAATTCAAAAAGTTGAGTAATATCTCCTGGAATGTTTAAATTATGGAGTTTTACCATCAAATGTTATTGTGCAGACCTCTCTGCAATTTCTCCAGCATGGGGATATGGTGAATTGAAAGAAATTCACTGTTCAATTACAATAAGTCTAGATGATGCAAACCTTCTAAAAATCCAAAACATCTGCTCAAGATTCAGTCATTTTCTCTTAGTAGCTCTTTTTCCTACTTGGGTAGATTTTGATTCACATGCATCATATCGAAGGATTCATATGATAACTTTGTGTTTGGTGTAATGTGGGCATCATGGAATCCTTAATGTATTCCTTTTCCAAAGGTGATTGTTGTGCTGCTCTAAATGTAACAGTATTCTCATGCAGGAATCCAGCCTACCTGCATCCAGTGCTCAAATTAACGCCTAGCAAATCATGCAGTTAAGGTTGGATTACTGAGTGTTAATGGGGATTGTGCATGCTATACGTTCTCTTTACCAGTTAGCTTAAAGTGACTTGAAATTTGCCAGAGTGCAAAATCATTGCTGTGATTATGCAAATGTGCTTGTGGATTTCATTTAAGTCTTTATTTTGCATATATTTGTATTGATGGAGAGGTCTGGTACTCGGACCAAAAGTGCCTTACATGGAAACAAGTAATAGGCAGCAGATGCACTCCCATAACTGGGTGTCTTTAAAGTGTAACAGTGAGTATGTGGGTAGTAGAAGTCACGTTTTTAGTAGGAAGGGTGGAGTCATAGAAAAGGGACAATTCAAAGCTATTACCTATATTAAGTTGACAGTGCTATTTGGTGTTGAGCTAACCATAGCAAGATTATAAATATGCAAACTCTTACATTTGTACAGCAGGTTTAGATGGCACAGAGATTGCATGACCTGGGCATGAGAGGGGTAGAGGGCAGACCTTCCTGGGCCAGGTGGATCAGCCTAAATTCACATTGATGTGATGACTGGGTTGCCTTGGTTAGACCGAAGGCCATTGCAGTTATGAGGAGCCAGTAGAGTAATTGGCGGCAATGGGGAGGCGTGGCTGTGAACAGTGGTTATTGAGTTAGACTGGAGATCACGAGCGGGAGAGTACAGAGAAGTGGATTCTCTCGGGGAGTATGTGCAGGCAGGTCATGCATGGATTTAAAGACAAGGCGCAGAAACCTAAAAATTGTGCAATGCTGCATAGGATGTCACCCAGCAAGGTGACAATATGTTGGAGTGGTAAGATCTTGGTAGGTTGTAGAAATCTGCATTATGTAGGGCAGAGGTCTGCAACATGCGGCTTGCCAGATGTTTTGGACTACGACTTCCATGACCCATCACCATTGACTACGCTGGCTAGGGCTGATGTGAGTTGTAGCCCAAAGCCTCTGAAGAGCCAAAGGTTGCAGACCCCGATTTAGGCTGTTACTGAGCTGAAATGTTCACCACCAGGGCATCTTGATGCTATAGAAATTTGATATAGAAACATGGCTTAATAAAACTGCTGAAGACAAAGAGGGTGTGGATGCGAGGACTTGTTGAGGAGGGTGTTCCGTTTCATACTAAAGGCTTGGAGACAGAGTTTGGCACGTAGGGATACAGGGAGGTTGTTCAGAGCTTTTTCTATCCTGGCGTCATAGAACAGCCTCTGAGCACTGGCAAATCCTTTCCAACAAGCAGCGACAGAATAGGTCCATCGTGGCTTAATGTTTTGCAGATTAATTGCCTATAGTTGTAAACTACTGTGTTCATCTTCTGTGACTTCAGATCCATTTACTGATCATGCAGGTCAATTTTGGTGTGTGGTGATGTCTTTAATGTATATCTAAAACCTGCACATACGTCACATCACGTCTTTCTTGCCACTTCTTCAATGAGTGTACAGCTCCTGCTGCAGTTTTCAAACAGGCGAGGCCCTGTGTCCCCATTTGACCCACATTTTTTTTTTTTTTTTTTTTGCAATTTCTAGTTTCTTACAAACTTTTATTACAACTTTCTTCCTCAATCACTTCGCCCTGCAATTGCGTTGACATCTGGAATTTGCCAGCTCCTTGGTTCATGATTTCAAAATTTGTTCAGAATTTGCTCCAGAAAGTTTATAACTGCACAGGTCAAGTGAACTGAGGTCCCGCTTAGAATTTTCAACCACAGTTCTTCCATGCAATCGGTTTGGGGGGCGAACTTAAGTAAATGGAGAGACCTTGTGTCCTTCAGTGAGTGACAATCAGTCAGGAGATGTTTTAATGATTCTGAGTGATTTCCACAAAACCTACATGAGGGGTCTTTTACGTTGTCAATGTGTCGTAGAAAGCACATTTGTCTGGTTTTGTGGAGGTTTGTTCTTAGGCGTAGAAAGCCATCTCTGTGATGGCGAGACGGGAATGTACTCAGGTATTTTGGTAAGCAGTCTAATTTTTTCGGAATCATGCTTAGGTCTATTGCAGTCTTTAATTCATTGAGTTTTTCCAAGTTGTCAATCCAGAGATAACGTCTCAGTTTTTTTTTTGCATTTTGGGGTCGATCTATCAACATCTCCATATTGATGTGAGCAACTTGCATAATTGTTTTTACTTTTTCGGCCCATACTTCTTGTAGGGTGTTTGAATTTAAGTTTGTTTGTGAGTTGAACAGTTTATATGCTGGCTCAACCTTCTCCAACGACATCTTTCTTAGTAAGGTCATTGATTTCCAAATGACAGCTCCGTACATTGGTTCGAGTCCCAATTCATGGCGAATTACTGATACTGACAGGTATTTGGGTAGTCTTAACACGCGGCGCCAGAATAATCCTTCAAGTTTAGGCCAGATTCTGAAGTCGATATTCCAGCCTGTCTCTGCACCGAATGTCAGGGATGGTATCACCTTTTGTTGGTAGAAGGTTCGTACTGGAATCAGAGAGAATTTTCCAAATTGTGAATGTATCTTTGCTCCTTGTAGAGATAAGATTTTTATTCTTTTTTCAAGTTCGGACACCCAGCTCCATTCTCTTATGGACATAGAAAATGGAATACCCAAGTATCGAATTGAGGTCACTTCCTCAATCGGGACGTTGTTTAGAAACCATTTGTATTTCTTGTTTTTCTGGGACTCGCCATGACCTAATTTCAGAATTTTTGTTTTATCCACATTAATTTTTAGGTCGTGATCTATCATGTAGCTGTTCAATGCATTTAGTAGCCTCTGTAGCCCTATTTGCGTTTTGTCGACTAGGACAAAGTCATCGGCGTAAATCAGGTAGCTTACAGGAAATCCGTTGAGTTTGGGAGGAAAGCAGTGGGTATTTGTTAATGTATCTGATACATCTGCAATGTATAATTTAAAGAGTTCCGCTGCTAGAGGGCAGCCTTGCTTCACTCCCTTTTTCGTTGGAATAGCTTCAGAAAGAACACCATCTTTGTTCAACCTTATTTTAACTGATGTAGATTCATGTAGGGCTTTTATGGGATTTAATATATTTGGAGGACAGTTCCATTTGTTCAGTTTTCCCCAAAGTTTTTCTCGGTTGATTCCGTCGAAAGCTTGTTGCAGGTCTATAAATGCAAAAAACAGGATTCCCTTGCGTCTCAGGGCTTCCAACTTTAGTAGATTAAGTATAGCAAGGTTGTTTTCAGTGCCCACTCCTTTTGTAAAGCCAGTTTGACGTACATCGTTTAGTCCGCAGCAGCGTGCCCAGGCTGAGATCTTTTCTTGTAGGAACGAGGCAAAGACTTTCCCGATAGTATCCAATAACGCGATAGGGCGATAATTGGCAGGTACATCTCTGTTGCCCTTTTTGTAAATCGGGACAATGATGGCCTCCAGCCAGGATGACGGAATTGTCCTGGAGGAGGCTATAGTCAAGAATAGATCGGCTATGAACTTTGCCCATTCGTGGGGGTGTTGTTTAAGCATGATGTTCGATATGCCATCTGGGCCAGCTGCTCGGGAATTTTTTAACTTTGCTATGGCGCCATGTATGGTCTTTGCAGTTTGTGCAATATCCCAGCGCACGTTTCCACCATTTTTCCCGGCCACCAACATGGTGCTAGTGGATGAGAAGATGTTTCTGAAATGCGCTGCCCAGACCGCCTCGGGAATACCGTTTGCCATGATTACAGCTTGATTTGGCTGATCCATATTTAAGATTTTCCAAATGTTTCTGGTGTTCTGAGATCTTATCAAGGACAACATCTCCTCGCCACGTTCTTGGTCACGTTGGAGGGCAAAAGCTTTTGTCCAATTTCGGTATAATTGTTTTCGGTGTTTAATTTTTGCAGCTTTATTAACGCTACTTTCCGCTCTTAGTTCTTTCAGGTCTTTCCTCAGTTTCTTCTTCTCGTTATTCTGGGCTACACTCCATGTGTGTATATGGTTAGACACTGACGTGTTTTTTCTTGGTTGGGAGCTGGCCACAGTTTGGAGAATGGCGGGATAATCGGTAAAGGTTGTCGATGCTTCATTTCTTAATTGAAAGTCGGCAGTGAGGTGTTGTATCTGTTTAGAGGACATCCGAATTCTGTTACGGCTGGCGTTCACCTCTAAATCGGTGCATGCCGTGGTACTTAGACGCTTACAGTGGGGTTGCCAGTGCATTTTCAGCGGAAAATGATCGCTGTTCTTCGTTGGCGTAATCTGCATATTGAAGATTGTCGGCATCAGGTTATTTGAAACCCAGATGGAATCCAGGGTTTTCTTTAAACCCATGTTCGTCCACGTAATTTGCGGAGGAGTGTCGCCCGGGACATTGCCGTTTAACATGGTACAATCTCTTGCTTCCATGGCCTCCTGCCATCTTGTTCTTTTAGAAGAGTCCTTGAGATCCTTGTTGCAGCGATGATTGAAGTCCAAGTGGTTTCTGTTGTGCCAAGATATATTTAGGTCACCACACACAATTATCCAGAGATTATGAAGATTTCTTAAATTTGTGTCGATTATTGTTGTTATTGAGTGAATAAAAACCCCAGCCGAGATCTTTGCAGGGTTCCAATATACATTAATTAGCAACAGATGTTGAGGCGAGCTGAGGTCTTTTCTAGATTCGCTAGTTTTTCTTACGAGTAGAGTTGACTGGACATGGCCATTAGGGTTCGATGTGTCTGCCACTTCCCAACCTGTTCCTATTTTTATCAGTGTTAGTAATCCTGAGGACGGACGACCTCTCGCATTTTTGCTTGCAGGGTTTATTAGTATATGGTAGCCGTCTTTTACAGGAAGCTGTCGCATCCAGGTCTCTTGCAGGCATATTATAAAGTTGTCTTCGAGGTCCGATGCCCTCCAAGCCCTCCTCGCTGCCCCTGCTGCTTGACTTCCTCGCTCTCCCTTCCCTTCCCACCCCCCCATTGTGATTGGTCCTAGCGACCAGGAAGTGCTGTAGCCCAAGTGCATTTGCCGTTGCTATATCTTTCTTGCCACTTGGTCACTGAGTGTGCAGATCCTTTTGCAGTTTACAAACAGGCGAGGCCCTGCAACCCCATTTGACCCATATATTTGTTATTTTGCCCCTCCAAGCCCTCTTCACAGCCCCTGCCGCCTGGCTTCCTAGCTCTCACTCCCTTCCCTCTCTGCCCTTCTCCTGCCTCCCATTGTGATTGGTCCTAGTGACCAGGAAGCTCTTCATCAATGGTTGAGCTAGGGCAGCCTTGCCCAGGCAGCTCACGGCTAAGGGCCACAAGGCAAAGGGCAGATACATGCTAAGCAGCTCCACTCTGTGTTTGCCTGGGACACCGGACCCAGCCACCCTTCAGCGACTGATGAGCGAAGTGTGGTATGGGCGGGGAGTACAGCCATTACTGTACTTCAGTGAAACCCCACCACTCGTGTTACTTAATATCGTATACCTACACGCATCTAACCTAATTGTGTAAATTAGTCATTTGCATCTAGTCTGAAATGTATTGCGCTTGGGTGGATTGTTGGGGGTAGGAAATGTGCCACATTTAGATGGATTTGGGGGGTAGAAAATGTGCCGTATTTTGATGGAATTTGGGGGTAGACAATTTGCTGCATCTAGGTGGATTCTGCGGGTTGGGAAATATGCAGCATCTAGGTGGATTTTGGGGCAGGAAATGTGTTACACTTAGATGGATTGTCAGCTGAATGTGTCATACTTGGATTCTTTGTGAGGGATTGGAATGTTGTTGCACTTAGATAGGTTTCTGGGGTAGGAAATGTGTTCTACTTGTCTGTGAGAGACAAGCAATGTGTTATACTTGGATGGATTGTTGGAGGAAATGGGTTACTCTTGAAGAATGGTGAACGTTCGCACGTGCATGCATTCGGAGAAACAGTGTAATTCAGTTGTCTCGTTTCTCTTGAAGAACTTAGGCTGGCACCGGTATTGCTCTTAGAAGAACAGTATTGAACGTTCTGAAGGGTGGCCAGAGTGCGCATTGAATTGATCTGGGAATGATAATTTGTGCTACACCTACAATGTTGGCCCGTCTTTCATCCCATATCTACTCTGGTAACCCTACCATTACTCTTAAAGATCCTAACTCAACCTTGGTTTCCCGAAATCACAGTTAGTAGACTGCTGGTAGAAGCATACATAGAACTAGGAAGATATTTGGTAAGACTATAAAGGTAGCAGCTGGTTCATGGCGCCTAGAGAATCCTATCCTATGGTAACCGGCTGGTAGAAATATTAGGTCAGCCAGTCTATTGCTCTTGGAATACTTGAGGGTAGTCCCCCACCCTCCAATAGTGACTCGAAGAGTCTACGAGGCTAGCTGATCTTTTTCCGCAAAGTTTCTAACCACACAGCAACATCAAAGATTAGCTTCAACTGTGATCTTGGTACGGATAAATGCAGTACTTCGGTGGGCATCTGCCGCAGGCACGGCTATCTATTCACTGCATCTACAACCTACAACATAATTAAGCTATCTGGGCACACAGCGAGTCTCTAGCACTCACACCATCTAATGACCTGGGTTGCTTTCTGCGGGAGCCTGGCCTGCTCTGCTAAGCTTTATTTGTCCAAATGCACACTCCTTCTAATCCTACTCTGTGACCTCCAACACTCTGGACTTCGCTCCCACCACCAGCGCATTGAGACTATAATAATGGTAAAAGGCGCTATATTGACAACTACAATACAGTACAAGACATTACATTTATTCTTATAACGCAATGGCTTATCCACAAGGCACACATATTTTATAATGAGACTCTGCTTGACCAGAAGCGGGAGCAGGAAGGTTAAGCTAGGGGAAACATGAGAATATGCAGCAAGAGACTTTATATTTTGCACCCTCTTCAGTCGAGTCGTGGGCTTGGCAGCGATCCTCATTTAATTACTATTGCCAACATCCCTTTTGAACCAAAATGAAAGTATTAACTGCTGTCGCTCGCTGTGGAAAAGACAGAAGAGGAAAGAGAGTTGCATGTTGTTTTAGATGGTAAAAGTTGTTCTTTTAGACCCCCGCTTGTTTATGGTGTGTTTTTCAGAGTACATGATGAGCCCTGGTTTTGTAACGCAGATGACTATTACGGCATGGTCCCGAGGGTGTCTGGCTAGAAAATAGCACTGCTGGTATTTGAAACATTAACTGCTGCTACCTTCTTTTCTTTTTTATTTTTGGAAGATTGATTTTAACCGAATTTTTGACTGTCCATTGTATCAGGGAGAGTCTCTCGCACTGTTGGTGGTGAAATCTTGATTCATGGAGCGTTTTACATATCTCTGTGTGTTGTCCACATGGTTGGAAAATGGGCAGCTTTGACATAGGATGCATTTGGAATGGTGGAGTTTTCAACTGGGCAAGGTTTTGGAAACAACTTTTTTTCATGATGACAGTTGAGATGGTTTAAATCGCTTCAGTTTAACATTACCTAAATGCACAATCATTTTGTAGTTTGTCAAGAAACTGCTGTTTTCTGTATGATAAATGAAATCCCCTATACTACATTTGAAAGGACTGATGCCTAATGGAAAAAAGGGCTCTTCCTCTATGCATATTACGGATTCCTCGACTATTGTGAATGATGAACCACAGCAGGCGATGAGTTCTTCCACGAATGAGAAAACTGGGCGGTTGAAAGAAGCATCAGACGGCCAAGCAAGCAGGAGTGTCAGTTGTGCCTCAGTTCAATGAGGTGAGAGTCCAAATGCCATATCCACAATTGCAGTTGGCTGTAATCCACGGGGTAGAAGAACAGGGGGTGATGGAGACAATCTTCCCCTCGCTGCCTCTGAAAGACCAACCAACCACAGTGTACTTGCCGGCTGTACAGACTTTCCCCATTTTTCCCCAAAAATAAGCGGAAATTAAATATAATTAATCCGAGAGAGATGATGTCTGGGGAAAAAAAAAATCTAAGAATGTACCAATGTTGAATAATCAGTTTGCAAATAAGGTCCTAACATTTATAAGAGTTTTGCCGCTGCCTCAAGGCTTTTCACACACACAATCCCAGGGAAAAGAGGCAGTTCTGTCTTACTTTGCTCTGCCACTTAGGCGTTTAGAACCTTTAGCGGACCAGTGATATATGTGGCAGTGACCGGGATAAATCAAGTGACTCTATTGAGGCAGACTTACTTAATGTTTCTACATATACGATAGAAGATGGATGACAAAGTTATGGCTGAGGATCAAGTAATTCATCCGATCCCAGCCGTTCATCCCTGTCTCGGTTCCCATTTCCGATTTTACATATGGGAACCCTTCTATGACTACGGGGGAGTTGATTGGAGTAAATTTACCTTTGAATCCATCTGCCAAAGTCTCTAACTCGCAAATGCCCAAACTGAGTCTTTCTTTTGACACTTGCGGAAAAAAGATGAACGATCTACCAAAAAACGGGTTCTTCTAAACTTTCAAATGGAGAGCTGACGATGAAAAGGTTGATCTGCTGCTACCCTTGAGATCCCTGATGCGTCAGTTTAACCCACATAGTGCGACTCGCACCTGGATCGCTCCAGGAAAAACACTTATGATATTTTTATTTATTTTATACTTGACAATGAAAGCTGTAGGTGTGCATCATTGGAAAACATACTGTTAGCTCTGAACGTTTGCTTCCAGCTAACAATGGCCTCATTTTGAATCACTTTAATGTCCTCGGACTATTTTGCAGCATCCCTTTTGATGCGATTGCTTCGTTCAGAGGATATTATGATTGTGGATTTCCCTAAAGAGCGGATCACAAAGTGATACTTAATCTGAGATCAAGTGGGAGTAGATCATCCCTTTTATGATCATCCCTTTTAGAGGCGGCTCATCTTCTTTTGCCGATGGGATTCAAATGCACTGCTTCTTCTCTGACAACAACACTGGAGCGAGCTAATACCCAGAATTGGTCAAGCCTGATCCAGTCACATATCAATAGGCCACAGTTTATACAAACCAGCAAGCATGGAATCAGCCTAAAGGAGACCCCCAGTGACGGGAGGGGGCCCACATGGAAGTCTTAGCCACCAGCTCTGGCTTGGTGTTTGTCAGATGTAACTGCAATATCGGGCAAAGAAGCTAATGGATTAATGACTTTGATCCATTTGAGACTGATATATGGTCCTTTTGAAGGCCATGATTAATAATGAGATTATTTTAAGGGTCCATTTAATTGGAGTGGGGATACATCCCAAAGAAAAGCTCTCCTGGTGATATCCCAGGAACGATGTGCCCAAAACATTGAAATAAAAACAAGGCTCCAGTTGGAGTAGTGTAGACTTCTGGAACACTCTGGGCTTTTTGCATTTGCCGACAGAGACCGCGCTGCTCTCTGGAGATCTGGAAATAATCTGTCTCAAAGAAACCTGCGATTCTGGATGGCTATACAACTCTAATCAACCCTGCCTATAAAGTTCTGCGAGGCCGGCCGGCCGGCCTGAGGTTTATTGGCATTTGTGAGAAATGGGAGAGGCCCATCTACTGGACTGACAAATAATCCTAATCCCTTCTTGCAAGTTATAGGCATTAACATCAAGGGCCTTCTTGGTGACACAACTCAACAAGGAGTGATTCTCAATGTCTACTGGAATCCAACTGCGATAGCCACTGAAGCTTTTATTAATGCAGTTCTGTCAGCCATTGATGAAGCAATACTGCAATACAATCCGCACTTCATAATTGTGGGTGGTGGCCTAAACTGCCTCTGTGTTAAAAACAAGACAACAGAACTTTCACTGCAAAATGGTCTAATTTCCAAACAAAATAGGAGAGCAGCTATGTGGTTAGAGATGATATCTCACAATCTTTATATTTTGAATGGACAAAATGGAGATTACCCCCCTCACCCCCCAAGACCTACTTGGCTCAATGGTACGGCTTCCAGTATATTGGATTACTTCTTCGTTTCTAGCGCTCTACTTCATCTCATTTGAGGTTATTCCAAAGACTTCGAGTGATCATGCCCTCCTACAACTCTCTTGGAAGGGTCTTTCTAGTTTAGATCACGATATAGGCCCCAGGCCCCATCTATGTTGAACCAACCCAAGGGGCAAATTGCCTACTGCTGAGATCTCGGGAGCTTAAATAATTGTCTGTGAACTTCGCCCAACAATTGCTGCCGAGGGGGGATGTGAATTATATCCCATTATTACTTGAGTTTAAGATCTCTACTCAATAAAGCTCTGGTGGTGTGACTAAACCTTACAAACATGTACTTGACGAACAGATTAACCAAGCGAAGAAACTTCTCCAACAGGGTCTAAGATGCATAAGTGGTTCACTAGACCCCAAACAAATGCTGCTGAAGAAAAAATTAAAGCATTGGCTTAAAAAACACAAAGCTGTTATGCTCCAGCAGGATGCTGAGCGTATGTTTAAAAGCGCTGACCAAAAAGGACACTAGATCTATTTGGAAAATTCTAAATGAGGCGGAGTGTTGCGCCCTATCTCTATGGCCAATGTGATTTCAAAACAATCCTGGTCCGTCTTCTATAACAAAGTTGTTTGGCCTGACACAACGCATGGCATCCATCCAGATTTCTAAGTCCCACGTTGATTGGAGTTTTCCCCTAGATCAGCAGGAAATCGAACTGTTAATTAAGAACTCTAATCATTCTAGAGCACCGGCCGCAGATGGGGTTTCAAACTCTGATTATTGGCTACCTGGATCTATGGTCACCGCTTATACCCAATCTATTCACTCGGATGAGAATATGAGAAATTCCAACCTCTTGAAAATCAGCAATAATCGTCCCCATTTACAAACAAGGCAATAGATGTGATCTAGCAAATGATTGCCCGATTGCGCTGCTTGATTCTTTGGGGAAGCTATTTGCAGCACTTCTGCTAAAACAACAAAAAGTCTGGATCAGCCAAGTGGAAAGAGAAGATTCCAGACAAACTGGATTCAATAAAGGCATTGGAACCGTTTTAAATCGGTTTCTCCTAAAGCGCCTCTAAGGTACAGCCTTACAACTCCAGGATTTACTTGGCCTTTGTAGATTTGCATAAAGCTTTCGATAGCGTGAATCGACATCTTTTATGATCTAAAATGGAGGCTTGGAATTGTCTGAACAATTTGCTAGCGGCAATTAAAGCTTTGTACGACTCCACCATGTTACAAATTCGACAGAACGCACAACCGTGGTACAAATTCGACTGAACGCTCTAGGCCATTTGACAAACCCCATTAATACTTTTAGCGGCCTGAAGCAAGGATGTCCGCAGGCACCAACTTTAACTTGTTTCTCTCCAATGTGGGGGAACATTGAACAAGATCAGAACCGCTCCATCGAGGATTGGCGGACAATTCTTGTCAAGACTGCTTTTTGCCAGTGACCTAGTGCTGATTGACAAAACGCCAATTGGCCTTCAGAGAAGTCTCAAAGCCTTGAACGAGTATGTCTGTGAACGGTTTGGCAATTAACTCGTCCAAAACTAACATCATGATAGATGGTCCTAAGCTCTCCCGTAGAGCTCCTAACTTTAAATGGTTTGTGAATAAAAAAACCTTTGGAACGAGGTAATCTACTTAGGGACTTTAATCAACAATAGCAGGATTTACGTGCCCTGCCAATTGACATTGAAAGCAACATTGAGAATTTTAGTAAGCCAAGATAGGCTGGTCCAGAAAAAATTTGGAAAATTCTCAATACTGCATGTAATTACTTTTTACAATCAGAAGGTTACTCATACGCTGATATATGGAGCTGAGTGATTCCCCTCTACAGCTTGGGAGCTAAGGCCATCTTTGGAGGGAACTTTCTCACTTGAACCTCCATTATTAGGTTTGAATTGGGCCTGATTTCCCTTCATGCGAGAACGGCATGGAGAACCTTGGCCCTTTATCGAAAATGTGTGCTGCCCAAACCAGCTTAACGGTTCCAGATTTTGAAAGATGCGTTAGTTGGGAAGCCATCCTCTACTGACACAATGGAAAGACAGCCGTTTAGTTTATTTGAACCATCTGTTTTCCACACAGGAAGAATTTATCAACAATACGGATAAAGTTAAACGTAAATTGTGGCAAATGGACTGGATTAAGACCCACAATGAAAAGAATGCTTATAAATTGCTGACGGCGATGAAGATGGAAAATGAGCATACAGGGATCCTTATCAAAATATCTCATTAAATTCCCTAACTGGTGGTACAGGTCCCAATTTATGCTTTTTAGACTGAATCTTTATCCCAACAAGCAGATTAATGTTGATCTATAAACAGTCTGCAAATAAGGAATGCCGATTTGTGTTCTAAAGCAGGGCAAAAGTGAAACCTTGCTCAGGTTTGACTGATTTAAGAACTCCCTACTTGGGAAAAGTGATTGCTACTAACTACTCGGGAGATGCTGAGGAATTCTGGTAATGGCCTCCTTCGTGGAGAAAATAATTCCCCAATATTTTGTTTGGTGAAAAAGTGTTTGAAATGAACCAGAAGGTTATGTGAGCCAAACACTATTGCCTTATTGATGGCTTTTACATGTGACTTAAGTGAGGATTTGTTGAAAAACATTTTTTTCTAGACCAGGGTTTGTAATAAACTAAAAGTCATAATAATAAAAAAACGAATTTCCTATTGAAAAGATTGATTTCGACTTCTAAACCTATCATTGTCCCATTTAATAGGGGGAGAGATGGTAAAATCGCGGCGTCCACCGCCTTGGGGATACAGGTTAGTCTTGGGACAGTGAGATATTTGGGTATCGCCCTCAATAGGGGGGTGGGGGGCCTTTTCGAGGCCAACTTCCCACCCCTTCTGTCCACAATCAAGTTGGACTTATTGAAGTGGAGTAGGTCTACAGTATCATGGTTGGGGCGACTCAATGCGATGAAAATTGTCGTCCTCCTAAGGCTCCTATACTTATTTCAAATGCTCTGCATCCGTGTCCCAACTCCTTCTTTCAAGAGGTGAAGTGCTGAGATTTCTTTGGCAGGGGAAGAAGGCCCGGATAGCATGGGAGGTTCTGGTTCTGACCAAGGAGGGGGGGGGGGGTCGGGGGCGCTGGTCTCCCGGAAGTGAGACGATCTCAGGCTGCCCAACTTCAGCATTTGGTACCACACCTTAGGGCCCAAGGGGATTTCCAATGGATCGCTCTGGACAACCGATATCTTCGACCAGCTACGGTCGGAGAATGGTTGTGGGTGCCGTAGAATTAGGGCACATCCAATATTGGGGACCATATGGGATATATGGAGAACTGTGCAGAAATGAAGGGAGTTACAGCTTGGCCCTCACCGCTTGGACCCCTGTGGGTACCGGGAGTTAGAGATGCAATCCCGAATACAGAGATTTCAGGCATGGTATGAAGTAGGGCTTGAAAGAATAGGCCAGCTGTGGAGGGGGATACGGGTTCATAGATGTTCTGGAACTTGAGGAGGCACAGGGAATAGGGAAATTGTCTTTCTGTATTGACAACTAAAGGGGGCGATTACGCAGAGGACCTGCAGCGAACAAATACAGAGGGATATCACTCCCTTTGAAAAGCTCTTGGACAGTAGGTTGGAGACGACGGGACTGATCTCAGCCATGTATGGAGCCCTGGTGGAAGCAGGTGACGGGTCCAAGGATTAAACTGAGGGCGAAGTGGGAACGGGACCTGGAAGAGGAGATAGATTCCACCTTGTGGGGGAGTCTTTGTAAGGCAGCCTTGCAGACGTCCATCTCAACACAATATAAACAGCATGGTATAAAGCTCCTACATAGGTGTCAATATGACCCGGTCAGACTCTTTAAAATGCATCGGGACATCAGCCCTCAGTGCTGGTGAGGGTGTGGACAGAGGGCTGATTATTGGCATAATTGGATTAAGGAGGTGGAGGGGATTACCAGGGCTACATCTCCTCTGCTAGTTTTGTTTGGAATTGAGCTGCAGGAGGGGGACCTCTGTAGGTTGCCTAAAATGGTATCGGGCCTACTGTTGGCAGTGAGAGCATGCCTCGCCACGAAATGGAAATGGGCCCACATGCCAGATAAAGAGGAATGGGTTAATGTTGCAAGGAACCTATACGTGATGGAGCAGATAACTGCGTGTCTGCATGGATCGGGGTGGGGGGGTATGTTGGAGATGGAATAGGAGGGCTTCGCTGATAAATATGAGCAGTGAGGAGGGTCATGGGGAAGGGGTTGGAGACGTGACGGAATGAGTGGGGGGCTTGTGCTTTTGGTAGGGGACGAAATAGGGAGAGAGGCTGGCAGGTTGTCGGGTTGGGGTGACAGAGAGGGCTCGGTAGGGATGTTCTAATTTGTCGCAGCAAAGGAAAGGTTTGTGATTATGGGATTCGGGAGGGAGAGACAGTACCAGGAGGGGGGGAAGGCGGGTGTGGGGGACGGAGAAGGGGGACTGGTTCATTGTTGTCTTATAAGAGAGGGAGGCAAGGGGCCTGTGCTATTCCGTGACAGGTTAAGTTGATGTGATTATATGCCTCTCAAAGTTATGTTGATATCCATAATAACTGTTAATAAAGCCACATTTTAAGAAAAAGAAAAGATAGGTTTATAGATGTCTGAAATTAACATTTGCTTCTAAAAAAATAGGTATCTGTTTTGTCTTGTGTGAGCTAACGCTGAATGTTTCTTTTTAGACGGAAATCCTGGAAAATGCAGTATCCATACCAGATATCAAACTGCATAGCAACCCTTCTGCATTTAACGTATATTGTAATGTACGCCATTGTGTTCTGGAGTGGCAAAGGAAGGAGACTTCCCTGGCGGTGTCCTCAAAGAACTCTGTGCAGAGTGGAGATTCTGACAGCGATGAAGAGGAGGAGTCAAAAGAGCCACCCATCAAGCTTCCAAAGGTATTCATCTATAGACTTCATAGTTTGCTTTAATGTTTTGTTTCAGGTTTATTTTTTTAAAGTTTTGGTTAAATTGGCTGCATTTTCATGTAAACTTATGTAAGGACTTTAATTGATAATGAATTCCTTATTTGTTTTTGCACACACTGTTGTCTTTCTTGTCAATTGCATGAAACGTCTGTGGCCTTCTCGCTGTTCACTTTCCCCTTTCTTGCATTTGTTGGTTCTTCAGCTTCATAAATTCCACATGTTACACAGCGCACTTGTCTGGTAATCCATGCTATCCATGCTGTCAAATGCATTGCTGTCTTGTCTGACTGGTCCCATGACTGCCTTCTCGTGAAATGCAAACTATGCACGTTTATTTTTTGGCCAATACTTACTCTAAACCTCCAACCCTTGCAGACATCCACACACTATGCTAGCACCAATCACCTGCCTTCACTTCATCACGCAACAGGCATCACAAAGATCGAGCACTCAGTCACCAATTAGATTTCCCTACTCCCATAATCCTGCCTAAACTGTGTAGTTAAGGAAATGGTTCTGGCATGAAGAACTATACCCAATTACAGCATGGTGACAAACTATAAGGCGTCCTGTATGCAGGCAACCGTAACAACCAACCTGCCTCACATAACAACACAAATGGCATTCTTGTGTGTTTTGGTGTACTCCCGTCCCCCCACATACTCGCTGTCTTGCAAGACACAAAGGTAATGCAATTGGCGTAAACCACATTATAATAACGGAAACTAACATGACCACAGTATTACTTCATTTGTAGCGTACCCGCTACCTAAATTTGAAAAATACACCTTGCAGCATTTCCTATTGATTTCTGTCGCTTTAACAAAGATGTTTATTATTTTGGAGGGTTCTGCTACGGAGCCACTGCATTTTAGATACAGACCCACGTGTTTATCATGAAGCTTGTTTTCATCATCATGATCTATTCAAATAGAAACATGGTCAGGCTTTGGGCTGAATGATCCTGACAGGAGCTAATGTGCGCTGGCACCCACCTCCAAACACTCCCCCAGGTGATAAGAAAGTGTAAGGAGAGTGGACTGGACCGGTCTGGGCAAATGTCTGCATCTTCCCTCAAAGGTGAGGCATAGAGGTAGGAAGGGCTTTGAAGATATAGCTGTGCTGTGGAACCACCAGTGGGGCTAGGAAAAGAGATGTGAAACTTTCATCGTCTGGGCCTGCCCAATGTCTTTCCACCACAAAAGTTCACAGGCTTCTCTCAGACCCCTGGCATTCTAAATGTGAACCATCTGGTTAAAACCACACTGGCAGGATGAAGCTGCAAAAACCCACCGCTCGTTGCCAAACAATCCACTAGGGAAGCGGGCAGCAAAGTCAGATACAAGGTTAATTTCCATACAGATGTGCAGAATATCTAGTTCCCTGTTCCCACATTGTGGCCTCTGTCTTTTATACGGTTTTACACAATGCACATCATACAAAGAATAGTATGATGCATTTAGTCTGTTACTCTGACATGGTCTTCCTAACAGTAGATCCTAGGGGCATGACTTTACAGGTCTATCGGAACTCGATGCAATACCTCAGAGCCCATCCATTTTGACTCGTACCACCTCCACTACGGGAGCTTTCCATTTCACCTAATGTTGGCAAAACTGCAGACTCATTTGGTCCCTATTCCGGCTCTCGGCCAGCTTCAACTTCATGCACCGCATTACATCATGGGGGGTTAACAATCGGAACGCCCTGGGCCCTGATCATATAACAGATCACTCTAAACATGAAGCACTAATTTGGGGTGCAGTTTTAACAAAGGATTTGATGCAATTACTACCAAATGAACGATCCCAAATTCATGGAGTAAGACCATAATAATCCCAGTGTACAAGAAAGGATCATGATTGCATGCGAAATGCTATCAACCGTTCCCCCTGCTTGACACCGTTGCAAAATGTGCAGGGGAGACTGGGTGAATGAAAACCTAATTCTCCAGCATGGGGTCTGGCATGGATTCGCATGCTCATGAATATTCCCCTTCGTCGGGCTGGGAATCCTCTGTAAAAGAAAAATCTATTTCACTTTCACTTAAAAACTGCATTTCTCCTCTAAACCAATCTGTACTCTGGGTCATACTGCCTCCATACAATGACAGTCCTCTCACTAAGCCCCGCCTCTGGGAGCCATCTACAGATTTTTACTGCACGCTTCAGTGTTGGAAGTCCTTGGAAGTCCTCGCATTGCTCTCCAAGCTATTTGTACATTTTTTTTTTTATGGAAAGTTCAATTTTTGTTTCGAAGAGCCTGTGTGCTCTTTCTTCATCTGCCTGCAGCAGTGACCCGTTGTTGGTGTAGTTCTGTGCCCCCTGGGAGGAGGGGGGGGGAATCCATCGAAGATTCTAGATGGCCATCTTGGACCTACTTTGCACCCTCCGACCATGACGGAGGGAAGGTCCCTCTTCAGGCCCTGCACCAAATGCAGGCTACGGAATGTGTTTGTGGAGGGCAAGCACTTACAATGTCTCTACTGACTGCACCCAGGCCACAAGGAAGTAGAGTGTGATATATACCTCGGCTTCTCTAAGAAAACGACAAAGGATGGGCATAATAGGCTGGCGGCATGGCTTAACACAAACAAGGCTTCTGACCCATGCTCCGAGCAGGGTCATGCCTCGTCCGGGGACCGGCCGGTCCGAGGAGTGGTCTTCTAAGTCCTTTGAGGGTGCCTCATCCTTTGGGGCCCAAGATAAGGCCAAGATTTGCAAGTCTGTGTCCACCAGGTTCGCAGCTGAAGTGGGTCCCAAAGCAGATGGGGTGCGATCAACATCACCTTCCGCCTCCATTGCCAGCCAACCATCAAGCTCCTCTTCAAAGAGGAAGTCCTCTACCCTGGCTAAGTTATGGGAGAAATCCGAGAAGCCGCGGACAGAGGAGAACGCTGTGCAGCCCAAGCACACTAAACTGGCACAGGCAAAGACCTCGTTGGCAACTCCGGCAACAGCTACTACGACCACAGCAGCTACAGGCGCTGATCCTACGAGGGTAGCTCCCACAGCACAGTGTCCCTGCCCCAAGGAGCAACGCCACCACAGAGACTTTGGCAAAGTCTGCAAGCACACCAAGGTCCTGGTTCAAAACCCTCTGGGAGGAAACAAGGGAAGGGGCGTGGCGGGCCCTGAAACAGCCCTCCCAAGTCGTCCAAACTATGCAGGTCTCGTCCACAGACAACGAAGTTCAGGAGTCCTTGCATACGGTCCATGAGTACGATGAGGGTGCAGGGCCTAGAAATGTCCCTCGGCTGCCTTCTCAGCCGAGGGACATTTCCTTGGATTTTCTATCGACTCTACACACCTTGATGTCCTATCCAGATGAGAATGCCTCTGGTTTCGGTACCTGTGGCCACCAGGCCCTGATCAGCCTCTGATGAAGAAAAGGAAGTGTCATTTGATACCCCCACATCAACCTCCTCCACCATGTCGGGCCCAAAATACCCCAGCAGACCCAGACACGGGTACGGATACGGCCATGGATGACGAAGAAATGGTCACTGCGGATGGTGAATCGCAACATTTGGATGCCCCACATAGGGTTTCCTCACCGGATGAGGTGGGTTTGTTCCACTCCATGATCGCCAGGGCCTCCAAGCTATTCCAGCTGGTGCCCGCAGAAATCAAGAAGGAGGGCTTCTTGTAACAAAGGTGCGCCGCCAAGAGGAAGACTATCATGGTGGTGCCCTTTCTGGACGATATTTGGTAAGCGGGACTGGCCCTCATGAAGAACCCTTGCACAGCTCTAGCCAAGCGGGATAGGCTGGACAAGAAATATAGGGTGCTGGACTCTGAGTTTGCAGCCATCGCTGGACTCAGTGGTGTCGGCGGCCATGAGGAAACAGTCGGCTAACCCGTCCTCGGTCCCTATGGAAAGCGAGGGGGGAAAAGGATGGACGGCATGGGGAAGGAGGTGATTTACACCGGAGCGTCCACAATCGAGCCAGCCAACGCGCTGGCAATCCTGGTTTGGTACGACGGGGAATTGTGGTACAAGCTAGGACTGATCCTGGAGTACCTTCCAGACGATAACAAGATGGAAGCCCTCACTCTCTTCCAAGAAGGGGAGGTGGCATCAGATCACGCCATCACAGTGGCAGTGGACGTCGCTGACGCAGGGTTCCGGCAAATGGGGAACAGTGTCTGCTTTCGTCGACAGGGATGGATGAAAGCCACTCATTTTCATCAGGAGGTCCAAGCGAAGGTGCTTGACATGCCCTTCGATGGGGAAAATCCATTCGGCAAGGCTGTAGAGTCACTCCAGGCCATGAAGACGGATAGAGAGATGGCCGTTTCCTTAGCACCACTAGTCTTTTTGCTCCTGCAGGTGAAAATCGAGCCGGTCTTCAAAAGGGTTCTCCACGTCGTACAGACGGCCCTCCCGATCGTCAACGCAAGAAGTCTAAAGAGGCCGCTCCAAGGCCTACAGAAGCGAAAGACAGTGTCGCTGTCGCCCGCAGGACCAGTGCCCAAGCAAGCCTGAACCGGCCAGGAAGTGGGGGGTGGGTCCCTCCCTCCCCACTTGTGCACACCGGTGGGAGGCCGGCTCACATGGTTCGTCAGCGAGTGGAGAAAGATCACCACCCACACATGCGTGCTGGACGCTCTTGCCCAAGGACACACTTTGGATCCCAACGCAGGTGTCTGCGGATCCTTCTGGTTCCCAGTCAGGAGCAGCACATCCCTCCGCTTCTGGAAGAGGTACAAGCCATGCTACAAAAAGGGGCAATGGAGCTTAGTTCCCCAATGGCTCTGGGGCTCCAGAGTCTATTCAAGATATTTTCTAGTCAGAAAGAAGACGGGGGGCTGGAGACCGGAGCTGCAGTGCATCTTGCGCACCCCTATGTAGTGAGGCTGGTGTGTGGTAGAACTGGTGTAAATACTTAAAATGTATCCATTTAAATGTAGTGTTAATGGCCTCCCTTCTCGTCTCCCCACAGCAGTAGCTCCAGGTCTCATCCGATATAACACATCCCAGCGTTCTTTCCCACTTGCCCCGGGAGGGCCCATTCACTTCCTACCCTGGTGGCCATACAAATACTATACATTGCGGATGTTACTCGTTTCTCGTGTGCCCTTCAAGCATCCTAGGCAGTGTTGGGGCTGTCTTCGGTTCCCGAGGGAAGCTCGGGAATAGCTGCTTCAGGGAATTTCTCAATCAGTAATATAAAAATATGTCCAGGGGAGTAAGAACCACTCTCTCCCTCATTGCCTCCAGTGAAAGGAACTGCCCATCAGGAAACATGTCTCTGGAAGCAAGTTGCACCCGCCCATCTCATGCATGTCAAGTAATACCTTTTGCTGGTCAATGGGATCCCAGGTATGTACGTCACCGGGAGGTCCGGGCACTAGATAACCTCCCCCCTCTTTTCTTTTTAGATCCAGACCCATGCTTTACAGGTTACCTCAACCATATTTTTCGCTCTGTAGGCCCTGTCTGGGGCTGTCTGTATAATCGATCGAAGGAGCAACGGGGACGCCAGGGGCCTATCCACCTCCACATGCCTTCTGTTAGTTTGATCCCCATACCAATGTATGAGGTACCCAGTTTGAGACACCTCATAGTAAGTCTTAGTCTGGGAGCGCTAGACCCCCCACCCCTTCCATACCCTCCCCCTGTTTCCAACTGTGCCATCAATCTCTCCCAGGAGATCCTAGCTTGTTTCCCAGCCCATATAAATCGCGTTATCGTAGATTGCAGGTCTCAGAAGTAGCTTTCCAGGACTGCCAGGGGGATATTAAGAAAAACATATAAGAAGCAAGGCATTAGCGCTATTTTGACCAGAGAGATTCTCCCGTACAGATTAAGTGGTAGCCTCATCTGTCTATTTTTGAACTGGCCCGTTACAGCACCCGCTGATAGTTCTGTTCATAGAGTTCCCTGGGGGTCCTAGCTATAATTATGCCTAGGTATCGTGTGTATGCCTCACGCCATTGAAACCCAAACCAAACCCTGAAAAACGTGGTGCCTTCTGTTAATGAAAAGAGGACCGACTTTGTGGTGTTTATCCTCGGACCGCAGAAGTTTCCAAATTGATCTATGTCCCCTATGATTGGCTCCAGGTTTCTTTTCGGATCCTTGACCTAGAGCACCATGTCGTCCCCGTAGAGGGAAACAATTAGCCTGTGAGTGTATAGTTGCGCTCCCCTCTCCAGATGGCGACTCCTGATCAGTTCAGCTAGGCTTTCAATCGCCAGCGCAAACAGCGGGGAGAGAGGACAACCTTGCTGTGTCCCCCCTCTCCAGCAGTATCACAGTCAGTTCGAACTAATCCTGGCACTAGGTAGGGTGTAAAGTAGCGATATTGGGGAGATAAACCCCTCCCCCGAGTCCCATTCTACGTAGAGTTGCTAACATAAAGGGCCATTCAATTGAGTGAAATGCCTTTGTGGTGTCCAAGTGTGCCGCCACCACAGGATCATCCGGCTGTATAGCAAATATAAGCCCAAGTATCCTACGTATCCCATGTGAGGTGGACAGCCCCGGGTTGAATCCCATTTGGTCTGGCCCCACCAGTTTGCATCAGCAGCGCCAATCTAGACACCAGTTTTTTAGCCAGGATCTTATTGTCCAGGTTAATGAAGGAAATCGGTCGGTAGGACGCACATTCATTTGCCTCTTTAGCTGGCTTCAGCAGGACCACCACAATTGCCTCCCTCATCGAGTCCGGCAGTCTGCCGTCTCTCAAGCTCTGGTTATACACCTCCAGCAGGTAGGGGTCCGGTTGGGGGGGGGGGTCAGCCTCTCAGCGTACTGTTTGTAGAGTATCCGTCGGAGCTAGGGGCTTTCATGGAGGATGGCAGGGATTTGATCGCTGCAGTGACTTCCTCTAGAGTAAGGGGGCGGGCCAGGGTTTCTCGCTCCTCTTCTCTGCACTAAAAAAGGACCACCTGATCTAGATATTCATTCACCTCTTGTTGTGAGACCTGCACCTGAGCGACGTATAGCCGACCTTAGAATGTAGAGAATGCCTGAGTAATGTCCACATCCCCAGATTTCTCAACCCCTTGTTTGTCCTTGACCGATGTAACCCGGCCACCGGACTCTTCTAGTCTTGCGGCTCTGGCCAGCAACCTCCCTGGTCGCTGCCCCTCCCGTACTGCCTTATCCCTGCTTTCCCCCCTCATGAATTTCACTTCTCTAATTGCTATCTCCCTAAACTCCTGTAGCTTCTCCTTAACCTCCGCTTCTTCCGTAGGTGTAGGTGTAGGTGTTGGTGCCTGTAACTGCATTTGTTGAATGTGTGTCTCCACTTCCGTTAACTGTCTATGTATTTGTTTTAACACCACAGCTTCTTTTGCGATGCACTCTTCCTTGATGACACACTTGAAGCTCTCCCAGAGTGTCGCAGAGGACTCTACCATACCCAAGTTAAGTTCAAAGAAAGTATCTATGGCTTGGGTTAGTTCCTCCCTAAACACTCCGTCTGACAGCCCCTCGCTCTTAAAGACTCATGGTTGTCTCCCACCCTCTCGACCCGGGACCTCCAGGGCCAGCAGCACGGTGGCGTGGTCTTACTTTGTGCGTGCCTGGATAGATATCTCCAATACTACCCGCTATTGAGTCATAGATAAGGAAGTATTCTAATCAGGAGGCTGAGTAGTTAACCAATGAGTGGAACCTGTATTCTGCGATCTGAGGGTGCCTCACTCTCCAGATGTCTACCACCTCTCATGTCCAACGCATGATGTTTAGCTTATCCGTTGCTTTGGGCGATTAGTTGGAGGCCCCCACTGTCATGTCCCTGGTAGGTTCCGGGACTGCATTAAAATCTCCCTCGTATGATCTCCCCAGGGGGCAATCTCTCCAATTGGCCGTCATCCACCCCAGGGACTCCACTGTATCTTGGTTAGGCCCATAGTAGTTTACTGAAGTGGTTGGTCAACCCTGTAGTGTGCCATGCACTATTAGGCCTCTCCCTTCCTGGTCTTTGATCAGAGATTTCAGGAAAATTCCCACCGAGCTATGTATGAGAATGCACACCCCCCTGGATTACGAGGAGTAGGAAGAGAAATACCTGTGGCATCTCCAGCTTTTCCCAAATTTTGATTCTCCTTCCGGGGGTCAAGTGTGGCTACTGGAGGAGCACGAAGTCTATACGGTGTTGCTGCATGTACATCAACACTCTGCAGCGTTTGGACAGGCATTTCAGACCCCCGACATTCCACGTCCTATATTTAAGTGACTGAGCCATTGTGCAGTCAGAGATTCATGATACTCACCAGTATTGTTATATTCATGAGGCTTGACAGTGTCCTGAATCTGAGGATCACTCTCAGATAGCTCCAAAGTCCACCACATACCCCCAACAGAAACCCCTTCAGTCCCCCCACCCGCAACCCCAACCTGCCAGTTATCCCTCTCCCCTTCACCTGTTCTAACCATTTTTTTGCTCCCGCACTGGGACTCGCTAAGGCCCGCCCATCCAGGCAGCCTACAACTGTGCCTGACCCCAGTCACCCCATTCTGTTAATAAACAGTTTCTTACGAGATTTTCCTTGTTTTCATCGACGTGGGCCACTGGGTGAAATCTCTAGAAAGGCGTTTGCCTCTTCTGGGGTTTGAAAAAAGAGCACACGGCCGTCCTGTTCCACATGCAGTTTGCCCGGGAACAACATAGCATACTTCAAGTTCCTTTCTCAAAGTCTCCTATTGACATCGATAAAGGTCTTCCTTGATGATTGTTCTTTGTCGGAGAAATCTGGAAACAGGTGGATGGGGGAGTTCTGGTATGATAGAGGGCCCTTCTCCCTTGCGCTGCGTAGAGCCAGGTCCCTGTCTCTGTAGTTGAGCAGGCGTGCGATTAACGGGTGCGCCGGGGAGCCAGGCACAGGCTTCCTTCCACTCGGTATACTGTGGGCCCTATCCACGATGAACCCTACCAAGAAATCTTCTCCACCTAGGATCTCTTTCAGGAGATTTTCCACCATCTTTTCTATGTCTTTCTGGTCTGCCGATTCCGGCACTCCGATAATGCGTAGGTTGTTCTCCTTGATCTAGATTTTAGGTAGTCTTGCTTTTCTATCAACTCCTTGATTGCTCTCTTGATTGCGACCAAATCTCTTGTGGCAGAGTTGGTGTCATCTTACACTGTGGACACTCGGCCCTCCACCTCATCTAGGCGCTCTCCATGTTTGTCCTGGCGGACTTGCATGTGATCCACTTTACATGTGAGGGTGTCAATTTTTCCGTCCAGTGACCATGCTTGCCACCATCCTAGGTTGTGAGGTCTCCTCCATGGACTGCTCCTCCGCCGCAGTTGTCCTGTTTGGGTTTGATGTTTCCTTCACATAAAAACAGAAAGATACAAAGATACATTTCTACAATAAGCTCTAGAGAATACACATAAAGCAGATAAATCTCTGCATTTGTTTTTACACAATTCATCATTAAACTAAAACATTCACATCAACAAACTAAAATTTGACCCTTAACTCATCTCTGAAAAACAAAGCCCAAGATAAATGAGGCTCAAAATCTGCACAGAGGGTGAATCGCCTAAAATCTTGGTTCCACCACCTATGCTTTATGAAGAGGACACAAAGTATCCATGATATGTGCTACTTTACACCTGTGTCCAGTAATATGGGAATAGATATCCAATGTTTCGGAGGCATTTCTTCCACTTATGCAGCGATGCCAAATAAGACACATCAATTCACTGGTTAGCGGGGAACTTTTTAGCAAGGAAGCACAGCCTTTTGCCTGTTAGTGCACTACAGAATGAAAACCGGTATCTTGTCGTTTCTATATGACCTTCCTGATGACAAAATCGGCACGTTAGGTCATCCACAGAAATCATACCACGCAGTGGGAGAATTTCTCTAGTTAGGAGTAAGTTCCATCTTAGTTGCAAAAAACATTCCTATGATGTTTATCTGGAAATATAATGAGATACAACGCAATCTCGCCCCTCTTTTTATGTTGGTGGGCGAGATGAGCCATTGATGAATAGGTCGCTAATTTCTCATGCGTCGCAATCGTACAGCTGATTCTTTACCTTACAGGGGTTTAACATGAGGGTGACTGCGTTCAAATTAATTCTATGTAGAATTCTCACAGGTTTTAATTTTAGTGACAAAGTTCGATGTTTCCCAATAGTTTCTTGTAGATTCAGGCAGAGTGAGTCACGAATGGGCAAAGGTATTCTCCTAAACAGAGACAACAAGTTCCATTCCACCTGAGCATGAATAGAAATGAGACCCAAGTCATACCTTATTGCTGCAAGTGGGACACAGGTCCAGCCCCCTAAAATTCATCGCCAAACCTTAGCTTCCCATACGTTCAATGATTTCACTGCCGTGACATAGAACAGTTCCTGACTGTAAATTAATTTAGGCACCACCTTCCCCCACATAAAATTTCAGTACTGGCAAAGCAGAAAAGGTACTGAATTTCTGATGTATCGCAAGGGCTTGTGATGTCAATATGGTTGCCTTATGATTGAACACATGCCTACCATTGGAGAAGCCCAGCTCGTCTGAAATCATATAGCCGAGATGACAGTATCTTCCCAAGACCACATTTGTTGACGCTTTTTCAGGCTTTTGGAAATTGTAAGAATTCTAGTTTTGTTTAGATTGATCTTTAGGCCATTGTCTAAAGCAAATGTGGAAAAGGCCTTAAGGAGTCTCCTTAGACCCACACGTGATTTATCAAATAGAAGAAAATCATCCACGTATGCAAGCCAGGAAATATGCTGGGAACCCACTTTAGGTGGAATTAGAGCGGCCGGTATTAAGAAACCACTTGCATCAGACACATATAGATTGAATAGACATGCTGCCAGGATACAGCCTTGTCTAAGACCGAACCATGTAGGAATACCCCGAGACATGGCACTATCTCTATTCAATCTTACCATTACCGAGGAGTTCTCATGGAGGCCTATAATGAGCTCCATTAGGCCACTCTGAATCCCCCCGTTTTTCAATTTGGCCCATAATCTGCCATGATCGACACGATCAAAGGCAGAAGATAGGTCAATTAAAGCAATGTAGGTACAGGTATCTGGTGTTGCCCAGGTGGAATGTTAGATGTGCCTGAGAACCAGGCCATTGAAAGATGTTGAATGAGCATTGCAAAAACTGGTCTGAAATTTTGATAGTCTAGACGTGTCAACAGCCCATTTCTCCAGGTGCTGAAGTAAAATAGATGAGAACATTTTACTATCGGCGTCCAGTAGAGAAATTGGTCTATAATTTGAAGGATCAGATCTTAGACATTTTTAAAAATGGGGACAATGAATGCAATTTGCCATGTGGAAGGGAAAAACTTAGTCGAGATGATGCTTTTAAATAAAATGGTTAGAAGATTCGCCCAATTTCTTGGGTCAGTTTTCAAAATGGCGTTGGATAGGCAATTGGGACCGGCGGCTCTTGAAGATTTACATGCAGTAATTCAATGTAAAACATTATTTACGCTAATTATTATTGGGGATTCTGTTACCACTGTTATTGCAGCACGCAGATCGTAGAGATTCTGTAAGAAAGTTGCCCATCTGGTTTCGTCAACTGCATTTATCTGAGCAGTGCACAGGGACATGGTTTGTCTGTTAATCAAAACACCAAAACATGCCCACATCTCTCCTCGCCAAGGTTCGTAGGACCATTAACGCGCTCAACGCTGTTTACAATACATTTTATAATTTGACTTTACTGATTTACGCATGGCAGATTTCAATTCATTAGGGATGGATTGACACTTTATTGACCTTAGGTCAGACCTCATTTTAGCATTAGTGATAAGCATGTTGATGGATCTTTCGCATGGAGCTCCGTGTAGGGATAGAATAATGCGGAGCACCAGAAATTAAAGTGTTAATGGACCCTTCATACTTACCGACATTAAACATGTCAAGCTTCCAATTAAGGGTGGAACATGCCATTACTTCACAGAGCTGGTAAACTAGCCTATCGACGTTCAAGGAGATTCGTCGGACAGCATTGCCGCCCGGACAAACTCTTAAATCACTGGGACCATTGGGGTTGTTGTGGAAAAGAGCAAAGGGAAGGTTTAGCGTGGCTCTCAGCATACAGTGATCACTCCAATTAGTCAGAGAAATGGAGAAATCCAAGCACAGCTCAAGCTTGAGAGTCTCTAAAGATATAGTCGATCATTGTTTGGCTCCGACCACAAAACCAGGTATAAATCCTATAGCCACTATTACCAGTGGCGTCGCTAGGGAGGGCCTGGATGGGCCGGGTCCCCCCCCTGTGAAACCCTGTGCCCCCATTGTGCCCCACCACCTAAAACGAGCAGTCCATGTTCTCCCCCTACTTTTGTCTGTGCCCCCCGTACTTTTGTCTTTGGCCCCCTCTGTGCCCCTCCTATATTTGTTTCCTGGCAACGCCATTGACTATTACTAACAAGCTCATGTAGAGAATGCAAGTTTAAAGATGCAAGAGTAGAACTCTAGGCAAGGTCGTTTTTTGAGTATTGATTGGAGAAACAGTCGGTGTCATGATCACTGCTTCCAAGGAGTCAGGAACAGCCCAACGTCCTTGGAAGCAGGCCCCTAACCATTATCTTAGGCACCAGCCGGTCCCCACTGGGACCTTTTGGACCTTGTCCTGGCGCCGGTGGCACCAGGCTCATCAAAGCCATCGGTCCCGGCACTGGAAGCGCCGGGCTCATAATATGTATGAAGATGCTTGGGTGGACTTACCTGCAGCAGACCATGCTGCTTACTTACCAGCCACATAGGAATCCTCTGTGAACAGGAACTACTTTCTTACCTGGGTGGGGCAAGCTCCACTCCCTGGATACAACACGGGAACTCTTCTGGAACTGGAACTCTTCATACCTAGGCGGGGCCGTGGAGGAAGACGCCTCATCACTCCAAGGCTATTTAAACCACACCCGATTGAACAAACGTGCTTCGTGTTATTCTGCATCTGCAGCAGAATGCTCACCGAGTCTGTTCCAGCCTTTCTTCCTTCCGATCCTGAACCTGCAAGAACAATACTTACCACTCCTGTATCCAGTATTCAGCAGCACCTGCAAAGACAAGAAACAACAGGTTAGCACTGCAACCTTTACACGCAGCGCTTTCCTCACCTGATCCATCGGCAGCGAACATTTCTTCACGCTGCACCTCCGCCTGTGAAGACAAAAGCATTGTTATTACTTACCGGCACTCCGCGAATTCCGGATTTCTTCAACGCTGCAACCCAGCATCTGAAAGACAAACGAAGAGACATTAGACAGGTATTTACTCACGTCCATCGCGCTCGCCACAGTAGAATGCCTGCAAATACTCCGGCGTTTTCCAGCATCTCTTCAGCACGAACTCACAGCTGCAAGGGAAAAGAGACAGTTAGAGCGCTTGCATTTACTTACGCATTTCCAAGCGCTTCATTCCAAGGCTCTGGCTCCAACTTCGGCTCTCTTCACACCATCTCCTATCTCAAGAGCCCTGCAAGACAAATAGGAAAAAGCATTATACAGAGTCCTGTTCTATATTAACGTGCCCGCGCACCTAAAGACTAAAAGGATTAAAAAGGTGTCCAGAAACTCACCGCTCGTGCAGTTAACGACGGTAGCGATCCTCTGTTGTCAAGAGGCCTATGTTTCACCAGTGAAGGAACTGGCAACGGCACCCTGCACCAGACGCAGATGGAGAGTCCAGCATTCACCTATCTAAGGTGAGCACGTTGACCTGGGGGCTCTACGGAGAAGCTAAGAAGAGAGAGAGAGAGAGAGAGAGGGACATTCAACAACCCAGATCATTAACCCCCATATTCTTTCTCCTGCAGAAATCTCACTCTTCGAGTTCGACACACAGTGCGAAGAGGTTCGGCCCCAGAAGCAAATCGAGTCCTGCACATCACTTTTCGGGTCACAGACACCTTCCTGCCAAGACCAGCGCCTCCGTGGGAATCAGGTGAGCGTTACAGTCGGCAGGTTTATAATTGACTAAGAGGATGTGGCCGGAATGGTGAAACATTTGACATTTAAGTCACCAGCTAGCAGCACACAACCGGTGCCATGTCTAGCTTTCCAATTACAAACCAGGTTCACAATAGCCAGCAAGAATTCATCTAACTCACCGACACCTCTATGCCAATAGATATTGATAAATAGGATGAAAAGCTCCTGAGAAGGAAATTGAAGCTCAACAACCAGAAGGCCGTATGGAAGATTGAAAACTTGTCACGAGGAGACCAATAGATCAGCTCTTGGAGCTATGGCTAAGCCACCATATGGTCTGCCTCCCCCCCCCCACAAAATTTTGCTGCATGGAAAAAAAGATGGCATCCATCGAGGGCAGGATTAGTGGTAAGCCAAGTCTCTTGGATCATGACACAATGGCCACTTTCAATTAATCTAAAACAGTGAGATTGGTGCATAGGTGACTATGCCCCCTGGAGTGCCATGATAGTAATTTCAAATCTCTAGTTACAACACCGTTTTTTACAATAGCATGTTCATTATTGGTAACGCCAGGCACCTTGGTTGGTGGGACCCTGAATTGTAAATGCTCTCTCCTCATGGGAAGCACACTGTTTATTTTTGGCATTCCACCATTTATGATAATTGACAAAAGGGTTGTTTTTAACAGTTGGAATATTAGAATCATTGATATATTTCTCACATCTTACCACTGAGGACCCCGAGTTATGCAATAGGTCTTTTTCTGCTAAGACCAGGTCGAGCACCAATTTGGATCGAAGATAAAGGTGGACTCGAGACGCATCATTTCTTACAGGAAGGGCAACCCTCTCAATTTCAGCTGAAGAAATGGCATTCAATGTAGATATTTCAGCAAGAATGTATAGTGTTCATACGATTTGAGGCAAATAGGGATTGAAGGACCCAGGAGACTGGACATTAATATGTTATTGGTCTCCAAAGAATGATGATGAACATTAATGGGAGCCCTGCGAGCTTCGTCATTTACGGGCTGAAAATGAGTCGCGATTAAAGACCTCTGCTCTACTATGAGGCTTTGGATTAGGAACAGCTGGACAATCACTTTCCCCATGCACCCCGTTCTTGCAATTCTGAGCAGCCCTATGACAATCGCATGTATGACCAGGGATTGGGTTTAGAGGACGACACTTTACACCCTGTATAGAATTAACTCCGTCAATGGTTGCCTTGGTATGTCTCTGAGGGAATGTATAGTTTATCAAACAAAAGCACCGGGATTGGTATGATTACCGTAGGCTACAGAGGAGTTTACCGGGCTTACCAACAGCAAACATGGTAGGGAATGGGTCGGAGGATGAGAACCCAACTCAGAATTATGTTCAGATGTACAAGGCAAGTTTTTGCCTAACAATTTACATTCACATTAGTCTGAACGCCAGGACCAGGTGCACACTGGAGAGCGCTCCCAGTAGGAACAGAGCCTAACAAATCATTACCAACACTGACCTGATCTGTTATAAAGTCCTTTTGTATATTGATCAGCCAAATTCTGATTTGAAGCCGAACACAACAGACTTGTGGCAGGAGCCGCATCACATCTATAATTACTCGTACAAGCATTAAACAAAGAAGTTTTATGCAAAGTATGATCACTTGTAGATGGCAAAGTGGAAAGAGCCTTGGTAGATTCTAACACCTGGCCATTTAGTGGTGGTGATGTGTCGACAAAGGGGGAGTTAGTGCATTCGTGTTGAGACATCGTCTGCACAGAATCATCTGTTCCAGAAGTTATAGACCAAGCAAGTAAAGAAGGATGAGAAGATAATAGTCCACCACTACCACCTTTTTGCCTCGAAGGGTATACTTTTAAGGGAGAGAATATCTCCACGCACATCAAATGTCAAGTTTGATTGTACTCCAAGAGTGGATTTTGAGTTAATTATAGTAGTGAGCCCTTATGAAGTACATATGGTATTGGGAAGACCGGGCTGAAGGTCAGAGCCCGATTCTTCAAGCACCAGGGTTAAAATGGGTGCTGTAATTTTAGAATGATTCTTCTTGCCATTCAATGAGTCAAGTATGGACACATTGTGTATCCAGTTAAGAGACGAGTTATCCTGTCTCTTGACCGGTTTCTGATTCTTAGATTTATTTCTTTTTACCGCCTCGTCCGGGTGACACTCGTTCGATGCACTTTGTTGGCTGTGAGATCTGGCCAGTTGTGGTGGTAGACAATCATGGATTTCTATGATAACAGGGGGTTCATTCCGAGAAACAGCACACCTTGGTACAATTGAAACATCAGGGGCAGCAAAAGTATCTCTACTAGGAGTATCGGAAGCAATTGTGTCCACCAAATTGCGATCTTCTTGGAGATCGATATTTGCTGGCTTATCGACCTGAATGTTACCGGAGGCTAAATGACCAACACATGCTTCTAGATTTTCAAACTTAGTATAAATTGATGCGAGCATAGAGGAATGACCTTTACCCTGTCTCATATGTTGTCATACAGTTTAACAAAGGAACTAAGGACCATATTGAGTGCAGACAGAGTAGGAGAAGACGACTTTATGCAATCGTCAGCCTCTTCAAGTGTGTGGCGAATTTCTCCCTCACTGGGTTTGGTGGAATAATCCAGAGAAGAGATTGACCAGGCTCTGTGCTTTTCTTGGGTTATGGAATCAGTGAGTTCTGTGGGGGAACCAATACGAGAGGCATCACAAGTTTGCTGGGTTACGTTCTCCAGAGTTTCTCTAGCAATCGGCTGAATTATACACTCTGCATATTCAATGATACTTAGATTATTCTAATTATTCATTTGAGTTCGATCAATTATGGCAGTTTGCCTATTTGGTACTAAAGTTTTAATTTCGGTGCTAGTGCCAGTTAATCTCGGGAAGTAGTCCAGAATGCATTGACTTGCGATTGGAGACCTAGGAGGAGTGGCTGCGTGAGTAGCTGAGGGGAGTTTCTGGGGCTGCGCTTATTGCAACCCTTTTGCATAGGTTTTTTAGAACAGACTTTTGCAGTTGCAATTACTGAAGCAGGGGGATTAAATACCCCTAAATTGTGATTCAGTTCTGCAACTAAATCAGCTTCATTATTACCACCTAAGGCAGCGTCCTGCGCCCATGGGCTTCTAATTGCGCCGTTCGTTATTTGAATCGCGCATGTGTTGATTTCTATCTTGATGCTCTTTGGTTCAGACATTGAATGCACAGGGAGTTGACTACGCAGCCCCGTGCAAAGAGACATTGTTGTAGAAGACAGTGTTAGCTTTTAAAATCGCAGAATATCTAATGGATAATTAAGAATGTTGGCACACAGAAGACTACAGATGGAGTTAAGGCAGTGCCCTATAGCTCCCCACAGGACACCAAGCTTGGCTCAAAAGGAGTAACATGGCCCCAAACAGTAACCAGCAAGGTTATGACACGAAGTTGGGCAATCACGGTGATCAACACGCCAGCACATTGCTTTCACAGGCTCTGTGAAATTGGTACGGTCCAAAGGGTCTAGATACCAAGCACAAATAGACTCCACAGTCGCCTATACAGTAGTGAACATTTTTAAGAACACCAAGCACGGCTCAAAGAGTAGCAAACCCCCGCAGTTACCAGCAAGGTTATAATACTTATAAGATCAAACAATCACAACAGTGCATCAGTCACCACCAGATTGATTTCACAGGTTCAATGACATCTGTATAGTTCAAAGGGTCGATATCACAAACACAGAAATACCCCACAGTCACCTATACAGACAGACTTCAGGTAAAGGAGAAAAGGCACTGCGCATAGTCAGTTTACCAAGAGCAGCACAGCTCAAAGGGAGATCTGAACCCCCAGCAGTCCCTGGCAAGAAAGCAGTAAATGAAGGTTTTGGTCGCAAATGTTCAGCAGTTCTCAGGCCATGGCACATTCCTGAAAAGCGTGAAAATAGTGTGCAGTGAAATGAAAAAGAGAGGAGTCGAAGATCAGTGACTTTGTGAGTGACATCAAGTCTCCGTTCACAGCTCAGAGAGGTATGAACTCTCGCCAGTAACCAGAGTTTGAAAGAAAGCACATTATTAGGGTCCGGTGTCAAGGCTGCTCCGGTATCATAGAAGAATTCTAAGTTCAGGTATATAATATGGGCTGTCTCAAGTGAGCGCGTGATATAGTTCTGAGACCTTTTAGCTGATACATTAGCCGCTTGGCATGTGAGGTTCCAATGCACACAGGAAGCTTTTCGAATGAGCTGAAGCACCGAAAACCGGGCTTGGCAAAATCCTTGTACACGCTCTAAGATACAGCTAAAGTTTCCTAGCGAGCACAATACTGTGGCGCAGGTATTGCAATACACCAAGCAGAGCAATGAGGATTAGAATGTACCTGAAACAGTTGGAAATTACGTCGTCTAGCGGACAATGTTCCACACGATTCAAGTCGTAAGTGATGAGAGTTCAATTTTCACAGTGAACACACTCCTGCAGTGCTGCGCTTCACTGGGAGTGAAGGTTTTAAACACACAGACTGCCTCCTTGTAGTTAGTTAACACGGTAGAAAGATTGGCACCCAACAATAGTAGTGACACAGTAAACATTCCTGCAGCACTCTATTCTTGAATGTCCCTGACTCCGCGGTTGGCCGCCCCCGGGTCTGTGCCACAGTCCGATGTAGTCTCGATTCCCGATTGCTTTTGTTTCCCACATGGTAAAGGGGCCCGCAAGGTTGATTGTTTTCAGGGCTCCAGCATACATTTCACTGACCCTGCTGTTAAGGGCATGGGTAGGAGCGACCTCCTTGGGTGGCCAATGCTGTGTACTTCCTCTTCGGTTTTAACTTTGCAGCTCGAGGTCGCCCCCCGCGGGATGTTACACCACAAGTCAGGTTTGGGGTGTGAAGGGGGCGTTGGATTCCGCACCAACCTTATCCCTCACCGGGTGAAGTTCTGGGTGCGCCGCCGCCGCTCCTCCACCTGGGGTCTGCCGTCTCTGATTGCTTTTTGCAGCGTGCGCGTTGGTTTGGGCGTGCACTTGTCATGTCCACCAATTCGGTCCCAGGCTGCGGCAGTCTGCCTCCTCGGCCCGCCAGGTCAGCTTGCCTCTGCTGCTCCTTTCGAGCTCCTGCAGGTCCTGATATCTTGGGGGTTAGAGCTCCTCCTGTCACCGGGATGTCTCTGCCCCTTCTGTGGGGTTGCTCCAGCGATTAGCTCAGTGAACTGGGGTTATGACTGCATGGGAACTGCAGGATTCAATCCGGATGTATGTAGGCTGCTCTGGAGCTCACGGGCCTGCGGCCATCTTTGACCGGGATCTCTAGCGCCCCACCTCCCCTCTTTAAATATTTTCATACACTAGGTAGATCGGTTTATGCTTGCAGTGTAGGGATAAAGCCAGATTAGACAGATTAAGATTAGCCATGGTATTATTTCAACCTGTGTGACCATTTGGATTCCCTTTCTTCATAAACATTTAAATTGTGGTATATCAAAGGATCTGTATCCTTGCGGTAGGAAAAGTGCTGAGATTATTTCAATTTTTAAGAAGGAGGATCAAAATGACACATCCTATTATTGGCCTAGTTTTTTGGTATAAACCAATGCAAAAATCAACGGGACGATTCTGCTGCAATGTTTAGAAAGCTGGGCACTCAATCAAGCGCTGTCTGATCTCCAAGCAGGTTTCAGAGGTGATGTGAACACAAATGACCTGGTTTTTTGTTTTTAAAAAAAAATGTATATTACTCCAGAAATTTGCAACACTGGTTTATGAAGTTTATACATATTTGTGGACATACAGCCTTTGACGTAGTTCCACGCATAGAATGATGGAGACACTTAATTAGTGCGGGTGCCCCATCAAACTTGCTGTCGGCTATCTCGAATTTATATCGGGATAATTTTTCATTTTACACTTGTGCTCTTGGATACAAGGGTGAATGTACTAAACGTTTCCTGGGTACTAGGTGGGTGTCAGGTGGGGGTGAGGGGTGGTATGGCAACAATTGGCAACCACTTTAGGAGCACTCTATATCAGGGGAGCTGACTTATGAATTTCCCGGGGGGTGCCCAAATATAGGAAGTGACATCACCAGCAGTTACATGACCGCATTTGCACATAGTCACCAACTTGGTGCGAGGGGGTTGGGGGGGCGCAGAACAGTGGAAACATTGGCTAGCATGTACTGCATATACTAAAGTCCAGTAAGGAGGTTTATGCCTTCCAGTTGCATTCCAGTAGGCCAACGCGGCCCCTACTCCACCCCTCTATAATCATCCAGGTTGTAGTAGCCCTCAAAAGGCAGAGCAACACAACTAGGATGGGAGATGGAAATGCCATCCCATCCTGTGAGTGTGTCCAAACCTCAGAGCAAAGACTGTGCGTGTGCCTCCTACCTTGGAGCATAATCTCACTAATTTGGTGCAAATCTCGCGAGTGGGTGCATGGGAATCCCATGCGTGTGTGTGGGCTGCAGACCCCGGATCACATGCTCACTACTTCAGTGTGAAACTCTGGCCAAGGCTCTGTGGGCAAGCATTCAGGATGGGTCTCGCACCTTTTTTTTTTTTTTTTAAAACTCTTTTTATTAGTGGTCGAGAAAAACACAAAACACAGCTAGAGCTTCAACATACAGATCGCCATCATCATGGTACGGTATTGCAGAGGAACACAGTACATATAGTATACATTTTCCCAAAGCGGTGAGTCTAAGTGTCGCTGTCGTCATCAGAGATCAAATCACAAAGGAACATTCTAAGGGGACCCCAAATATCCTTAGGTCTGCAGGCCGAAGGGCGTGTGAGAACAAACTGCTCCTCAGCCTCATTCACATAGACCAGTTCTCGGAGAAACTGCTGCACAGTGGGTGGCGACGGACTTTTCCATTGAAGCAGAATACATTTTTTGGCCACTGCACATGTGATATTAAACAGTCTTCTGGTCTTTTCGGAACATTTTCCGATGTCCCCGAATAAATATTTCTGTGGAGACAGCGTCGGGGGGATTTGTGTGATCTCCTCCAGTATATTTGCCACCTCCCTCCAGAACCCAGCCACAACCGGGCAGCTCCAGTACATATGGAACGAGCCAGCGTAGTCTGCTCTGCACTTTGGGCATTGACTCGGAGCGTTTGAGACAAACTTGGCTAACTTGGCCGGGGTGTAGTGCAATCTATTAAGAATTTTAAATTGGATTACTCGTAGCCCAGCATTTAGGGAAACCTTATTAGTAAGTGAACAATACCTTTCCCAAGTCTTATCATCAATAGGGATCTGAAGATCCTTCTCCCATTTATCTCTGCTAGGACCAGGCGTGGGTGAGTGTGCTTGTACCATGGCATATAGACTGGACACACCTAGGCGGCCTCCGGATGTGATCATCTGAATGCAAGGGTGTGTAGGGGGTTCATCGGGGAAAGACGCCCAGTATTTCTGAAAGGCCGATCTCATACGATAGTATTGGAGAACTCTAAGTGGGCCCCTGCCCAAAGCCCCAGTTATCTGCTGAAGGGTCACGAACTTTGCATCGATGAACATATCACCCACGCACATCTCGTCGTCAGGGTCCCAGGCCGACCGTAGGCAGGCGTCATATGTTGGGGGGATACCAGGGTAACTCCATAGAGAGACCTCCGGATTATACAGGGACGGCAGCCCCAGCCTCTTGAATATTGCCCGCCAGGCCGCGACCGTACTACTGACTGGGTTAAAATCACATGAATCCCTGTAACGATCATCAAAAATGACAGACTGTATGTTCGTGGGTACCGTGGTAAGTTCTTCTATATCTACATGTGGGGGGCCCCCATCCCTGGAATACCAATATTTAGAGAACTGGGCCTGGGATACATGATAATAAAGTTCAAAATCAGGGGCCGCCAGCCCACCCGCAGAGTATGGTTTAGTTATCCTTTCCCATCCTATTCTTGGAGTCTGTCCATGCCATAGGAAGGCCGTGGCCATAGACCTAAGTTTGGTGAAAAATAGTCTTCCCGGCCACATCGGTATGTTCACAAACAGGTACAGTAATTTGGGGAGGATTACCATTTTAAGGACTGCTACCCTGCCATGCAATGATAACGGAAGGCGGTCCCACAATAACAGTTTAGTCTTCAAGGCCTGTAGCGTGGCATCGTGATTATCAGTGTATAATCTATTCTTCCCATGTGAGACAAGTATACCTAAATATCTGATGGACTCGCTGGACCACTTCAGCCCGCCCAGAGAGACAGGGCAGGTTGTTGCCGGTGTAAGAGGAAAGACCTCCGACTTATACTTGTTTATGGTGTATCCAGAGTATGTAGTGAATTCTTGAATCTCTGCCAGTATGGGGGGTAGGTTATTGTCGGGCTCACGAATATATAAGAGTGTATCATCAGCGTATAGAGATATTAGCTGTGTGACTCCCTTCAGGTTAATGCCCTTATTGGCGTGTCGAAGCCTTATCGCGATTGCCAATGGTTCTATTGTCAGGGCAAATAATATGGGCGAGAATGGGCAGCCCTGCCTAGTGCCACGTTCCAACATGAACATATCAGAGATTGTTTGGTTTGTTAGCACCCGGGCACCGGGTTTCATGTAAAGCAACTGAACGTATCTAATAAAGTTCGGGCCCATCCCAAACGACTCCAACACTGCCAGCAAGTAGGCCCAGGAAACAGAGTCGAAGGCCTTCTCAGCATCTAATGATACGGCAACAGCGTTCCTGCCTGGGTCAACCTGGGCCAGTATTTCAAAGAGCCTACGTAGGTTAAGTGCCGTAGATCTAGCGGGGATAAACCCATTCTGGTCAGGGTGGACCAATGTGGGGACCGCAGGCAAAAGCCTTCTGGCCAGTACTTTGGCGAATATTTTGGCATCTGTGTTAATGAGAGACAGTGGCCTGTAAGACGACATATCCTGGGGGGGACGTCGCGGTTTAGGAAGAACAGTTATTAGCGCCTCTCTCATGGATGGAGGTAGTATATTACATTGAAGGGATTCCTCCCAGACCCGCAACAACAACGGAGCAAGCTCCGCATTAAATTCTTTGTAGAACTCAGCACCGAGGCCGTCTAATCCTGGAGCTTTATTGGACGTTAAATCTTTAATCGCCTCAACAATCTCATCTGTAGTAAGAGGCTGGTCTAGTGCAAGGCGGGTCTCCTCCTGGAGTTTTGGAATCTTAAGTGCCGCAAGGTATTTCCCTATCTCGGTGGCGGATTTAGTATCTCTATTACTATATAATCGTTCATAGAACACCGCAAATTCAGCATTTATTTCTTCTTCATTCACTACAACCGTACCCCCAGGTGTCTGTATGCTGGTAATACGATTCGGGTGTCTGTCTTGTTTGAGTAAGTTGGAAAGTGACCTGCCCGCTTTATTTCCTTCGCCATATCTGCGGGCTCGGACAGGGGATGCCATGTACTGCACTTCTCTAGAGGCCAACCTACTGAATTCCTGAAGTTGTGTCTGTATGTCGGCTAATATGTTCTTGTCATGGGTGCGAGAATAAGTGTCCTCCAGTAGTTTCAGCTTGCCTTCAGTCAGGGTCAGTTCAGCCCTGACTCCCTTAAGAAGGCCAAAAGATTTAGACAATAGCGCACCCCTGACCCAGACCTTAAAGGATTCCCACACAGTGGAGTATTTATCGACTGAGCCTATGTTGATTTCAAGAAATTCAGCGATCTCAGTGTGAAGCCCCTCAACCGTCCCGGGGTCCCGCAGCAATCCCTCAGGCATCCTCCATCTCCTAGGGGGTCTGGGGATATTGTGAAAAGCGACCTCAAGTGTTATAGGGGCATGGTCAGATAGTGTGCGGGCTAGTATTTCGCATGCCTTTGTGCCAGCAATTAGAGAGGGGGAGACAAACCAATAATCGATTCTGGATTCGGAATCATGTACCGATGAATAGTACGTGTAACTCCTCGTAGTCGGGTGGAGAACCCGCCAGACATCTTCAAGGAAAAGCTGAGACAGAACATCCTGTACCATAAGAGAAGCCCTGCTAGGTGATCTCGCAATTGTGCTGGATCTATCAAGCACCGGGTCTATGGTGACATTGAAATCTCCTCCCCAGATTATGGTAGGGCTATTTACAGCAGCGATCAATTGATATACATCAGCATAAAAGGTGGGATCATCAATGTTAGGCCCATATGTGTTGACCAACAGTGTCCGTTGGCCCACTAACGAGCCCCAGACAAGGACGTATCTGCCCAAAGGGTCCAGTTTATGGCCCTCAAGCCGGAGCCCAAGATTCGGGTGTATAAGAATGGCAACCCCCCTGGACTGGGATGAATAGTTGGTATAGAACCTGGACTTGCCCCAGCCGGGCATGATGACCTCATTATCATTTCCCATAGTATGGGTTTCCTGTAGCATAATGATTTGGGCACCATGTCTGACAATGTAATTTCCCACTTTCTTGGCTTTCGAGCGATTGTTCAGTCCCCTCACATTCCATGAGATAAGTTTAACCCTCAGAGCGTGAACAGACCTTCACAGGAAATGTAACCAACGGGTAATAACAAGAGCGTGAGGAGTGCTATACGAAAGGATTGCGTGGGTAGTAGCGGACAACCCCCAGACATAGTATCATGCATCTCAGACCGTGTCAGTGAGCTCCGGACCACTAGTATCAACAGTAACCAACATGAACTTCCCAAAAGAACCATCACAAAGCTGTGACCCCTGTAGAGGGGGGGCCTACTCACTTTACAACATAGGGTTCGAAACAAACAGTCCCAACCTTTCCCTCCCCTAAACCACCCGCCACCCTCACCGTCTCCCCCAACTCGACAGTGTGCAACCCCAAACTTGTGGAATACTCCCGGGGTAGTCATGTTGCCTCACATGGCCGCCATCCCAGGTCTCCAACGCCACCACTCGCAGAAGATGGCTGACTGTAATCTCAGAACAGAATGGCCCTTTCCCTGGGGACCACAATAGCTCAGTGCCAAAACATTAAGGTGTGCATTTCCTAGTCTGCCGGCCGAGGTCCATTGTTCAGGGCAGGTCGCTCTCCTCTTGGGGGGAGGGGTATAGAAGCTTCAATATATGATAGGGCTTCGGATGGGTTCTCAAAAAAGTGCGATCTACCAGCGTGTTGAATTCTCATTTTGGCCGGAAACATTATGGCATATGTGATCTGCCGTTCTCTGAGGAGCTTCTTGACCGGTTCATATGAGCGTCTGCTAGCCTGGACAGAGGCGGAGAAATCGGGGTAGATATGTATGCGATTATCCTCATAGAGCAGCGTGCCCGCCTCTCTGGCCAAACGAAGGATTGTGTCCCTGTCTCTGTAATTTAGTAGACGAGCAATTATAGTTCGCGGTGGTGCCCCAGGTTTGGGAGCCGGCACTAGGGTGCGGTGTGCCCTCTCGACAAGGAAGTGTTCGGACAATGCATTGGGCCCAAATAAGGACTTAAACAGCTCTTCCATATTTTTCTCCATTTGGCCCCTGCCGAAGGATTCGGGCAAACCTACCACTCGGACATTGTTCCTCCTGGACCTAGACTCAAGATCCTCGCACTTACTTTGGAGCTTGTTCATAGTGTCTTTTATATGAGCTATGTCACGATTGTGTTGACCAACAGTATCCTCGGTAGTACTTATCCTACCTTCCGCCTCAGTGACACGCGCGCTTTCCTTATCGATTCTGGCCTTCAGGGAACCAATAGTAGCAACTATCCCATCCAGTTTGGTATTTACAGCCAGAAAGCCGTTCTGGACTAGCATGGCCAATTTATCCTCTCTGTCCAGCACCTCACACTCGCTCTGCTCACCCCCGCCCCGCTGGGTGTCAACCGGCTCAGAGTGATTGATCGCATTGGTGAATGTGTCCATGGGGCCCTTCTTCCTGCCACCCGGGGTCTTAGGGGCTCTGTTGGATCTGCCAGGTTCCCCCATGATCGTAGCAACTATATTCGTGTATTGGATCTGAAACAGGTGCTCTGCAGGATCGAGGCCCACACCTACGGGAGTGGACACGAGGGGACCACAACTGAATGCGGGATAAGGATGGATTGTATCCTCCCCTGTCGATAATGTCCAGTTCACCTCAGGACACTCAGTATTACGGTTCCCAGAGGTACCCACCAGCAGGAATCAGAACGGCCGTGTGTCCAATGTACCGAGGAACTAGTAATAGTTATAGCGAGCGGGGATCCGACACAGCACAACGAGTGGATTGTAGCCCAGCCAGCAACTATGCTGCGGGTCTAGAGAGGCAGGGGAACCGCAGCCCTGAATCAGAATTTCTGGAGGCAAACCCCCTGCGCCGGACGCCGCCTCACCTGTCGAGCGGAGCACTCCAGGCGTCTCAGGTGCCCGGCCCGGTTGGAAGCGGTCACTCAGCAGTACGGGCGCATCCGAAGCACGCCGCCCGAAGAAGAAGCAGGAATACGGGCCCAGCGGTCGATCCTGCCGGAGGGGCCCAGAGGGAAGTAGGCGGCAGAGCAGGGGGACGAGTTTCAGGATGGAGCAGCCCACAGCACCACCCGCAGTCCGTCCGGCTCGCGGGGCTATGCGGCAACAGGATCGCGAACCCGAAGAAGCCGCAAGGATCAGGGCGAGGGGAGGGGGTCCAAAACAGCAGCGACGGGCTAGGAATGGGCCGGGACAAAGATCGACCATCCGGCGTGGAACCGGGCCTCCAAGTCCTCTCCGTCCGATGGCAGGCTCCGGCGCCAAGGAGGGGGAGCTCCGCCCAGCGCAGGCCCCAAGAAACAGCAGCCGCGGCACTCGGGTGAATTCCTCCGGATTCGGGAGCCGGCCAGGGAGCAACGCCCGTGTCGGAGGAACTTCGAGCGGGTAGATCTCGGAAACGAAGGACTGCTTCGGGCCCAAACTTCCACCGCCCGTGCAGGACCCCGGCCGCAGCAGGTCAACCAAATTACAACAAACCAGTCAGCCGGAATGAGGATTTATTAGTTCAGGATGTAGAGGTAGCGCGGGAGCCTCAGGTTTAAGCGGCCATTTTCGACGTGCGCAACAGCGCCCCCGGTCTCGCACCTTTAAACAGTGTGATATATTGAGTGGGCACCTCACTCCTTGGAGCATAGTATACCCGTTGCTGGTAATCTCACAACTGAACGTACAGTTTCACTCTTGGTCATCTCAGTGATCCCATGTATATTAATGGAGTCAGTCTCCCATCTGGGAAGACAATTATATTTCTGTTACAACACTCCGAATTCTCACTTCAGTTTTCTCGATCTATAGATCCATACCATATTCATTCATTGTGTGCGCAGAGGTTGTAACTTGTGTCTGAGAGAGCTCATTCTTTCATTCAGGAGAGATAAAGGGGTAACAACCCCCTGTGTGTGGGATCAGGCTCATTTTGCCCCATGGCCCCTCACTCCAGAAGGAGTGAGCAGGTTTTAAGACTCTGCTGGTTCTGCTATCCTACATGCTTAGGCCTCCTATCCCTTGCCCCATCACGGCTTACAACATTCTGAGCGGCAGCTTATATACAGCAGGTAGCTCGGGACATGCCTGTTGCCAATTGAATGTAGCCAGATCTACTATTTAGACACTGGGAGAGTGCCATGAACCCACATTGGTGGTGAAGTAGCACTCAACATACAGAACACAATGGTATAGTGTTGCAGTCCTGCTGAGCAATGACAATTCGGTCTGTCTAAATGTAAAGCAGAGTGATTGCGAAGTACACACACTGTGCTATTAAAAATAAAGCAACTGTGGTGGGTGGAAGTGCTGCTTCGGTGGCATCAAGAGTATGCAACTCCCTGCAGGGTAGTGTTGGTCATTTCCTATTGAAGTATAGCAGCCCTATTGAGAAGTGCCATTAAAAGTGAAGCTGCCCAGTTGGCTGGATCAGTGCTGCCCCATAAAAGGTGTAGAAGCCTCTGTGAGAAGTGGCAGTACTGTGCTGACGCTGAGAAGTGTATTATTTTCACATTAACTATGCTTAAGCACTTTGGGTTATTGAATAGCGCTGCTTCATTCTCAGTGAATCCATCCCTTTAAATATATTAGCTCTTGTATAACCACGACAGTGTTAAATTATTCTGATGATGATGTTAGACTTGCTCAATAGTTCTGGTTCTGTATCATTAAATGTACTTCAGATCTTCAGAGTCTCGGGAGGATAGCTCAGGGCCAACATGCTCGCCTTGGAAGCAAGACCACATGGAGCAACACAGGTTCGATCCCTCGGTCCGCGCAACACAGGTTCCATCCCTCGGTCCGCGCTTAGAAACCTCTGGGTATTATACGCGTTATAAATAACCAATAAAAATAAAGAAATCTGCTGAGAAGGGCTGGGGCCTTGTCAATAAGAGTGTAGCAGCTCAACTGAGAAGTGCTGATGTTGTCCCATCAAACGTATAGCAGCCCCACTAAGATGAACTAGCATTGCCTCAACAAAAGCATAGTATTACAATTATAGAAGCTCCTGAAGCTACCTGAGGAGTACCAGCATTGCCCCATTTCAAATATGGCAGCTCTAGTAGAAAATGGATTACACAGCCCTGCTGAGAAGTGCTGTTACTGTCTCTTTAAAAATATAGAAGCCCATTAGCTCTGCACCATTAGGCACTGCAAGTACTGTCCCATTGAATGCTATTACACTGAACAAGGTCAACAGTATGGCAAGGTCCATACTGGGTTCTATGTGATAATTCTGCATTTTGAAGAACAAATGCAAAAAAGACTGATTTGTTTCGGCCGATTTGTGTGGTCTTCAAAAGGCCGATTTATCACTTTGTACTGCCCCCCACTCCGCTAACCCCCCTCACCCTCCCCCCCCCCAAGAAGGTGATCCCACCTCACCCCACACTTGCCCTCTCCCATGCTGTTGCCTTCCTTAGAATTCAGGGGATTTACCTCCCTCAACGCCTCAGTTCTCCCCGCCCATAGCATTGCATTCACCCTCCCACGTACACACTCCGAGACATGCAAACAGTCTCATTTGCCCTCTCCCTCCGCAGATGCAATGCAAGAGGGGTGCCTTCATTTCTGGGTTGGGTGTACCTCTACATCTGTGCACCCCTCTTGCCAAGAGGGGTGCACAGATGTAGAAGTATACCCAATCCAAAACGATTTTTAGAAATTGACGGACAGACTTTCTTTGCATTTGACCCTCAATTTCTAAACATCATTTTTTACACGTACCGCCAGAGAGAGACACAGTATGGATGGAACAAAACGCCATCCATACTGCGTCTCTTCTCTCCGGCCCGAAGGGGGGCGGCTCAGCCCCGACTTCATTCTGCCGGCGGGTGCCCGGGCCCCGGAGCACCCGTGTACTGAGCGCCCCTGCTCTATATGGATCCACCGAGACTCGTTAGAGAGCAATTTGGAATCTTCTCTTTCGTTGATGATGCAGTCTTAATCATGACCCCAAAAGGCTAACAATATGGTCTTGACACATTTGATGGGAATTGTAGTGAGATGGGTCAGAGAAGACGCGTGACATTGGATTACATCTAGAAGGTTCCCCTTTGGAGAGAGTTGGTTATTATGATTGCCTTGGGGACAAACAAATTGAGAAGAGTGAGACTTCTCTGAGAGTTCAGTCCAACTCATTATTTGGGCAGAGTGCTGGCGTTCTAGCTGGCGTTCTTTATTCATTAGAGGGGAATTAATCTGAGCTTTGGAAATCCTTGCTTGAACTTCCTGCTAGTAGGCCAACTTTACCTCTCTGATTGCAGTTAAGTGTTCATGGGCTTTTATAGGAGGCAAAACCTAAGCCTCTGCTGTATTGGTATACGCCTGAGGTGTGTAACCTGTGGCTCTCCAAATGTGTTGGACTAGAATTCCCATGATCCATCGCAATACACTATGCTGGGTAGGGATGATGGATGTCCTAGTCCAAAACATCTGGAGAGCCAAAGGTTGCAGAACCCTGGCATAAGCTATGGACCAATGAGCTCTGTATCTGAGGACTTTAATTGATGTACTCGCTAAAATGGTGCAAACCAGCTACCCTGGTTCAACTATGTGCCCAGGTTTGTTGGTGAATGAGATCTAGTCTTTGGAATTATGCTCCAGTATCACTTGAACCATTCCCCACCAATTTATAAAGCAGGGTTTTGAACTATGGTGTTTGTGTAAATTGGTTTGTTTGTTCCTCTGGTTTGATCTCAAGATACTTCGAGTGGAAGGTTTAGTCAGGCCATGAATCATACTTGTTGAAGATCGAAGACAATGAAGCTAAAACTCCTACTAATGAAATATTCGATAAATGGAGACACGGTTTCTGACAAGTGTATTTTATTTGTCAGCTTGTTTGTGAAGTTACTTTTTTTTTCTTTTTTTGTCCCCATTATTCAGCGTTAAGAAGATGACACTTTCCTTTATTTAGGAATAACAATATTGGGGTAGGCTTTGTCCCTTTTTGTTTCCAATGCTAAGGTGATTCTTCATCATGGGGATCACCCCATTTTTTTAAAGCTTATTTGCAGGCTAAGAAGCAGAATTGAGCCATTCAAGGCGACCATTAATTGCATCTATTTGTGTAATGAGTTAGTAATGACTATTCATGCTGTTTTCATTTTATTATCTCTTTATTTTTATCTAGTGAACATTATCCTTTTTTTATCACGTTATGTGTTTTATCACATTTATGTCACGCACATGGCTTGCCCTAATGTTTGCAAAGATAGTACATGATTCTTTTTGGTTTTTTTTTAAACCAAAATCTTTTGACTGACAGCAGGGGATGGGTGACTGTCCAGGACTAATGAAGTGCATTGTGCTACTGTACCATGGTAGCTCCACTTGCGCCCAGTTTTGAAGGTGCGTTATAACCACCCTTTATTGACGTGCAAGGTGTTCAACAAGGTTTTTTTGTCCCCATCGCTTTTTATTTGATATATTAACTGTGTGGCTAGCCTACATCAAAAGAGCAAATGTGGATGTGCCCTAATCGGGGAGCCCATCCATGCTACTAATGGTCGCAGATGGGATTATTGCAAAAACCTAGCTGGCCCTCGAAGCTGTTTTTTCTGGATTCTGTGATGAGCACAGTCCAGTTATTAATTCGTACAGATCTAAGGTTATGGTCATTGGGCAAAAGAAAATTCCAAGTATAACTTCATGTTAAATAATGCTTTAGAGCTGGTGAGGATGTTTGATTACTTAGGGGTTTGCTATGCTAACATTCTAGTTTATGCGCCTGCTTAAAACACGAAGGTTCAACACAAGTTGATACAATTGATTGGGACAATTGTGGACTTTTATAAAAACACGTGTGCATTTCCATTAAAGGGGCTGCCAAGGCCTATTGGGGCAGGATCACTTAACCAGTTGGCGTATGAAGCACAGGTTTGGGACCATAACTTGGGACACCTGGCCCAATCCCATAGAATGTATTTTCTTAGAGCTGTTAAGAATCCCCTGATCAGTGTTCAACTTTCTCATTCCCAATGAGAGAAATGTGGTTTGGCTCAGTGACCTGTCTCTTTATCAAGGGGTGAGTGCTTGCGACGACCATCTAGAGCGCAGAGAAACAGTCACTGTGTTAAAGACCTTTTGGAGGAACTCCTCCCATGCCATGCACCTAATAAAATCAAGTGGCCAATCAACACGAGGAAGCACATACGTATGTTTGTGAAAGAAGAATACTTTTTGGCAGAGGCAGATATTCCTGCACAGGCAAAAAATATCCTTGGAGCTATTGTTATTCCAGAGAGGCAGGACTTTTGTTAAATTGAGTTAATCTAAACTCACACTGACCGTTGGGTACACAGGTACACAGGTAACGGGTAATAAAATCGTGGTAAAAATGTTGGCGGTAAAAAAATCGTGGCAAAAGTGCTGTGGTTTGACCCGGTAAAGGTGTTCCCCATTATACCTTTTAAGGGGAGCAGAAGTTGCGGGGGTGTCCCCCGCTCCCCTTAAATGGTATAATGGGTCCAGGGGTTGCGGGGGTGTCCCCTGCATCCTTTACATGATTGTGGCGCAAAAAACCACAGCATTTTTGCCGCAATGTTTTGTATTCACAGCCATTTTTGCTGCGATTTTAAGACATGGAACCGGTACACCTAAGTGAGCCACACACAGATACTGAGCTTAGACAAACATGCTCACTTAGTAACTTGCGATCAGGGTATTAATGTACAGGGACACAATTAATTTGAAAAGGCACAATAAGGCTGACAGATCCAAGGACTATCAGTAGTGTGGTGTATTTAGGCAGTGGTATTTGAACGATGTACAATAAGGTTTTACGTCTTTCGTGTGAAATCTTTGTTTTGTGTGGTTTTAGATGCAATGTTGTGCTGTTAGAATAGTGCATTAAAAATGTCTGTGTATTGATGAAATGTATATAAAGAAAAAACAAAAGAAAAATTGGAAAACAAATTAATTCATTGTGCTGATTATGGCAATTCACCTACATGCGAGAGTTATGAAGTGAGTCCGTTTCTTGTGTTGAGTTCACATTCAAGCACACTCTGGCCAGGGATTTGGTAAGTACTGAAGTGGGAATGTTTTCCTGCTGTCTTTGTGGTCACAGACTACTGGCACAGGAGAATGCTATCGGTTAATATTTTATAATATGAAGCTCTTGGGTACCCTATAGCATTGGAAGGGGAATACACATATATCCTATAGGTGCTGTTCTGACCATGGCATAGTGAAGAACACCACCCACTTTTTTTTTTTTGTACCCGGTATTGAGAACTTGGCGTCCGTTTGCTAGTGCCTCTGTTTGGTGATTCAGTTGTGTAACTTGTGGGGAATCTTTGACCTCTTCTACCGAGTCTTAATAACACAGTTTTTATTAGCATGTTGATGCCGGGGGGCCGACGCAGAAGTCGCATAAACGACAGCTCCGATGATCCATCACTGCTGGTGCAGTGAAGCAGGCGATTTAGGAATAGGTCCCTGCCGGTCCAGGAAGGACCCCACGACTCTAGCTGGAGGGGGAGCCCTGACGGATGGACCGGTTGTAGACCCACGGCACCGATTTCATTAGGGGAGAGGAGGCCGCGGAGTATGCCTGCCCCCAAGATGGCAGCCGGGTTTGCTCTATACGTCCGAGCTCTGGGGGAGAACCACCGGCTCGAAGGCTTAAGAGCAGGCCCCATCTGTGTCACAGAGGGGGAAATGGACCTGAGGTGGAGAAGGGTGCCTAGCAGGAAAACTGAAGACCTCACGGCGGTGGCATCGGAGAGGGGAAGGAGCACGCTCCCTCCCATGACCGAAAGGGTAGGTGGGATCGGAGAAGGGACCCACGCTGTTCTCCCCACCACCAAAATTGAGAGATGAGAATGGGCAGCCATAGCGAAGCAAGGTAGAGTGAAGCAGAGGCCAGTGATGCCATGGGGTCAAACGCTGAGGTGGCCCACAAAACGATAAATATAGAGGTGAGATCCATGGAAAAGGAACATTGGGGAACTCAACTTCGAAGGGATTGTGTCCTCCGACGTATTCCTTATCTTTGATAGATCATCTCCCAGCTTGCTGGCCTCGAATTTTTTTTCTCAGTAGAGGGTGCTGCGCGTCGACGTCCCTCGAGCCGATTTCCCTCGATGGCCTCCATATCAGCGCCGACGTCACCACGCGTATAAATAGACTCGCGCAGCGTCCGTTGCTTAGTTCGGTTTTTCCGCGCTTCGTAGGGTCTCGGAATATCGTTGCTCAGTTCTTCAGTCAAATATATCAATATATTCTTCGTGAATACCGACTCGTACTCGATGGCTTCCTCACCCGAACTGACGACCCCAGGGTCCGGGTTCAAAAAATGTCGAGACTGTGGAAAGAAAATGTAGTTGACGGATCCTCACAGGATCTGTTTGTGGCGCCTGGAAATCGAGCACCATTGTTCGGAGTGCGAGGACTGCAAGGAGCGTAAGGGGAAGCTCGAGAGAGGTAAGGCAGTTAAAACTTCTTCGAAAGTTTCCTCGGCGGAGTCGAGACATTCGTCTCCTCGCCATCACAAAAGACATTCTCGTTCTAGGTCTCGCAGTTCCCATCACTCTTCGAGATCTAAGCATTCAAAAAAGAGACGTCGAAGATCCCCTTCCTCGTCTTCGTCTTCATTCGTTTCCCCAAAAAGGGTCTCCTGCCCCACAAAACATAGCTCTCAGGCTGAGTGGGAGGAATTCAGGAAAAAGATGCTAAGCGTCTTCGAGGAAGCGGCCTCGACCCCCTCGAAGACTGCTGAGGGTGATGCCCTGGTTGAAAGACCCGAAAAAATCAAAAAGCCGCTAGTCACAGTACCCGACGAAAGAAGCCACTCGAGAGCGTCACAAACCCTCGAGTAAAGGCAAAGTTGCGTCTTTGCCGCCGTCGTCGAAGATCTCTTCGACACATAGATCAGCGTCGTCGACGCCGTTATCGAAGGGTTCTTCGACGCACAGGTCAGTCGAGTCGATGCCATCTTCGACGTTGACGCCGACAAATGATAAACCCACGGCCACAGCCAGTGGCCATACCCAGAGCCTCGAGCAACGAGGTCGACAACCTCGAGTAGAATCCCAATACTCTCGAGTTCATCGAGGCCTCTACCACCTTTCTTGACGCCTTTTTCGATGGCTTCGAAGCCTTTAATGTCCGCGTCGGCGACGTCTACGTTTTCTCAGCCAATCATGACGAATTTGGCTCCTTCTGCTCTGGAAATGGGATTTATACCATTTTCAAGACCTGATCACTCCAGAGTCTTATCTTCTATTTATGAAGAAGGGGAGGATTCGGATCAGGAAAGACCTTTTTGAGTTGCAGGGATCTGCAACTCCTGCACCAGAGGAATTTACCTCTGAGGAAAGTAGGTTGAAAGACCTCCATGAATCCCTACAGGAAGCAAGTGGGTTGGACACTTCCCCAGAAGTGGAATTTGCCACACCAGACCCAGGGGAACATGCTGAAACCCCTTATAGAACCTTGATGGCAAGGATAATGGAGTTTATGGGATGGTCCACACCCTCACCTGCTTTTCAGCAAGACGGCCTCTCAGACATCTTGGTCAAAGGTCCACAGGAGGATCCTGTGGTGCCATTTCATGCAGCATTACAAAGGAGAATATTGGCAAACTGGGAAACCCCTGAGGTAATCCCGGCGGTTAACAAAAAATTATCAGCTAAATATCGGGTGTCTTCTGCTGACCCTGAATATTTATCCAAACACCCAACTCTGGAGAGTCTGGTTGTTCAGGCAGCTATCTCAGCAGGTAGTAAATCGTCTTACCCTACTGTTCCACAGGACAGGGATGATAAGAGATAGGACTCTATGGCCAAAAAAGTATTTTCTGCATGTAGCATGGCGTTGAAATCCATCAATGCTACTTGTAGGCTCGCAAGGTTCAGCCACACACTTTGGGAGTGTGCTTCATCAGCGGCTGATTGCCTCCCGGAGGGAGAAGAAAGGGAAGTGTTTCTCAACATCATTAAGGATGGTAAGGACGCAATGTGCGAATCCCTTCAGACTGGCATCGATTCTGCTGACTGCATCAGCAGGGCCATGGCGGCAAGTACAACAACCAGGAGATTTGCTTGGTTGCGGAAGTCTGGTTTTGCTCCAGATGTGCAAAGCAGACTCTTGAATATGCCCTTTGACGGCTCTTCTTTGTTTGGTAAGAAGGCGGATGACAGTTTAGAAAAACTACAAACATCAAAGGTAGCAGCAAAATCCCTAGGAGCTGCAATCCGTCAGACACCATATCGCCCGTCAGGAACCTCTTGGAGAGGTAAGTCCTTTCGCTTCTATTCCGCATTTGGAAAGGGCAGAGGACAGCCGGTTCAAAGGGGTCAGAAAAAATTCACCCGAGGTAGATGGGGTAAAAATACAAAAGCCGCAGCAGCAGCAGGTGCCTCTTTACCTTCGGCATCTGCATCAGCCGCCTCCAAACCGCTCTGAGGACTCTCCTCACAAGACACCAGTAGGGGGCAGGTTAACTCAACATCTGACGGGATGGCAGGCTATTACGTCAGATGCTTGGGCATTGGAGACAGTTGCCCAAGGTTACTCCCTGCCCTTCCTACCTTCCCTCATTCATCCACCAGGGAACAGCTCTCTGAAAGTTCCAGATCCGCTCCTCTTGCAGGAAATTGTAGACCTGCTAGAGAAAGGTGCCATAGAACTGGTACCTATAGCGGAGAGGAACAAGGGCTGAAGCTCCCCCCCCCCCCCCATCCCCCCCTTCCCCCCCTCCCCTACTTTCTCATACCGAAGAAAGACTGAGGACTGAGACCTATCTTGGACTTACGAGAATTGAACAAGTTCCTCAGGGAAGGACAAGTTCAAGATGGTAACTCTCTCTCAGATCCTTCAGGCCCTCCAGCTCCAGGACTGGCTGGTATCTCTGGACCTCCAGGATGCTTATTTCCATGTGCCAATCCATCTCAAACACAGGAAATACCTGAGGTTCGCAATTGGCGGCTCTCATTATCAATTTCGAGTTCTGCCATTTGGGCTGACCTCCGCCCGAGGGTCTTCACCAAGCTAATGTCGGTAGTGGCTGCAAGTCTAAGGAGGGAAGGGATTCACGTCTACCCCTACCTGGACGATTGGCTGATCAGAGCTGTATCTTCGGAACAAGCTCAGATCCAGCTAGATTATGTCTGCCACTTCCTTCACAAACTGGGCTTCTCCCTCAATTTAAAGAGGTCACAGATGATACCATCACAGAGACTCCAGTTCATTGGAGCGGTCCTGGACACTTCCCTGGGAAAAGGCTCGCCACCAGAGGTGAGGGCTCAAGATATTTTGCAGATGGTCACCAAGTTTCAAAATGCCCAACGTCTCCCAGCCTTCGACTTTTTGAGGTTGCTAGGCCTCATGGCATCCTGCATCTTCCTTGTGCCAGAGGCTCGCCTGAGAAGGAGATCTCTTCAGTGGGCACTGAGAACTCAGTGGTCGCAATTCGCAGGGAGAATGACAGACCTCCAGATTCCAGACAAGGTGGCTCGAGACCTTCAGTGGTGGGCCTGCCAGAAAAACATCTTGAAGGGGGGAGCTGTTTTGGCAACCATGGCCGGAGATGACAGTAGTCACAGATGCCTCACTCACGGGGTGGGGAGCCCATACCAACGACTTGACCATCAGCGGTCGTTGGTCTCCATCGGAGTCTAGACTACATATCGACCTGTTAGAGCTGAGAGCAATCAGGCTAGCGCTGAAAGCTTTTCTGCCATCTGTACAGGGGAAAAATGTCCTGATAATGACGGACAACACAGTGGCCATGCACTACCTCAACAAAAGAGGAGGCGTAGAATCACTGCCACTGTGCAGAGAGGCAGTGCAGCTCTGGTTTTGGGCAATTCAAGAAGGAATCTCTCTATCGGCAGTTCACCTAGCCGGAGAGAAGAACTTGACGGTGGACGCTCTGAGCAGGCAGGGCACAGTCTCCCACGAGTGGGAACTAGTTCAGGAAGTCCTTCAGGAGATCTTCACCCTTTGGGGAACCCCTCAATTGGATCCGTTTGCCACCAGTACCAACAGAAAGTGCGATCTGTTTTGTTCAAGGGAATTTCCCCCGAGAGGAGCTCTAGGGGACGTGTTCGTAGTGGACTGGGAGTTTCCACTCCTGTACACGTTTCCACCAGTCCCCGTCATTCCTCAAATGATCAGGCGGTTGAGAAGATGCCGGAGAACCATGATCCTAATTGCCCCAGACTGAGCCAGGAGAACGTGGTACCGGACCTTCTGGACACGTCCATCTACCCTCCAATTCGTCTTCCACTCAAGGAGAATCTTCTCTCACAGAAGGGGGGTCAGGTTCTCCATCCAGAAATCAGAACCCTCAACCTTCACGCCTGGCTTCTGAAAGGTTGAGATACAAAGATTGGGACCTCCCTGATGACGTCATGGAAGTGTTGCTTTCGGCCAGAAGGCCAGCAACAAGTCTTTATACCGCTGCCATTGGAACAAATTTTGTAGCTGGTGTAGAGAAGAGAATATCGACCCCTTTTCATGTGGTACACCAACGGTGTTATCCTTTCTACTCTACTTGGCAAATTCAGGCCTTCAAGTTGGCACTATCAAGGGCTATCTCGCAGCGCTATCGATCTTCAAGCGCACTTCGGAGGAGCCTTCGTATTTCAAATGACCCTTAGTAATACAGTTTCTAAAGGGATTAACTAAGGTCTACCCTCCAAGACCTTTCCAGGTTCCTTTATGGGACTTAAATTTAGTCTTACATTTCCTGATGGGTTCTCCTTTCAAACCACTCCACTCTTGTTCGCTAAGATTTCTCACCCTTAAAACTGTCTTATTAGTGGCTTTAACATCTGCTAGAAGGGTGAGCGAATTACAAGCTCTATCTTGTAAACCCCCTCATACAGTTTTTCATAAAGACAAGGTTGTCCTACAGGTGAAGCCTAATTTCCTCCCAAAGGTGGTTTCTGAATTCCACATCACTCAGAAAATTACTTTACCTTCATTTTATCCGCCTCCCCATCTGGGGAAAGAGGAAGAAAGGCTACATAGGCCGGACCCAAGGCGGGCTTTAAGCTTTTACATCAGCAGACTTGCTAGGATTAGGCAAGCAGATCAACTGTTCGTGGGTTACTCAGAGCACAAGTTTGGACTACCGATAACAAAACAAACCATTTCCAGATGGATTATTTAGGCCATCCTGGAATGTTACAAACTGCCAGGGAAAGAGCCTCCTCAAAATCTTAGGGCTCATTCAACCAGGGGTATAGCAGCGTCCTCGGCCCTCCAAAGAGGGTTTCCGGTTCGAGACATATGTGCGGCTGCCACATGGTCGTCCGCACATACATTCACAAGATTTTACAACCTGCATTCCTCCTCTAGTCAAGAGACTAGGTTTGGCAAAGCTGGATTACAATGGGTTCATTCTTAAAAGGAAACATGGCGGTTTACTCCCACCTCCAATTGCACACCACTGCTATGGGAGTCTATCAAAGATGAGGAATACGTCGGAGGACACAATCGCTACGAAGAACAAGTTACTTCTTACCTTTTAACGTTTTTTCGATGGGATGTTCCTCCGACGTATTCCTTATCGCCCCTCCCATCCATCCCTGCAGTAATAATTCCCTTGTGGTTGCAGCTTACGCTCCTTCAAGGTCAATAACCAATTCATGTAAAACAACTGTTAACGTCAAAACGGAACTGAGCAACGGATGCTGCGCGAGTCTATGACGTCGGCGCCAATATGGAGGCTTTCGAGGGACATCGGCTCGAGGGACGTCGACGCGCAGCGCCCTCTACTGAAAAAAAAGTTCTGAGGCCAGCAAGCTCAGAGATGATCTCTCAAAGATGAGGAATACGTCGGAGGAACATCCCATCGAAAGAGTGTTACAAGGTAAGAAGTAACTTGTTCGTCTGCTGGAAGTCGCATACTCATGAGCTGTAGCCAGTGAAGCCGCTGTACTGCATGGAAGGTCACAAGCAACTGAAGGTGGAGTAAGATAAGTAGCAAGTAAATGCCCTGAACTCTGGCTTCAGGTCAATGCCTCATAACTTTAAAGAACAGGGAAGAAGTTCCATGAGCCCAATATAAGACATAACGAGATGTCCAGGATGAGTTGCTCCTGTTGAGGAGGATAATGCTATAGATGAGTGCTATACCACCCAGATAAAGTTCTCAAACGAAAGTTCAATGTGTCCTAAGTTCGGACCTGCAAGAGGTCGGGGGGGATTTACCCTAGATAAAGAGGGGCTGGCATTTGCTACCACAATATAACATGGCAAAATAAAATAAAAAAAACAATGAAGGCCCCCCTCGATGAAGGCCTTCCTGAATACTACTGCCCCCTTGAAGAAGAGTGAGGAACCGAGGAGAGCCTCTGGTGGAGAGGATGGCTATTCGGACCCGCTGACGAAGAGTCTGCTGGCCTCCATGGTTAGGGACTTAAAGGATGACTTATCTGCTCTCCTTAAGACGGGAGCCTCTGCAATCAAGGCAGCTCTATCAAAGGCCATTTCTGAGAATAAGAGGGATATTGGTGATCTGGGAGAAAGGGTCTCCTCCAACGAAACTGTGATCACCAAATGGGACACCAAAGCCTGGATATTAAATACTTTTATACATTTTTCTTGACCAGTTCACATCTTTATTTTATATGTTGGTGATTTTCTTTTGTTTTTATACTTTCTTTATTCATAATGCCATTTCAACAAGGAGGGTTCCACACAGTAGCAGGGTAACAGTGTCCCATCATACTTTGAATATACATATATTTTTTATGTTGATAGACCCTCCAGTCCAGTTACCATTAAGGACACTAACCGGTTCTAGCGATTACCAAGAGTGCTAGCATCAAACAGCCTTTGTGCTGAACAACCATTTACAGAGGCATACATTGCTAACACTATCAGTATCTCCACCAAATAACTTCTCAGGTAACACCATATATCTCTGGGTATGGCAGTTGGATGCACCGGCTCATGACCAATCTCCTCATTAGTTTGCTTGATCAGCTCATGCATTCATTGAGTCTTGGATGTGTTTCTGTCCATCCATTTCAAGGCAATACATTTCCGAGCCAGAAGCAGAACCAATACCACAAATGTACCCATTGGTTTCAGCAGAGGCGGCAGGAGACCTAGCAAAGAACATTCAATGGCTTCGGTACTCGTGATATGCGCCACCATATCTGTGTCACCACACCAAAATTTATCTTTTTTTGGGCATGCCCCCAAGTCCTATCTATGATTTCTGCTTCCATTTGCTTACATTTAGGACAAAGCCCACACGCCGTTGGGTCAAACTTTGACACTAAAAGGAGTGTAATCTGTTTGATGCAGAAAACGGTATTGCACTGCTCAGTGTTTATTTCACGGAGATATATCGCGATTGCCAGCATATCTTTTCCCACTTCTCATCCTCTATATTGAATCCCAGATTGTTCCACCTTTTATTTGGCTGTCGTATTACTAACAGACAAGCTAGACATTGCCACGTTTTATATAGTGAGGAGATGCTTCTAGTGAAGGAGTCGGCTGTCATTAGATAACGCAAAAAGGTGCTGGCCTTCTTTTCGTCTAATATGCATGGGTATCTAACTTTCAATTACACTTTTATACGATTATAAAGAAGTGCATTGGATAAGGAGGGACACAGTTGGTCTTGGAACTTTTCTAGGGTAATAAATTACCCATCACTGAATATGTCCTCCTATCTTGTGAGCTCCATCCTATGCAACTTGTGCATTATTCCCTTGTCCGCAGTGAATGGGATACCCCCTTCCCCCCGGCCTCCAGGCAAGGAGGCGCTTCAGTGAATACAAGTGTAGGCCCCCCATGAATGTCCTGTGCCAGTGTCAGACCGCCACATGCCTCCCCCCTAAGACGCAGTCGGATAGCATTACAACAGCGAGCATGCTCAGTTGCGCAGTGAGAACTTCTAGAGGCCACAGCAGCGCTTGAGCACCTCACCACGCATGGCACACATGTGGCAGCATTCCAGAGGGCAGCCGAACTATCGTCTGCTCACCAGTGCCAGGCATTGATTCTTTGGCAGTGATATGGCGTTCCAGTGGGGTGTCCTGCAGTGCCTACGCCCAGTACTTTATCTGATCCGACTCCCCAGGGCGCCCGGAGCGAGGGGTTAATTGAAGTGACACAACAGCAGTGTTCCCGAAGGAAATATAAACAGGATATTGAGAGCGGGCTCTGGAGATCTATATTATGGCGGCCCTCTTCGTAGCCCGGATATTCAATCCTTAAACAATTTGATGCCCTACAGAACAGATGTGGTGATCTCGAAAATGGGTCAGAGAGAGACAATCTGAGAATTAAATTCCTGAAAGGAGGAGCTGAGGAGAACAACATCAGAAGCTGCAGTTCTGAATTCTTTATCCATTCTTGGCGATCCAGCAGTGCCGGCTGTGTCGATAGCCAGAGTCTAGTGGATGGGCACTGCAAGGGGTAAAACGGAAGGGCCCAGAGATGTCCTGGCAAAGTTACATGACTTCACGGAAGCCATACTCAAGAAGGGAGGAGAAGAGATCCCATTGAATTTAGGGGTGGAAAGGCGCAGATGTTTCAGGACATAACTCAACTCACCCTAACGAAAAGGAGGGTGAAACCTATTACTGAGGCAGTAACGAACGATACGAGGTATCGCTGGACATTTGGCTTGTAATTCAAGTGGGAAGACTGGGTGGTTATGGTGTACACAACGGAACAACATGGGGCTTTTCTCCTAGGACTTGAATGGTACCTGAACTACATCAGGAAGAAGCAAGGTCTAGCACTACTGGCAAAATTGGCAGCGCTTGGGCCGGCGGACAAAAGGACCTAGTGAGATCTACATGGATTGAGCTCTAGGGGCGACTAGAAAGACAGGACTACAGGGGACTGGAATACTAACTCTGCTGATTTGCTTGTTTTGAACGAGCAGAAATCATATGTAGTATTTAGAGTGGATTGTGTCCTCCAACGTATTCCTCATCTTAGATGTATTCCATCCAGCTTTGCTGCTCTTCAGAAATTTTTTCGCCAGAGGGCGCCGTGCATCGATGCCGTCGAGTCGATGGTTCCTCGAAGGCCTCCGTCGAGGGTGACGTCATCGGGTGTAGAAGTAGCACGCGCGGCGCCCTTTGGCTTCAGTTCTGTTTTTTCGCAGTATACGTTGCTTGGGACATTGGGCGCGCCTCGAGTTCTGTGAAGAATAATATATAATAACAAACAAAATATGTCCTCGTCATCGACGCCGACCACGACCCCGAGATCGGGATTCAAAAAGGGCAAGTCGTGCGGCTCAAAAATGTCGATCACGGACCCGCACCAAGAGGGTTTGTGGTGCCTCGGAGAAGGCCTCGACATGGAGGCCTGTACGAAGTGTCAGGCGATGATGGGGAAGGCCTTGCGAGAAAGGAGAGGAAAGCTACAGGTAGGTCGAAAAACCGATCGTAAAGCCTCTAGCGTCGAGTCGAGATCCCGTGAGGAGAAATCTCCTCGACGCAAAAGGCATCGATCTAGGTCCTGAAGCGATTCCCATCGCTCGTTGTCTTTGTAAAAAAAATCAAAGCAACGACGCCACAGGTCTCCCTCCACCTCGTCGTCAGACGAGTCTCCGAAAAGGATGAAATGCCCCACAAAACATTCATCTTCCGAAGAGTGGGAAGCATTCAGGGTCAAAATGATGGAGGTGTTTGAGAAAGCGAAGCCTCGGTCCGCGTCTTCTTCGGAACCCGGCCGCGAGCGTCATCGCTCCGACACTCACGCGCCCTCGAGCCCGGGTGATCGAAAAAGGAAGGATGGGGAACCTTCCAGGACGCTGAGCGAAAAACGCTAGAGTCGAGTCGACCGTTCGAGGTTACCGACGCCGTCCGAGACCCATCACACCTCGAAGGGAAAATCTTCGAAGACCGCCTCGACGCCCTCGAAGCAGACCCTGTCGATGACCTCTGTCATCGACACCCTTATCAACCTCGACGCCAAAACCCTCGGCGCCAAAGGCTCCAGCCAAGCCAGAAAAGCCAGAAAAAGAGAAGGATAAGGTTACAAAACTTGCAATTTCCTCAGAGCCCGGTACTACACCTCTTCCTCCTCCTCTCCCAGAGAAGGTTTTCAAGCCTCTCCCCAGGAAGGAGTTTTTCAAATCCCTGACCTCAATTTCTGAGGAGCAGGAGAGATCTGATGAAGAAAATTTACCTTTTGGGCTAGAATATGGCACCCCAAATGTCCCAGAATGCTTGATCTCAGAGGAAAGCTGAAGGAGGGATTTGGTGGAATCTTTACACAATGCAAGTGGCATTGACACATCTCCTGAGAATGACTTTGGCAGACCAGAACCAGGAGAGCATGCCAGTCCATCATACCGTCAATTAATGACGAAGGTAGTAGATTACTTAGGATGGGCTAGACCACCAGCCCTATTCATCCAAGATGATTTAACAGATATATTGGACCATGGTCCCACCGAAGACCCAGTACTACCCTTTCATGTAGCCTTGCAAAACAGGGTGGCCAAGAATTGGGAAAATCTGGATTCTACTCCTCCGGTAAATAAATCCCTCACCTCAAAATACCGCCCGGCCAGTAGCGACCCCGGCTATCTGTCAAAACATCCAACTCCAGGGAGTCTGGTCATACAGGCAGCCACAGCTTCTAACAAACTTGCGTGCCCTTCTAACCCTCCAGACAGGGACGATAAGCGTGTGGATGGCTGGGCACGGAAGGTATTTTCAGCTGGGAGTATGGCTTTAAAATCTGCCAACTCCACATGTGCCTTGGCAAAATATTCGTACACTCTGTAGGAGTGCATCGCAATGGCGGCGGAGCACATACCAGAAGGGGAAGGAAGGGAAGGGTTCCTAGCCATCGTTAGAGATGGAAAGGAAGCCATGCAGGAATCCCTTCAATCTGGATTGGACACTGTGGATAGTGTAAGCAGGTCCATGGGCACTAGCACGGTAATGCGCATATTTGCGTGGTTACGGAAGTCGGGTGTTGCACCGGACGTACAGAGCCTCCTTGTGAACATGCCTTTTGACGGGTCTCACCTTTTTGGCAACAAGGCTGACGAGAGTCTTGAGAGGTTGCAGACCTCAAAAGCAGCTGCCAAATGTTTAGGAGCTGCTATTAGGCAACCTCGGCCTTTTCGTGCGCAAGGACAATCGTGAAGGGGGACGATCCTATCGTTACTACACCTTATATGGAAAGGCGAGAGAAATGGCCAGTCAAAGGGGCCAAAAAAAGGCCACTCGCGGTGGACGAGGAAAACGTGCAAAGCCAGCTCCAGCTGCAGCCTCTCTGCCATCAGCGCTGCAACATCCGCCACAAAACCACTTTGAGGACTTGCATCAAAAAACACCTGTAGGAGGCAGGCTGTCACAGCATCTGCAAGAATGGCGAGCCATTACTTCAGATGTTTGGGCTCTAGAAATAATAGCCCAACGATACTGCCTTCCTTTTCTAACTCATCCTCCAAGCAATCCACCAGGGAGACACCCGTTGAAGTCTTCAAACCCGCTCCTACAGCAGGACGTTCTAACCCTGCTGGAGAAAGGTGCTATAGAACCAGTAGCTGCAGCGGAGAGGAACAAGGGATGGTACTCCCCGTATTTTTTGATCCCCAAAAAGGACAGAGGACTAAGACCCATCTTGGACTTAAGAAACTTGAACAAGTTCCTCAGGGAGGACAAGTTTAAGATGGTTACACTTTCTCAGATCCTTCAGGCCCTTCAACTTTAGGACTGGTTGGTGTCATTGGACCTCCATGATGGTTATTTTCATGTGCCGATTCATCTCAAGCACAGAAAATACCTGAGGTTCGTAGTTGGCGACTCACACTATCAGTTTCGAGTCCTGCCATTCGGATTGACCTCCGGCCGAGGGTCTTCACCAAGTTAATGGTAGTGGTGGCAGCGCACCTCAGGAGAGGGGGGATTCATGTCCACCCCTACCTGGACGATTGGTTGGTCAGGGCGCGTTCTTCCGAGCAAGCACTGGATCATCTGAAAGTCACCTGTCACTTCCTCCACAGACTGGGCTTCTCCCTCAATTTCAGGAAGTCGCAAATGACACCTTCCCAACAGCTTCAGTTCATAGGAGCTGTATTAGACACATCCTTGGGAAAGAGCTCGCCTCCCAAGTCGAGGGCTCAAGACATTCTTCAGATGGTTTCCAAATTCCAAAATGGCCAAAATCTCCAGGCTTGCGACTTTTTAAGGTTGCTCGGCCTCATGGCATCCTGCATCTTCCTGGTGCCAGAGGCACGCTTGAGGATGAGATCCCTTCAATGGGCTCTAAAGACTCAGTGGTCCCAGTTCTCGTGTCAAATGACGGATCTTCTTCAGATTCCGAGCAAGGTCCGACAAGATCTTCTATGGTGGACCTGTACAGAGAACATCCTAAAAGGAGAACCTTTTTGGCAACCATGGCCGGAGATCACAGTAGTGACGGATGCCTCACTCATGGGGTGGGATGCTCATGTCAACGATTTGAAAATCAACGGTTGTTGGTCTCCATCGGAGTCCAAACTACACATCAACCTTTTAGAGCTGAGGGCAATCAGACTGGCGCTGAAGGCCTTCCTGCCATCTGTCAGGGGAAAGAATGTCCTGATAATGACGGACAACACAGTGGCCATGCATTACCTAAACAAAAGAGGTGGTGTGGGGGTCACTACCTCTGTGCAGAGGCAATGCAGCTCTGGTATTGGGCAATTCAGGAGGGAATCTCTTTAACGGCAATGAATCTAGCCGGGGAAGAGAATGACGGCAGATGCTCTGAGCAGGCAGAGCACAGTGCCCCATGAATGGGAACTGGCTCAGGAAGTCATTCAAGAGATCTTCGCCCTTTGGGGAACCCCTCAAGTAGACCTATTTGCAACCGGTATCAACCGAAAATGCGAAAGGTATTGCTCAAGGGAATTTCCCCCGAGAGGTGCCCTGGGGGACGCGTTCGTGGTGGAGTGGAATTTCCCACTATTGTATGCGTTCCCTCCGATTTCCGTCATTCCTCAGGTCATCAGGAGGCTGAGCCGTTTCGGGAGCCGCATGATCCTAATTGCCCCGGATTGGGCCAGGAGAACGTTGTACCCGGACCTTCCTCTAGTATGTCTTCCTCAGAGAGAGAACCTTCTCTCTCAAATGGAGGGTCAGGTTCTCCATCAAGAGGTCAAAACGCTCAACCTTCATGCTTGGTATCTGAAAGGCTGAGATACAGCTATTGGAACCTTCCAGATGATGTTATGGAGGTGTTGCTTTCGGAAAGAAGGCCAGCAACAAAGTCTCTATACCGTTTTCGTTGGAAAAAGTTTTGCAACTGGTGCAGAGAAAAGAATGTCGATCCTTTTCTATGTTCTATTCCGGAAGTACTATCTTTCCTTCTGACCCTAGCACATAGAGGTCTGAATATTGGAACAATAAAAGGTTACCTTGCAGCGCTTTCCATTTTCAAGCGCTCGTCGGAAGAATGCTCCTACTTCAAAATTCCTTTGATAATACAATTCTTAAAAGGACTCACTAATGTGTTTCCTCCTCACCCATTTCAAGTACCTATTTGGGATCTCAGTTTAGTCCTAAAATTCTTAATGTGTGCTCCTTTTGAGCCTATGCACACATGTCCATTAAGATTACTAACAGGGAAAACTGCCTTCTTAGTTGCTTTGACATCAGCAAGAAGAGTGAGCGAATTGCAGGCACTGTCTTCTGGGCCACCCTATACTGTGTTCCATAAGGACAGAGTTGTGTTGAGGGTAAAACCATCATTTTTACCGAAAGTAATATCTGATTTTCATTTAAGTCAGAAAATTGTTTTACCCGCATTCTATCCTCCACCCCATCCTTCTAAGGAGGAGGAAAGATTACAAAGGTTGGATCCAAAAAGTGCTTTAAGCTTTTACATCTCTAGACTTTCCAGACTTAGAGTGGACAACCAGCTGTTTATAGGTTGCACAGGAAGGAAACTGGGTCAATCGGTGACAAAACAGACAATTTCACGCTGGATCGTGCTTTGCATTTCAGAATGCTACAGACTAGCACAGAAAGACCCACCAGAAGGGTTAAGGGCTCATTCCACCAGAGGCATTGCCTCTTCGACAGCCCTTCAAAGAGGTGGTCCAATAAGATCCATTTGCGAAGCAGCAACTTGGTCTTCACTACATACCTTTTCAAAATTCTATAACCTGGATGCTTCCCAGTCTAAGGAACTGACTTTTGGAAAAGCAGTGCTTTATTCCGCCATCTAAGGGCATTGAAAAAATCTAACCCCTCCTCCAGAGAAATTATACAAAATACTGCTTTGGGAGTCTATCTAAGATGAGGAATACTTTGGAGGACACAATCCACTCGAAGAACAAGTTACTTACTAACTGGTAACGTTCTTTCAATTGGATGTTCCTCTAACGCAGGGGTGCACAACTGATTTTGACAGAGGGCCGAAAGCACCTTACATGAGGGCTATAGTGGGCCGAAAAGTAAATGTGGGCGTGGCGGTAGGCGAGGCGTGGCAGGAGGCTTTTTAAACCCCCAATTTGTACTAAACACATGGAAAAAGAATGTTTTTGAGGGGTAACGATTTTTATTTGCATTTCAAACTTACATTTTGTACTACACATTTTCCATTGTTATAATTTATTTCTATTTAGTTATTGTATCTCGCCTGTTTAATTAACTTATATACATTTTATTGACCCTAGATACACTATGCCCCATGGCACCCTCACCCCCAACCAAACACTATGCCCCAGGACCCCCTTACCCCAAACCAAACACTATGCCCCATGGCCCCCTCACCCCCAACCAAACATTATGCCCCATGGCCCCCTCACCCCCAACCAAACACTATACCCCATGGCCCCCTCACCCCCAACCAAACACTATGCCCCATGGCCCCCTCACCCCCAACCAAACACTATGCCCCATGTCCCTCACCCCCAACCAAACACTATGCCCCATGGCCCCCTCACCCCCAACCAAACACTATGCCCCATGGCCCCTCACCCCCAACCAAACACTATGCCCCATGGCCCCCTCACCCCCAACCAAAAACTATGCCCCATGGGCCCCTCACCCCCAACCAAACACTATGCCCCATGGGCCCCTCACCCCCAACCAAACACTATGCCCCATGTCCCCCTCACCCCCAACCAAACACTATGCCCCATGTCCCCCTCACCCCCAACCAAACACTATGCCCCATGTCCCCCTCACCCCCAACCAAACACTATGCCCCATGGCCTCCTCACCCCCAACAAAACACTATGCCCCATGGCCCCCTCACCCCCAACCAAACACTATGCCCCATGTCCCTCACCCCCAACCAAAAACTATGCCCCATGGCCTCCTCACCCCCAACCAAACCCCCCACCCCATGGCCCCCTCACCCCCAACCAAACCCCCAACTCAGCACACACACAAACATGCACCAATACAGACCCGAACCCCCACCCCCCAACTCAGCACACACACAAACATGCACCCATACAGACCCGAACCCCCCACCCCAGCACACAAACATGCACCCATACAGACCCGAACCCCCACCCCCCAACTCAGCACACACACATGCACCCATACAGACCCGAACCCCCCACCCTCAACTCAGCACACACACAAACATGCACCCATACAGACCCGAACCCCCACCCCCCAAATCAGCACACACACAAACATGCACCCAGACAGACCCGAACCCCCACCCCCCAAATCAGCACACACACAAACATGCACCCATAAAGACCCGAATCCCCCACCCAACTCCAAACCCCCCACCCCCAACTCGGCACACACTCAAGCATGCACCCATACAGACCCGAACCCCCACCCCCAACTCAGCACACACACAAACAATGCACCCATACAGACCCGAACCCCCACCCCCAAATCAGCACACACACAAACATGCACCCATACAGACCCGAACCCCCCACCCCCCAAATCAGCACACACACAAACATGCACCCATAAAGACCCGAAAAACTCCAAACCCCCCACCCCCAACTCAGCACACACTCAAGCATGCACCCATACAGACCCAAACCCCCAACTCAGCACACACACAAACATGCACCCATAAAGACCCGAACGGCCCACCCCCCAACTCCAAACCCCCCCACCCCCAACTCAGCACACACTCAAGCATGCACCCATACAGACCCGAACCCCCACCCCCCCAACTCAGCACACACAAACATGCACCCATACAGACCCGAACCCCCACCCCCAAATCAGCACACACACAAACATGCACCCATAAAGACCTGAACCCCCACCCCCAACTCCAAACCCCCCACCCCCAACTCAGCACACACACAAACATGCACCCATACAGACCCGAACCCCCCACCCCCCCAAATCAGCACACAAAAAACATTCAAATCAAAACATTCATACACATCCGACACCCCCCTCCCCCGCATCTCAACATACACACAAAATACATTCAAATACAAACATTCACACCCCCCCACATCTCAACATACACACAAAATACATTCAAATACAAACATTCATACACATCCGACACCCCCCCCACCCCCGCATCTCAACATACACACAAAATACATTCAAATACAAACATTCATACACATCCGACACACCCCCCCACCCCCGCATCTCAACATACACACAAAATACATTCAAATACAAACATTCATACACATCCGACACACCCCCCCACCCCCGCAACATACAAACATAAAGCAAAACAAACCCGAGACACAAACAGACCACTCACCGGAGTCGTGCTGGAAGGCAGGTAAGCGGCAGGTAAGCTGGAACGTTGGAATCGTACTACGGCTGGCGTGGTCCAAGGCTGAAATGCCTTCCGGCATCAAGCCTTATGGACCACGCCAGCCGTAGTGCTGGCACTCTATTGGTGCAGCGCACACACATTACGTGGCTCGTAGGAGCGACGTGATGCGTGTGTGTGCTGAGCCAATGAGGGCCAGTGTTTTCACCGGCCCGGAAGACAACACAGACTTTCCTAATGGAGGGTGGCCGCGGGCCGCCCTCCATTAGGAAAGTCTTTGTGCCTCGCGGGCCGGTCAAAAGGGCATGGCGGGCCGCAACTGGCCCGCGGGCCGTATGTTGTGCACCCATGCTCTAACGTATTCCTCATCACCCTCCCAGCATACCCCTCTGTAGATTTTTTTCGGGTTATTGCCATCTCAAATCTCGCAAGGCTGATAACCTGTCTGCCGGCACAATCTACGCTGTACAAGATCAAAGAAAAAAAAGGTGAAAAACAGAACCGAGGCCAACGGGCGACGCGCATGCTACTTATACACCTGATGACGTCACCCTCGACTGAGGCCTTCGAGGGACCATCGACTCGACGACATCGACGCACGGTGCCCTCCGCCGAAAAAATTTCTGAAGAGCAGCAAAGTTGGATGGAATACATCTAAAATGAGGAATAGGTTGGAGGAACATCCAATTGAAAGAACGTTACCAGTTAGTAAGTAACTTGTTCATCTATTGTGCTCGGGACATGATTTGGGTAGGAGTTTGTGGTAACGTGGCTACGGGAGGGACAATCTCAAAAAGATTGAGGGGCACGAGAAACACTAAATAGCACAGGGTAGGGGTCCAGGGGAGGGACTGGACACTGCATGCATTTCGATGTTCAAAGGGGAGGGGGAGACCATGTCTGTGCAGAGGGACGGCGGATCACAATGCAGTTTTTTTACACGGTTGGGTGCGGGGGTTGGGGCGGGGGAATGTTTCAAGACTCTTCCTGGTTCAAATTTCAACGTGTTTTTGAATGTTATAGGAGGCACATTGGAACAGAATGCAGTGCTGGAGTCGCAGCCAAGCTCTACTGTCTGTGACTGGTGTTAACGTGTTCAAATGCTCCTGCAGATGTGATTACACTGTTATAAATCAGACACTTTTGCTAATGGCCACAAGTCTTTTAATCTAATTGCAATGCAATTGTGTATATGCGTTTTACACTGGGTCATCACTGTTGCACGTTTCTGGGGCATAGGTTCTTTCAGTCTTGCCCTTAGGAAGTTACCCATGTTTTTATTTGAAGGATGGATTTTATTCTCCTACAACTGTACTTGTGGCGTCCACCTCACACTGCACTTGACTCCATTCCAAAACTACAGGGATTTGAGAGCAACCTCTGAGTGTACGTCATCCATTGTTCCTTCCCAAGCCTTAGCAGGCAGTCTCTTTGCCCTTTTTGACTACTCTGTGATTCTCACCTGAAGGTGTTTGTCTCCATCTTTGGCACAAATGCGACTGACCTAATTATCTGCACTTATGTTCTATATGCACGTATCCACCAATGCACTTTTGTATGTTCTTCAACCCCATCCAACCCATTTGCACTTACCTGATCTGAATATGTTTCCAAATATTGCGAAAGTTGTCTTTCCCTCGTCACTCTTTGGGGATACTGCAATGTGTTTGTTCCCCATGTCAGCATCTTATACTGCATCAATACATTAAACAAATAAATTGGCTCAGTTCGGGTTGAGGCACACCCAGTGCAGCCCAGAGTTTCACTTTAAACTTTGAGACCCTGCCACTTCAGATTGCTACAATGAACATCAACTCCCCGGCTGCCTTATCTCCCTCACTGCAAACCTGGGCATCTGTCGGCTTATTCCATTCAATTACCATGCCACCTATACCTTTACAAAGCACTTTGTCACCACACTCTTCTTGCCCTTGAAGTCCCCCCATGAGTTTTCATTTACACTCACTCGGAGCTTTGTGGCGGGGGGCTCTTACATGCCCTGGACTGTTTGCTCCTCCATCCCATAATTAACTTAGTTACCTGAACACCACCTCAATGTTTGTGTTCTCCAGTCCCTGGCTATTTGTTCTGCAACCTAGATCAACCATCTGTGGCCTGAATGTGAGGTCATTCATGTCTTGCCAGCAGTGCCCCTCTAGGACTTTCTACTCAGGATCGCTCTTTTGCATTCTCTGCCCCTTCTGATGCATCGAAATACTGATTTCTCCTTCCATTGCTGCTTTGGAGTTCCTTGCCAGAGGGGTCTGCATTGCCTTCTGTATTACTTTACTTCACAGATCTACTACGTGCAGACTGCAGGTTTCTGGAGGAGCTGGCATTTGTGATGCAACCTCACACTTCATTTACTTTAATTTCTCGATGATCCTTAACGGGTCAAAGTTCCACGAGCTGGGATGTGTTTCTAGTTTTAATTTCACTGACCTGAAGATGTTCAGGTTCTGGTTTGATATAATGGACCCAGTAGCCAGTGTAATGGCAATGCCACAAGCTGTGTGGATTAATGCTCTCAGCAACAGCAGTGCCTGTAATCCTGATTGTAACTGGATGAAGATGTTGAAGTTCATCCGTAGATCTATTTCATGTGCAGAATGTCTGGTTTAAAGACATGGAGAAATGTGTATTTTTTATTTCTATTATGCTGTTGTGCGATGCAAATTATAGCTCTGTATCATAAATGTATTTGTTTTTAGAGCTATTCCTAACCTTATCCGGGTGGTACTGTTAGTTTCTGTGATGCTATGTCATTGTGGTTTCATTCTGAGTTTTTCTATTTTTGTCCTACTCTTAGCCCCTTACTAAACCACCACTGCTTTTGTCCCGACAAGCACATTTGTCAATCGTTCTAACCTATTCAAAATGTATGCCATTCCTTTACAGATCATTGAAGTTGGACTTTGTGAAGTGTTTGAATTGATCAAAGAGACTCGGTTTTCTCACCCATCACTATGTCTAAGGAGTCTGCAAGCTCTGCTTAACATACTTCAAGGTCAACAGCCAGAAGGACTACAGTCTGAGCCTCCAGAAGTTCTAGGTAATATTTAAAAAAGTTTATTTGGTCTAAATGATCCTTTTTTTCCAATTTGATTGTACTTTGATACATTCCTATTCATAATGCGTTAGTATTAATGGCCTTAATCTTTGTGTCATTGGGTAACATGGTATTTGCTGTAGGCTGGCAGGTGGCAAGAAAATATGTATGGAAAGGAAGATTTAAATTGTTGAAATTTAGATCAGTAAAAAAAAGCTTGTTTTCCTGTAGGTATCCTGTTCCATATGTATAGGGATTCAATGGCAATGTTGCCCTTTGGTTTGTTGGAAGGCATTGAAGGCAAGCTATGCTCTGTGTATCACACTATATTTGACTCCACTCTGCTTTCCTGCACTTGGTATAGGGTTTGCATATAGAAATATAATGGGTTTCATGGGATGGTTTCTTCTAGTTCCATGTTTTCTTCACATCAGTTTTCTTCATTTTCTGTTTTGACATAATTGTTTGCTGCAAATGTACATACATCAAATTCAAAAGTCTCTAAATTCCCTTCTGCGCAATGGTTTCCCTGAGCCATTTCTTTGGTGTTGCCGGGGGCAAAGGAAACTATTGAAAATGCCAATCAGTCTTTTATGATGGGCGTCGAAGGCTTTACAGCCTGCACTTCACGTGGGAGGCATTTTGCAACAGATTCACATTTGCGCTCCCTGCGGTATCTAGGCCCCGAATGCAGGTGGGTGACCTTCTCCTCTTGTCACACGCTTTCACCTAGGGCTCTTGGGTGAAGATTGTTGCTGTGGAGAGAACTATTCAACCTGTCTTCTCCCGGGCATGTGAAGGAGTTTGCCTCTTCACACTTGTCGAGACATCAGGTAAGTCAGGTGTGCAAGCGGAAGGAACGAGTGTCCTGTAGCAGTTAGCCACCACATTACTGGAGTCTGCTCTAAGGCTAAGTTGGTTTCTACTGGTGTGTGGAGCACAGAGGTTCCTTCAGGCACTTTTTACTGGAGCAGTCACTGAGACCTTTTAGGCTCGTACCAGTGAAAGCACCAAGGACCCTCCCGAAGTCTAGTACCGGGTCATCGAGACCTGAGGTGACGCCTCGGCGTCCAAAATCTACCCGGTCTAAACAAAAGCTAGAGGTTCATCGACCTACTGGAGCAAGCTGCAAGGATTTTCTTTGTCAAAAAAAGCATGGGGTTCGCTCGAGGGTCTCACAGCAGAGCTCTGCATTGAGTAAGACTTCCTGCGTCTCTAGCCTGTTCTCGGATACAGTTCCAAAACAATTGCAACCTGTGAAATAACATAACTTCCTTCCAAGGAGGGAACACCATTGCAGGGCCAGCGACCGACTCCCCTTAAAATGGCTTCCATGGACCAGGCCAGACATGGATTCCTCACTCATGTTTATTGGTCAGCTGAAGATCATAGTCTGTGCAAACATGTAAATGAAAGGAGTAATACAATGCGAGTGAACAGTATTTCACATTCTCTGATAAGCAGAGATTCATTTGCAGAGAGGTTGCCTCATTTTACATCATACAGCGCATAATGCAAACGCAAAAGGAAAGACTGCTATGTCAGTCGCTATGTGACGGCTGGACCACATTTTTCGTGGGACTGAGCTGTATTCTGTAGGTTGCCGCACGAGAGAGGGCAAGGGCATTGCAAATACTCTATCAATTCCTAGGGTAACTGTCTACAGTTGAGGGGTCTGCTATACTTCACATGCAGAACACATGCCCCAATGGCTAACATGCAGTTAACATGCAAAATACTTAGACAGTTGTCGGATAAGAAACTGATACCACCAGCGTAGGTCCTCTCGTCTATACCTTCTCGTTATTGCAGTAAAATGTAGTATAATGGATTCAAATATGGCAGTGATAAAGTATGATGAGATTGGAATTTTAGTTACACTTTCGACTCAGTCTTTCATGACAGGAACGTGTAATACAAACCGTGAGACACATGCAAAATGACACAGTGAATTTAGTAAAAACATTCAAATAAAATATTAAGATATAAATGCATTTTGTCATAATTGGATACGAGCTTATGGGTGCTTTTAAGGGCTTACGACCCAACGGCATGATTGGCGTCATAGGGGAGAACTGGTTACAGTCCACCTGAATTCATATCCATACTCTCAGCCCCTGAGGCGTTCTCTAATCTCTGTGGCTATTGGTGATCTTCACCCTGTGCCACCAGGCTCTAAAGATGAAACTTGAGGAAGCTTTGATGATGTTTAGTGCCCAGGTCTGACGAAAGAAAATTCATGGCATCTAGAGTTTCCAAAAGTCCTGATTAAATGGTGTCTTCCTTGTCCGCCAAAGGATTTAATCGACTAACGTTGGTCCACCACGATTTTCAATTTGGAATCAGGTGACATCTTTGAGAGACTTTCACAGATACTCAGGACGGAGGGATGATTGCGTTCACTGAAAACCACAACAATATAGTCTTTGTTACTAGAGACACCGTTCAATCTGCCTCCTATAAAGCGTTTTCAAGATGAGCATTCTCATGAGGTTGTGCCCGACTTTCTGGTGTAACCAATCTAGAACTTTATTTCTCAACGCTTCTCTTGGTTCAGTTCTTTACATTAGTGATTACATTCTGCTGGTCTTCAATGGACTAATTTTACTGTTTCCAATTGGAGGCATATGATTTTTCCTTAAGTGAAGCTCTTTTGGCGTGAACATTATTTTCTTCAGACTAGAGTAACTGGGCCTAAAAAAGGCTGTACGAGACTGTGTGACGGTCGTGCTAGAGATGTTTCTGCTACTGACATGGAAGACTTGTTTGGAAGTTGTTAGGAAAGATTTCTCTTTAAAGCAACTTTCCCTCCATATTCGATCACCCCTGTGAAGGCATCAGGAAACAAGACACAGACAACAGATTCAAAGTTAAAAATAAAATGCTTTTGTTAAATCAATATCACAATGTTAGAAGGCCTAACTTGTCCTATGCTAAGGTGGGATTTCCCTACCTGAATGCAACTAAGGAAAGTCTGAGTCAGAGTCCAACTTAAAAGTCTGTCTGTGTCCAAAACCTATCCTTGCCCTCACAACTAAAGCTAAACAATGTGTAGGGATGTCAGTAATAAAAGAAATTGTGTTTAACGCACACTTCTTAGCTTCCTCCAGCTTTTGGCTTCCTTTTCAACTCCCCTTCTCTAAGATCAAAAAAAGTTCCATAAAAGTCTCAAGATTACCTTTCTAAAGTTCAAGGCAATACAGTTCCACACAATTCCCTTCCAAAAGTTCCAAGCAACACAGTTCAAAAGAAAAGGGTCTTGAGGCTTGGTTCTCAAGACAACATTTGAAGTTCCTCAAGTCTCGGGGTTCCCTGCCCCAAGACTTTAACACAGCCATGTGTACTTGTATCGGTCTTTTCAAAAAGGTTTAACACAACTAGAGGTCAACCGGTCCCTCCTTCTGGATTGCATCACCAGTTCACTTACAGTGCTTGTCCTTGGTTTGTTTGGTCCAGGCGTAGTTGTCAGACAACATAGTCCACCCATCATAGGTTGCGCAACAAGGATCCATAGGCTCTTCTTTCCACACGGGTGCTTCTGTACTTGCCCCTGTGTACATAGTCAAATTCACTTAGTTTCGCTTAGTCAGCTTTTTGGCTTTATGTCCAGTTTTATACTCCTCTGGCTTCTGGTTAGCCTCTTGGTTCTGCCATAACGGGTCACACACCTCTTGTGAGTCTTTGGCCTTGCCGCAGTGCATCCAATCATAAAAGTTCACTTTGCGGTAGTCTTGTTGATGCCCCGCCTTTCTATGGCACTCTTTCACACTTGCACTCTTTTTTGTAGGTTGCTTTCACATGGGCACTTTTCCTTTGGCTGTCATTTGCTATTTGCTTTGCCCACAAAGTTGTATTCAATTCAGTGTGTTCAATATGCATTCAATATGATAAATTTCAAGTTTCAATTCAGTTCGGTATTCAATATGCGTAATTTCAAGTTTCTATTCAGTTTGGTACTTTATCTATGCACAGCCCGCTAGGAGCACCCGAGCTTTCTAGTGGCTTTCCCTGACACTCACCGGTCCTCAGCGTTCCTCCCCGGCGGCTCCTGCTGCTTCCTTTCTGCTTCTCAGGTTGGCGGACCGGCTTCTGCGAGCCCCGCTCACACGCCAGGTGCTGTCATGCACCCACCAGTAGCCCTGTTGTGTCTGCAGGGACTCGGATGGCATCCTCTTCTTTCCTGCTCGCTCGCAGCTCGAGCTGGTTGTTCTCCAAAACTGAGGCTCCCACACCTGTGGCAGCCTAATGGCCAAGCTCGCCTCAGGCTTCACAGGTCCTCTGGGACGTCGGCTGCCGATACGGATGTCGAAGGTTTGCCTTCACACCAGCCCTCTGTGCCGTTGTGGACGCTGAAGCCATCGACTCCTTTGGGGCCTTTTGGCCGGAATTTGCTGATGGCACAAGGTTTTCCTCCCTCTGGATGACATCCATGAGGATGAGGATGAGGAGAGGTCAGATTTTGAGTTCGACCCTGTTGAGCCTGATGTGGCTCCTGTCTTTTCTGGGTACAGTCCGTTGGAAGAGTTAAGGCAATCTCATGATGCCAATGGCTTGGACACTTCTCCTGAGGTGGAGTTTGGTAGGCGTGAGCCTGGGGCTCATGTGGAGTCGTCCTACAGGAGACTGATGGCTAGGGTCACTGAGTATCTTGGTTGGTCTACCCCTCCTGAAGCTTTTGTTCAGGACGAGTTAACAGATATTTTGGATCAAGGTCCGTCCTCTGACCTGGTGTTAGATTTTCATTGGACGTTGCAGAAAAGGGTGGCGGCTGCTTGGCAGACACGGAATCTCTTCTGGCAGTTAACAAATCGTTAACTAAAAAATACCGCCCTTCCGGTAGCGACCCCAGCTGCCTTTCATCTCACCCCACTCCCGAGATTTTGTTGGTTGCCTTAGCAAGATTTTCACACACTCTGTGGAATTGTGTATCCCTAGCGACTGAGCATATTCACGAAGGGGAAGAAAGGGATGGGTTCCTTGCTCTCGGGCAGGATGACAAGGATGCCATGTGCGAATCCTTTTAGTCGGGTTTAGATACGGCCGACCGTGTTAGCCGGTCCATGGCTACGAGCACCGCAACCACGCAAATCTGCATATAACGGAAGTCAGGTTTTGCTCCGGATGTGCAAGCCCGTCTTTTGAACATGCCCTTTGATGCCGCACATTTGTTTTGCAGCAGGGCTGACGAGAGCCTTGAGAGGTTGCAGAACTCAAAAGCTGCGGCGAAATCTTTGAGCGCAGCTATGTGTCAACCTCTGCCTTTTTGTCCTAGGGGACAGCAGTGGAGGGGAGGTTCTTTTCGTTACTACTCCTCCTTTTGTAGGACGAGAGGATCCGCCAGTCAAAGGGGTCCGCGAAAAAGGACCCGTGGTGGTCGGGGGAAATAGGGGTGCCAAAGCAGCTCAGGCAGCTGCCACCTTGCGTTCAGGCGCTGCCGCAGCCGCTCCAGAACAATCATGAGGCCATGTTCCATTGTTCGTCAGTTGTGGGCAGACTGTCTCAGCATCTCGAAGAATGGCGAGCAATTACTTCGGATGCGTGGGCTCTCCAGCATGGGGTCTGGCATGGATTCACATGCTCATGAATATTCCCCGTCGTCAGGCTGGGAATCCTCGGTAAAGAAAAAATCAGTATCAGTTTCGTTTCTGATCTGTCTTTCTTAGTAGTAACCAATCACTCATCTCTGGGTCATACTGCCCCCAGCCAATGACTACCCTCTCCCTAAGCCCCGCCTCTGGCAGCCATCCTCAGATTTTTACAGCACGCTCAAGTGTTGGGAGTCCTCGTGTTTAGCTCTCGAGTTTTCTACTGCGTTTTCACGTATTTTCACGAGATTTCTCATTTTTTCGGTTTAATCGAGCCTCAAGCACCACCGTTTCTACTTCCGATAACGGGGACCCGTTTCGGAATTCTTCTACGCCCCTCAAGGGTGAAGTTTTCGTCGAGTTTATGCTTCTTGGTGGATTCCGGAAGATCTGCGGCCTACCTCAACGGACATGGCCCAGGACAAGGGAAGCTCAACGCCCGGATCCAAGCTGTTCAGGTGCTGCCCTGGATGAGGAATACAGAAAGTTTTCAAGGAGGACGAGCATTCGCGATGTCTCTACTGCCTTCATGAGGACAAGATGCACGTGGAGAAAGACTGTGCGTTCTGCAAGAACCTTTCGGAACGGACCAAACAAGATCGTCGGTCCCGCCTCGCCGCCTGGCTGGAGAAGGGCACAGCAGGTGATAAGGCGAAGAAGAAATCTGAGCGGGCTTCTAAGTCCTGTGAGGGCGCCCCGGCGACAGGGGCCAAGCAGCGCGAGTCCGCGGGCACCGGAAGCGCCGAAAGGTCGGGCTCTTCGGTTGCCAAGCAGGGTGCTACTTCCCCGGCACGTTCGACCACGAGCCAGCCAGCACTCTGGTTCGGGGAAGAGAAAGTCCGAGAACCCGGGTAGGCCGCTGGAGCGGACCCAGTCGATCTCGAAGGGGGAGCGAGGCGCTGACCCCGCCCCAACCCCCAAAGCGAAGGCGCAGGACGCACCTAAGGTGGTGAGGGCTTTGATCAGCAAAGGCCTCTTCCGAAGTGGTCGCTGCGACCCTGGCGAAGCCGGCTGAGACTATGCCCGTGGAACTGCCCTCCGGGCCCAGAGTATCCCTGCCACCGCGGAGGGATCCCTCTTTCCAGCCCATTGCTGAGACCCCCCCGGTGAAGCCCCCGGCTGAAAAAGAGGGGGGGGCCGGTGGCCATTACAGACTCAATCAGTCTGAGGAGGAACTGGTGGAAACCGCAAAGGGCCTCAACGAGAGGTCCTTAGGGGTTCGAGAAGGTTCGATCCCAGGGGGCGGTTCCTGCTGACGTGATCGAAGATAGCGACGACGACGAACAGGGCCCAGTGGAGCGGCCATCCCGTCCGTCGCAGCCATTGCCCTAGCCCCAGGATAGCTCGGCGGCCATTTTGTTGGCAATCCAATCCTTATGCACCGAGATAAGGACGAGGTTACCACGGACCCCGACGGAGGAGCCAGAACCAGGCCCGTCGGGAAGCCCTCCGAACAAGTGGAGGAGAGTCCACCCCACTCCGCCCTTTGTGCCTGCGAGACCGGTGGACCCCTCATCCCCCTCGCCGGCCCCTAGAGAGGATACGGCGATGGATACGGGGACGGACGATGACGGTGGCAATGACACAGCGGACATCCTGTCGTCTCCTCCCCCGTGGGCGTCTCCAGCCGACGAAATTGGCTCCTTCCACGCCATGATAACCAGGGCATCCGAGCTCTTCCAGCTCTGCCCCAAAGAACAGAAGGAGGGGTTTCTGTACCAACGACAAGAGGCTAAGAGGAAGACAGTCCTCGCGGTGCCTTTACTCGACGACATCTGGGACGAGGGGCTTGCTGTCCTCAAGAACCCTTCCACGACACCAGCCAAGAGGGACAGGTACGAGAAGAAGTACCAAGTCCCCGATGCTGCCCCCTTGTGCATCAGGGCCCAGCCCACGCTGGACTCTGTCGTCTCGGCGGTGGCTAAGAAGAAGGCAGCAGGTGCAGCGTCTTCAACTTCCACTTCCCCGCCAGACAGCGAGGGCAAGAAGTTGGACTCTATGAGACGACAAGTCATCTCGTCGGCGGCGACGACGATTAAGGCAGCCAATGCCTTAGCGATCGTGGCCCGCTACGACAGGGAGCTCTGGTTCAAGATGGCTCCCCTGCTAGACTTCCTGCCTGATGACAAAAGGGCGGAGGCCCCAGAAATTCTGCAGGAAGGCAAGGTGGCATCAGATCACGCCATAACTGTGGCAACAGACATTGCCGATACCGGATTTAGCCAACTGGGCAATGGAGTTTGCCTCCGACGAGGATGGCTCAAGGCGACAGACTTTCGCCAGGACATCCAGACCAGGGTGTTGGACATGCTGTTCGACGGCAACAACTTTTTTGGTAAGGCGGTGGATGAGTCCCTACAGGCCATCAAGACCGACTCGGAGACGGCCCGGGCCCTGGGGGTGCTTCAACAGCGACTGCCCTTTCGGAGCTCTGGAGGCAGACGGGGTGCCTCCAAAGGATCCAGCGGTTGCTCCTCCACTTACCGCCAGGTGGCCCGCTCCTCTTCCCAGGAGGCCTACAGAGGTCGCGGAAAGCAAGGGGGGGTCCCGCTGCCGTCGCCACGGCGGCAAGGCCGCCTCCAAGCAAGACTGACCCGGCCGGGTTGTCGGGCCCCCACCAAAGCACCCCGGTGGGAGGCCGACTGACTAAGTTCGTCAGCGTGTGGGAGTCCATCTCCACCGACGGTTTGGTGTTGGACACCTTGGCCAACGGGCACTCGTTGGAATTCCAAAAGAAGTGCCCTCGCATTCCTCCCGTGGCCAGGAAGGAGAATAACGTCCCTCAACTACTGTTGGAGGTAAAGGCGATGCTCAAGAGTGCCATCGAGCTCGTCCCCAGAGGGCTCCGGGGCTCCGGAGTGTACTCAAGGTACTTACTCGTCAAGAAGAAGACAGGCGGTTGGCGCCCCATCCTGGTCCTGCGTCTCTTAAACAAGTACATCAAGGCGCAGAAATTCAGGATGGTCACCCTCCAGCACGTGCTGGGACAGCTGGAGGAAGGCGACTTCCTATCGTCTTTGGACCTGGAGGATGCTTACTTCCACATCCCTATTCTAAAAAGGCACAGGAAGTTACTCAGGTTCGTGGTTCAGAGACGCCACTACCAATTCAGGGCTCTACCGTTCGGATTAAAGTCGGCACCCAGGGTTTTCACCAAGTGCCTGGCACCAGTGGCGGCGCGGGTGCGTCTGCAGGGATCCACGTTTACCCCTACCTGGACGACTGGCTAATCCGGGCAAGGACAAGGGAACTCGCCGTCGAACACACGGCGAGGACCGTCCGGTTGCTCACGGAGCTGGGGTTCGCCATCAATTACCCCAAATCCCACCTGGTTCCATCGCAGATAGCACTGTTTCTGGGAGCGAAGCTCGATACAGTGGGGCAATTGGCCTCACCCTCAGAGGAGAGGACCAAGACCATCCTGGGCAAGGTGCAGCGCCTGCTAGCCACAGACGTGGCCAGGGTGAGGTCCATCAAGTCCCTCCTCGGGATGATGTCCTCATGCATCTATCTTGTACCCCTTGGCAGACTTCGGATGCGTCAGCTACAGGAGTTCCTCGACGGCCGCTGGCTTCAGGCGAGGGGCTGTTTCAAGGACAGGATCCCTCTCGTCAAGGAGTTCTGTCGGGCGATCTTATGGTGGGGCATCCGTGCTCACCTCACGACAGGCACGGAATTTCAAATCCCGGCGTTTCAGGAGACGGTGACGACGGACGCCTCTCTGGAGGGTTGGGGGGCCCACACCCGGGACCTCCACGCAAGAGGCCTTTGGCTCCCGGAGGAGAGGTCTCTTCACATCAACATTCTGGAGCTCCGAGCAGTGTTCTGGGCTTTCAAGTCATTCCTTCCGTCCCTCAAGGGCAAAGTGGTGAGGATCTTCACCGACCACACCACCACGATGTTCCTTATACGGAAGCAAGGAGGCACCAAATCCCCAGCCCTATCCAAGGAGGCGCAGGATCTGTGGCACTGGGCCGTCGCCCAGGGCCGTCGCCCAGGGGATGTTTCTGGTTCCCTTCCACCTGGCAGGAATATAAAACACCATCGCGGACTCACTGAGCAGGGAGCTGCGCTCGTGCCACGAGTGGGACCTGCGCCAGGACCAAGCGGATCGACTCTTCCAACGATGGGGCAAACCCCAGATCGACCTGTTCGCGACGAACTCCAAGTGCCAGAGGTTCGCCAGCAGGTTCCCACAGCCGAGGAGCATGGGCAATGCTTTCTCGTTCTCTTGGGACAGCCTGTTTCTATACGCGTTCCCTCTGTTGCCATTGCTGCTCCGCCTCATCAACCAGCTCAAGAATTGCAGGTGCAGGATGATCCTCGTCGCACCGGCGTGGCCGAGGCAGATCTGGTTCCCGGACCTTCTGGACTTGTCAACGTCCCCACCAGTCAAGCTGCCGGCGGACGCGGATCTTCTCTCCAGAGAAGGAGGCGCCATTCTCCATCACGACCCACAGTCGCTGAACTTGCAGGCCTGGCTCCTGCAGCACTAGAGTTTGGTGGGTACGATATCCCGGCTGATTGCAGAGAGGTTCTTGCAAAGGCCAGGGCGTCCTCAACTCTCAAGTGTTACGGTCATAAATGGAAGAGGTTCTCTGTCTGGTGCTGTGCACAGAAGATTAACCCTCTGCGGATTACGGCCCCTCAAGTGCTGCCGGACCTACTGTCGCTGGCCAAAGCTGGACTGGCTCACGCCTCCATAAAAATACATCTGGCTGCCATCTCCCGATATACCAGGACTACGGGACGGGCGTCCTTGTGGTCTCATCGCCTGCTAAAGGAATTTATGAAGGGACTATTCCGATCATTCCCGCCGGTGAAGGCCCCTGCCCCGGCGTGGGAGCTTAATGTGGTGCTGACCAGGCTCATGGGAGCCCCATTCGAACCTATGCATTCGGCGCCTTTGAAGTTCCTGTCATGGAAGACGGCGTTCCTCGTGGCCATCACCTCTGCACGACGAGTGGGAGAGATTCAGGCCCCATCTTGCAAGCCTCCATACTTGACTTTTCATGACACGAGGGTAGTGCTGAGGACGCACCCCTCCTTCATGCCCAAGGTGCCGTCGGACTTCCACCTCAACGAGCCCTTGGTGTTACCAGTTTTCTTCCCATCGCCTTCGACGCTGGCCGAGAGGACTTTGCACTCGCTGGATGTAGCTAGAGCGCTGAAGTTCTACGTGGACCGCACTAAAAGTTTTCGGAAGACATCACAGCTGTTTTGTTAACTTTGGGACTGTGAATCAAGGGAAGGCTCTCTCGAAGACTTCCATTTCCAGATGGTTCTCCGGCTGCATCATGCACTGTCACCGGTTGGCAAACCGACCGCTGCCCGGCCGTCCGAGAGCCCATTCGACCAGAGCGATCACTGCTACCACAGCGTTCCTGTCTGGTGTGCCCCTGCTGGACATCTGCAGGGCTGCTACGTGGAGGTCGACGCACACCTTCACAAGATTCTACTGCGTCGATTGGGACTCCAGGGAGGAGTCCAGGGTCGGCCAAGAAGTGCTGCGCAACATGTTCGCTTAAGGTGAGCCTGGTGAGGAGGTAAGAGATGCTTAATGTTGAGTTGTTGTATTGCTTAATGTTGCGCCTGTTGCCACCTCCCGTGGTTGTGCATGTGTATACTGCTATGTATTCTTTTATTCATGAGCATGTGAATCCATGCCAGACCCCATGCTGGAGAAGAAACAAGTTACTTACCTGTAACTGGTGCTCTCCAGCATAGGTCTGGCACGGATTCACATGCGAACCCTCCCACCTACCCCTCTGCGGCTCTTCACTTGGTCATACTGCCACTTGGCGTGCTACCAAATCTGAGGATGGCTGGCAGAGGCGGGGCTTAGGGAGAGGGCAGTCATTGGCTGGGGGGCAGTATGACCCAGAGATCAGTGATTGGTTACTACTAAGAAAGACAGATCAGAAATGAAACTGATCCTGATTTTTTCTTTACCGAGGATTCCCAGCCTGACGACAGGGAATATTCATGAGCATGTGAATCCATGCCAGACCCATGCTGGAGAAAAACAGTTACAGGTAAGTAACTTGTTCCTTCTGGATACAATAGCCCACGGCTGCTGCCTTCCCTTCCTAAAGCGGCCTCACGACAATCCACCGGGGAATCTTTGAAGCTTCCAGATCTGCTCCTTGTGCAGGAAATCTTGACCCTCCTGGAGAAAGGTGCTATAGAACTGGTGCCTGTAGCGGAGAGGAACAAGGGATGGTATTCCCCCCTCTTTTTTGATTCCAAAGAAAGACTGGGGATTGAGACCCATCTTGGACTTGCGTTGGTTGAGCAAACTTCTCAGGAAGTACAAGTTCAAGATGGTCCCTCTTTCTTAGGTCATCCAGGCCCTTCGACATAAGGATTGGTTGGTGTCTCTGGACCCAGAGGATGTTTACTTTCATGTGCCGATTCATCCAAAGCACAGAAAGTACCTAAGGTTTGCGGCTGGCGACTCGCAATTTCAGTTTCGGGTACTGCCATTCGGATTGACCTCTGCCCCGAGGGTCTTCACCAAATTAATGGTGGTGGTGGCAGCATATCTCGGGCGAGTGGGGATTCACGTCTACCCCTACCTGGACGACTGGCTGATCCGTGCGTGTTCTCCCGAGCAAGCGATGGATTGTCACGCTCACCTGATTCCCACGGAGCTGCATGTCTGGCTTCGCGTGCTGATGCTTCTTCAATGGTGAAGCGCAGGACTCTGAAGATGGACTCTCTGGCTCGCAGGAATATTCCCCTTAGGGTCTGGAAGGATGAGTTCTCCATCCTGCTTCTGATGCAGGGGCGCATTGAAACCCAGTTACTTCACTGGATTGAGGTTTGATGGGAGTTCAAATAAGCTTGACTATTCAGGTAAGGCACTGTAAGAGTTCTGTAGCAAGTTCAAAGGTTCAAGCTTAATAATAATGTTCATTGTCTTATTGCAGCAAGCGCTAACGCTTATGTCTTTTCCCCCTTAGGGGCCGGGGTCCGGAATGCCAGGAAGCGGCAGGACCCGAAATGAAATGGGAATGACCGAACAGGTAAGTCTTAGAAGGAAACTGAGCTTTTCCTGTTCCCTTCCTTCTCTCACCTTGTGTTCTTGTCTTTTTCTCTCTAGGCTCTGGGAAGTGGCTGCAGATCCGGATGATCGCTGCTGAAGATGGAGGTGCCCAGGAAAGGTGAGTGAAATGCAGCGCTGCAGCGATCGAAGCGAAATGCTTTTAAAATGATGTCTTCCCTTTCAGGATTGTCGGTGTGATGTCTCCGTGATGCAGCTTTAGCAGGTAAGGTCTTCTTTCTCTCCAATTCTCTCTTAGCAGGTGACCCAGGATGCTGACAGGCGTGGCTGAAGTCCAGATGCAGGAGCTGACACGGTGAGCGTCCAGCTGCGAGGAGCAGAACAATGCGAAGCATGAGTTGCTGATCAGGGTTGGTTTAAATAGCTTTGGAAGAAGTTCCAGGTATGTATCCTTCCACCGATCAGGTATGTATCCTTCCCTGACCACACCCAGGGGAAAGTAGTCCCACAGGTAAAGTAGTTCCATTCAGGCCTCAAGAGGGCCTGGATGTAGCAGCATGGTCTGCATCAGGTAAGTGCACATTAAAACACTTGAACACTTGTCTAACTTTGAGCCTGGCGCCTAAGGCGCCAGGACAGGGGTTCAACATGAGCCTGGCGCCTAAGGCGCCAGGACTGTGTCCAAAGGGCCCCAGCTTGGGCCCGCTGGCACTTCCCTGGGGGGAATGATGCCTGCCTCTGGGGTTGCTGGGTCGGACCTAGCTCCTTGGAGGTAGGCATCATGACAGTGATCATCTCAGTCTCACCTGCCGCTCCCTCTACAAGCTGTGATTCTCCCTCAATTTCAAAAAGTCGCATCTGACACCTTCCCAACAGCTCCAGTACATCGGGGCTGTGTTGGACACGTCCTTGGAAGTGTTTGCCTCCCAAGGTGAGGGCTCATCACATTGTGCAGATGGTGGACTAGTTTCAACATGCCAAGCTTCCCCAGGCTTTCGAATTCTTAAGGTTGCTCGGCCTCATTGCATCCTGCATATTTCTGGTGCCAGAGGCCAGACTGAGGATGAGATCCCTGCAATGGGTCGTCAAGATGCAGTGGTCACAATTCCCAGGCAAGATGTCGGATCCCATTCAGATTCCACTATCGGTCTCGCTGGATCTGCTGTGGTGGGCCAACGAGGGGAACCTGATGAAGGGGGAGCAGTTTTGGCAACTGTGGCCGGAGGTGACAGTAGTGACGGACGCTTCCCTCACAGGATGGGGAGCTCATGCCGAGGATTTGACCACCAGCGGTCATTGGTCTCTGTCGGAGTTCAAACTCCACATCAACCTGTTAGAGCTGAGGGCATCAGGCTGGCCCTAAAGGCTTTTCTGCCGTCTGTGCGGGGGGTGGGGGGGCTGTGTGTCCTGATCATGACGGATAATACAGTGGCCATGCATTACTTCAACAAAAAAGGGGGGGTAGGGTCACTCCTGTTGTGCAGATGTGCGATGCAGCTCTGGTTCTGGGCAATCCAGCAAGGAATATCACTCACAGCAGTTCATCTGGCCGGAGAGGAGAATGCGGCGGCGGACGCTCTGAGCAGGCAGAGCACAGGCTCTCACGAGTGGGAGTTGGCTCAAGAAGTCCTTCTGGAGATCTTCGCCCTTTGGGGAACCCTACAAATGGATCTCTTCGCGACTAGTGCCAACCGGAAGTGTGAGAAATTCGGCTCAAGGGAATTTCCTCTGAGAGGTGCCTTAGAAGACGCCTCCGTAGTGGATTGGTCATTCCCACTGCTGTATGCGTTTCCTCGGTCCCCGTCATTCCTCAAGTGTTAAGGAAGTACGGATCCCACATGATCCTCATTGCTCCGGATTGGGCCAGGAGAGCATGGTACCCGGACCTTCTAGAGATGTCCATCTGCCTGCCACGTCCTCTTCCCTACCAAGAGGATCTGCTCTTGTGGGTAGGTGGGTGTGGGGCTTTTGGGAAGGGAGCCGAAGGGAGGGGCGGGTGGAGAAACGGATGACGGGGGGACGGGATGGACGGGGTTCTCCATCCAGAAGTCAAGACTCAACAGTCACGCTTGGTATCTGAAAGGTTGAGGTATAAGGATTGGGACCTCGCGGATGACGTGATGGAGGTGCTGCTTTCGGCCAGGCGGCCAGCAACCAAATCCCTGTACCGTTGCCGTAAGTTTTGCGACTGGTGCAGGGGACAAAATGTTGATCCTTTTCAGTGTTCCATTCCCATGGGTCTATCTTTCTTGCTTTCCTTGGCCCACAGGGGCCTTCAAGTAGGTACCATTAAAGGTTACCTGGCGGTGCTGTCTATCTTCAAGCGCTCGTCTGAAGAAGGTTCTTATTTTAAGATTCCTTTGATTTCCTAATTTCTTAAAGGGCTCACTAATGTGTTCCCGCCGTCCCTGTTCCAGGTGCCGGTTTGGGATCTAAATTTGGTCTTAAAATTCCTGATGGGTGCTCCATTTTAACCTTTGCACTCTTGTCCTTTGAGACTGTTGTCTTTCAAGACGCTGTTCTTGGTTGCGGGTACATCCACTCGCAGAGTGAGTGAATTGCAGGCACTTTAATCTAAGCCGCCCTTTACTGTGTGCCACAAGGATAGGGTTGTACACAGGGTACGTCCTTCGTTTCTACCTAAGGTAGTATCTGATTTTCATTTAAGCCAGAAAGTGGTTCTTCTGTCTTTCTATCCTCCTCCTCACCCTTGTAAGGAAGAGGAGCGACTCTGAGCTTTTATATTTCTAGGATGCCCAGGGTCAGAGTGGATGATCAACTCTTTGTGGGGTATACTGTACCCCGATTGGGCCAGGCTGTTACCAAACAGACCTTATCCAGGTGGATTAGCCTCACCATTACTGAATGGTACCGATTGGTGGGCAAGGACCCTCCGGAAGGGTTGCAAGCTCATTTCACTAGAGGCGTGGCTACTTCCACAGCCCTGCAGCGTGGAGTTCCTATTACGAATATTTGTGAAGCAGCCACATGGGCTTCTATCCACACATTTGTCAAACATTACTCACTGGATACGCTCCATGGTCAAGAAAAGGCCTTTGGTAAGGTGGTTCTTTATTCTGCAGTCTGATTGGGTATTCTAAATTCTTTTTCCCGCCTACATTTTCTGGAACTGCTTTGGGAGTCTGTCAAAGATGTGGAATACGTTGGAGGACACAATCCATTCGAAGAACAAGTTACTTACCAACTGGTAACGTTCTTTCGACTGGATGTTCCTCCAATGTATTCCACATCGCCCTCCCAGCCTGCCCCTCTGGAGAATTTCCTATACGATTGCAGCTTATGTTACCATAAGGCTATGTGCAGTCAATCAGGCTTTGGATATGTGCATGTCACACGTTATGGAGGAAAAAACATAAACTGAGGCTACGGGCGCCATGCGTCCTATTTATAACATCCGGTGGCGTCGTCCTCGACAGAGGCCTTCGAGGGACATCGACTCGACGCAGGACTCCCACTGCCGAAAAAGTTTCTGAAGTACACAGCGGTGGACATTACATGTCAAAGATGTGGAATATGTTGGAGGAACATCCAGTCGAAAGAACGTTACCAGTTGGTAAGTAACTTCTTCTCAAAGTTCTACAACAAACCTACCTCTGATATACATAAACATGCTGTTACGCATTGATTGCACTTACAGCACACTCTCTCTCTCTCTATTCTGCCCCACTACCCCATCCCTAGCCCTCCCCCTGCAATGGATGTACAGGGGTCCAACAACTCCATTTATAAAAAGCAACAGTCTCATTGCCATGAATATTCTCATTGCACTCGGTGCTCCTGGTGGTCCCTGAAGAAGATTTTGATAGTGGGACCAGGTGGATTGTTGGTTGCAACAACTACACCAGGGTCCAGCATCTTCACCAGAGTGCTACCCCCAGAAGACCATATTCTGTATCCTGCCAGAGAAGGATAAAAAAATAAAATTGCGGAGGTGATCGAATCATCGATCGCACGATTCCTCACAATTACTCAAAGAAATACCATATCAATACCGACTGCGAATGCCAAGTGGCTTCAGATTGTGTGGTGTGAAGTGATCCAGCAGGCCAGTGACACTGAACAAGGCCTCAATGCGATCGCTATGTGCTGGACCTCCTCACAGCTATGGAAGGAGGGGTCTGCTAAAAGATTGGTGATTCATGTTGCACCTACGTACCTCCTAATGATGCAGAAAATGGGTTCCCTCACCAACATAGGGGCCCTGCACGTCCTCTGCACGTGCATGCAGACAGATGCTTGGATACAAGTGAGTGATTGGTTTCATAGCCCCCATCCACGATGGTGTCCACGAAAGCAGGTTTTCCTGAATATGTTGGTTCCTGTGATCATGTTCGTGATCTTCGGCACCTGCCAGCTGGGGCTTCGAAGTTGTGCCGAAGCAGTGGCAAGCAGCGCAATGATGATGTCTCAATTGGGTTATGAGGGGCACCTTGTGGTACAAAAGACAGTTCAGTTCAAACTGACGACTCAAACAATTGCATGGTTGCAATAGAGCAACGCCTTCACCCCACAGGCACCACCACAGTTCAACCACCTGACCCTGAGAATTACACAGAATACTGGGTAGATTTAGCATGGGATGGAGGGTGTATATACATGTACCCTAAGCAATATGCACAAGCAGGGGAAAATGTACGGTTTGTATGCAGAGCGTGGGTACCAAAGGATAAGTCACTGCCATACCTGGAAGCTGAAAGATTGGCAAGGGAAAGAAGGATAAGGGACGAGAAGATTAGAGGGATTTATTGATGTATTAAATAAAGGGGGGGAATGTTGGCAAGAGGGGAAATTCGTCCCAAAACCCCAAGCGCTTTTGGATGCTACAGAGGTCTGCAAGTGTGCAGTAGGTGATCGGGTAGGTTACAGGGGGTAGAGGGTATCGCCTGGGGTTATAGGGAGGGTGGTGTATGATTTTAGCTTTAAAATTCTTTGGGACTTAGACGCCATCATACATATTAGCAGCCATATTGAAATTGAGGCCTAGCTTGGCACTCTAGACAGAGGCGCAGCCTAAGTCACACATGGAAATAAGTGAATGCATGCAGGAATTGGGAATATGTTGTAACATGGGCACCAGTGAGAAAGTGTGCTGGATCACATTCAGGGAGGCATTTAGACTTCAAAATTTTTCCCGAAGTGTTATTCAAAACAATGTTTTTAGCACACAAAAACACTTATTGGGGTCCACCTTTTCAGTGTGGAGGCTGATCCTTATGTTGGTACCATTTAATGGGTGACCTCAGAGGATGGATTTCACAGAAGATTCCTCATAATGTATGGGGGCTCCTGTCCTTAGGCATGGGGTGCCTGGGGCTGTTGTCCATTTCAGAGACGATTGTGTGATTTCATAAAAACTTGGGGCCACATTTCAGTGAGGAACTATTTTTACTTTTTATTCGACCTTCATAAGAAGTGTGTGGTCCCTGAGTTGTACGTCACTCGGTAGTATTTCAAGAGTGAGGTTTTTGTAGGAGAAATTTAAACTTTAAAAGCAACGAACTTCGTCCATAGTGCAGAGTTATATGGTGTTGTTCACAGGGTATCCCGAGTTGGTTTTTGGAATATCCTTAGTTAAAAAGTGGTCGACCGGTTTCGATGAATTTAATTGATCATCTTCTTCAGGACCTTGATTTTGGCTTGTCTCTAGGAGATCAGGGGTATGGAAGGGGCACCGTCATCCCTTTTACCTAAGAGAAATCAAACCGAAATGGGTTTTAAATCTTGAGGTCACAGTGGTTCTTGAAGTTTTATTCTGTGGTATTTTCTATTAACTTAATACAATTAAATTGATATGCTAGCATTTTTTGACAGTCATTTGGCTATTTAGGCTAAAATGGACATAGAAGGCAGCTGGTGATTACCTCATATATAGTAACTGACAGCCGGGTCTTTTTTGTCATGCGTGACTCCAGTCCTGTAAGACATTAACAAGGTGTTTTTTATAAGACAAAAGCCTACGTGAGGCTGTATCATAAATGAGTCGTAATACAATTATAGGAGTGTCTAGTACCGTCTGATTTGGGGTTGACAGACGAAGCGCTGGTGTGCATTCATATCTCTGTGTTTACTTCCAAATGCGGTTCGCGGTATAGTGCGGGGAAACGCTTTGTTCTAAGAAGCGCCACTACATATGTAGGTGGCAAAAATACAATTTGGATATTGCTTAGAATAACAAACTGTCTTTGCTTTTTTCCCCCCTTCTAAAAACTAATAAGGGAATGAGACCACTGTATATATATTTTTTTAAAAAAAAAGGATTGCCATAATGAATACAGGAGTCATAAGAAAGTAAGGCTACTGCATCAGCTACTTTGCAGCCCGCACTTAAACCGCCCGTGCAAAAATGCATACCCCTTAAATGTAACTCTAGTCACTCTAAGATGGCCCCCAAAAATGAGGATCATCAACAGCAAAAACGGCCAACGTATAAATGCCGCCGTTGCTGGGCAACGGTTGCTAAAACTGAACAACTCCTTCGGCGTCTCACAGACACCAGCAAGCATTTGTGCCATACGGTGAGTGAATTCCAAGTCGAACGCGATTTACGCGTCAACACTCGTGGCCCTTTCAGAATTAAGATCACTCGCGCATGACCGCGAACTATTATTGGGATACCAGCCGCGCCCGCGACCGGTATCTTGGACTGGGATGTAGACCTATTCACCGCGCATGTACATGTTTTTCATGTAGAGTCTTTATGTGGGCAGATGCATGAATGTGGGCAGATGTATTCCCACAAGGCATAAGCGCCTGGTACTGGGACAGCACCTCTTTACAAGAAAGTGGCGCTTCTTAGAACAAAGGGTTTCCCCGCACTATACCGCGAACCGCATTTGGAAGTAAACACAGAGATATGAATGCACACCAGCGCTTCGTCTGTCAACCCCAAATCAGACGGTACTAGACACTCCTATAATTGTATTACGACTCATTTATGATACAGCCTCACGTAGGCTTTTGTCTTATAAAAAACACCTTGTTAATGTCTTACAGGACTGGAGTCACGCATGACAAAAAAGACCCGGCTGTCAGTTACTATATATGAGGTAATCACCAGCTGCCTTCTATGTCCATTTTAGCCTAAATAGCCAAATGACTGTCAAAAAATGCTAGCATATCAATTTAATTGTATTAAGTTAATAGAAAATACCACAGAATAAAACTTCAAGAACCACTGTGACCTCAAGATTTAAAACCCATTTCTGTTTGATTTCTCTTAGGTAAAAGGGATGACGGTGCCCCTTCCATACCCCTGATCTCCTAGAGACAAGCCAAAATCAAGGTCCTGAAGAAGATGATCAATTAAATTCATCGAAACCGGTCGACCACTTTTTAACTAAGGATATTCCAAAAACCAACTCGGGATACCCTGTGAACAACACCATATAACTCTGCACTATGGACGAAGTTCGTTGCTTTTAAAGTTTAAATTTCTCCTACAAAAACCTCACTCTTGAAATACTACCGAGTGACGTACAACTCAGGGACCACACACTTCTTATGAAGGTCGAATAAAAAGTAAAAATAGTTCCTCACTGAAATGTGGCCCCAAGTTTTTATGAAATCACACAATCGTCTCTGAAATGGACAACAGCCCCAGGCACCCCATGCCTAAGGACAGGAGCCCCCATACATTATGAGGAATCTTCTGTGAAATCCATCCTCTGAGGTCACCCATTAAATGGTACCAACATAAGGATCAGCCTCCACACTGAAAAGGTGGACCCCAATAAGTGTTTTTGTGTACACCAGTGAGAAAGGCCAGAGCTACAGAGATTCATAGACCTTTCATTGTCTCATGATGGCAGAGTTCATATCCCAGAAGGAATGCGCCCTGCAAGGCCACAAGCGGGTTGAGAGCTAGCTGCGAAAAACAATCCCACAAGAAGGGCATGAGCCTCTGACCTTCCGTGTCCCAGCTCTAAGTAATAGCACCCAGATGTCCCCATCCCAAGCCCCCCAACATTCCAAAGTACCATTGAGTCCCAGACTACCGACCATAAAACTGTTGGACACCCCCAATCAATCAAGAAAAATCAGAAAGCGGGGACCAGTTGCCTTCACCATAGGGCAAGTAATTTGTGTTGCGATGTGTCAGGAGGGGTAAAACAACTTAGCCAAAACGAGGGTGGAGAGCTTTGGACGGGCGCCAAAGTGTCTTCAAGGACGTGCCCCTGTGGGGGAAGATGGACAGAAGGGGCTGGGACTAATGGCCTGGCATCCATTATGGAGCAGGTAGCCTATGTATAGCGTCTCAACCAACCAGCTATTTGGATGTGTACATTATGGAATTGACATCACTGATGATGCTGTGTGCATTCATATTGTTGCTCGTACTGATTTTGCCAGAACGTTCCGTGACAGCAGAGTTCTTTGCTGACGCACTTCTATTTTTGTGTAATTTAAACTTTGTTCTCCTTGTAAGAGGTGTGCTGATCCTTTTATCTCTAATGTGGGTGGCATTATTTCTCGTGTGAGCGTTGGGTTTCTAAACAGAAATCAAAAACCACAAGTTGCCAACATGCAATCAACCGAAGCAGTGTGTGCAATATTGTACGACGACGACAATGGATACTGTTTACCATGGCTATTTCTACACTAATTAGACCCCCAACAAAAGGGGGATAGCTGTCTCAACATATTGCTTTAATACGCTTGATGAGGTGTAAAACACAAGTTACGGTAATCTCAGCTCTTCACAAATTATCTTGTTTCTCCACAGAATCCCTCTTCCAGCTGCTTTTAGAAATTACTGTTAGATGTACGGGAATGAATGACAGTACCGGACAGTCATTGACTGCACTATCCTGTGCCTGCCTATTCAGTTTGGTGGTGAGCTGGGGAGAAACTGGAAGGACGTTACAGGCCATCTCTGCAATTCTCACCAACAACGGCAGCCATGCTTGCCAAACAATTCAGGTACACCAATCCCTGTGCTTATTCATGTGTTTGCTCCACCTTTTCCTGCAAGTGTCACATTGCACATGAGGAGGTAGTTGTGAAATAAATGTATCCCTGCTTTAATTTGTCACAATGTCACATTTTGATGTAGTTCTTTATTTGCATGGTTTAAATATACGGTTGTCATTGACTGCAGATGAGAACTAGCATGGCAATAGTCACCCTGTTATCCTACCGACGCCACTTGCAAGTGTTTGTTTTTTTACTGTTCATCTCTTATGTTTCTGCTGTGCCTTTTTATTTATTTTTTGCAAATATTTGTATTTATGATTACCCGAGTGCAACAGAAGCAATTCAGAGTATTTATGAAAAACATTTACATCAACAGTAATGCACTCAGTATATTCATTGTTTCAAAAACTCTGTGAAGCCCCTTAACCCCCCTCCCCACCAGTCCACCACTCCTCCATATGCACACCCTAAAGAGGGTATAACTGGGGAAACAAAACTGTGAAAAACGAGCATGAGCTGTCTATTATCCAAAGGAAAAGCTGGAGGCCAAAAGGGCGATAGCGGACACAGTTTCTCCCTCCTGCTCAAGTGGCAGGGCATCACCGTGGGTATTCCCACCAGACCCGGCCAGCGATCTGTTCTTTACCAACGTATGGCTATTAGTTCTGGCACACAGTCTGTTCAAGTAATAGTGTTGGACTTTTCAAGCACTCTATAAAATCTAAGTAAGGGAAGCCTCGACATATCGACCTTAGCATGTGATTCGAGTAAAAGTGATATTAGACTCTCCGTGTCATAGAGCTCATAAGCCTTACAAGCCCATTCCAATTTTGTCGGTATATAGTTCTGCTTCAGACTTTTGTTTTTGTAAAGTTTCTAAGCGAAATGGCACGGCCTCCATTATCCTTCAGAAAGGGACATAAGGAAGGGAGTTTTGAAGCCTTCTTGAGGCAATCGCCCTTAATGAAATGTTTGAAAATGTATACTTTACAAAATATTGGTATATAAATAAAACCTTCCAACACAGCCTTACTACTACATCAGATAACAAAGCTACCTAGCAGTACCTAACCGCATACATCGGCCATGGACACGTATGTCTGGTTTGTTCCATATTTGCTATCGCCTATGTTTGCAATAATATTTGAAATGCCCTCCTGTACTTTTTAGATCATAAATAGTTGGCTGCATGGACTGGGCTTATCATGGAATTGTCAAAAAGGCAGCGTAGAACTTGGCTGCATTTCTAGAGTATTTGTCAGGATGTGTATTGCTCTGGCAACCCCCACAGACCATGACATTTCATCATTTCATCCTGCCTAGCCATTACAGAAGGGGAAAGACCAAAAATAATTCCTGGCCCTTCCCCAAACGGAACAGTCCTGCTCAAACGGACTTTTCACATACTTGTTGCACAAGAACAACATACTTGTTGCACAAGAACAAGAGCAATCCATACACCTCAACAGTGAGGTAGAACATGGGTCTCTAGTCCCATCAGGCTGGGAACCCGTGTCTGGGCTTACCTGTCCATCTCTGGGTGGCTTTTGCAAAACTGAAGTGTTGGGGCTAGAAGGTTCTGAATTAATTATAAACATGGGCATTTCTCTGGCTGTGCATATCCCAGTTTCTCTGCATGATATGATCTGGCATTTATAACGCGCCTATACACAAGTGTTTCAAGGCGCGACGAGGCAAGGGAGGGGAAACAGTGGGAAGACAGACACCGATCATACTAGGCCAGGTGTCATTCAGATCGGGCAAGTGAATGGGTAGGGAGAAGGGGCAAAGTGCCTGGGGGAAGGGAGAGGGCAAAGTGCAGTACATGGGATAGTAGAATAAATAAGATAAATAAAAGCGGCCAGATGGTGGCAAGTGCAAGGTAAGTGCAGGTAGGGGGACTGTAGGGATACAGAAAACAGTCCCCAGGTGCGGGGGTTGCCAGGGGGTCAGGGCAGGTGTGTAAAAGGCAGGGCCTGGCCCCAAGATCAGAAAGGTTGACCAGGTAACCAGTGCAGTTTCAGCCAGGAATTTCAGCAGGGGAGAGAGGCAGAGAAAGCGGAAGCAAGGAGGAAGGTTTTGAGGTGTTTCCGGAACCAGAGATGGTTCTTCTCAAGATTCAGGGAGGCAGGAAGGCTGTTCCAGAGGGAGGCCCCTGCCGAAGAGAGAGATCAACCACCAACTCGTTGCTTGGAGAAGCGACTGACCCTGAGGGAGTTGGAGGCAGATGAGCGAAGAGCCCGATAAGGAAGGTATTTGGGAAGAGAGAGTTGAAGGTATTTCGGCCCCAGAAGGCTTGTGGACAATGCAGAGGGTTTTGCACTTAATCCTTGCAGCCACTGGGAGCCAGTGCAGAGATTTCAGTCCTGGAGAGATACGATCCCTGGGCTTGAGGCCAAGGACAAGTCTCGCAGTCCTGTTTTGGATAAGTTGCAGAGGGCGGAGAGTAGAGGCAGGCAGATTAAGATGGAGGCTGTTGCAATAGTCCAGCCTAGAGAACCAGGGCTCTGGAGACAGTGAGCTTCTTGGGGAAGGAGAGGAAAGGAAGAATACCTCTGAGGAGGTGCAGCTGGTAGTGTGACTTCTTAGAGACGTCAGAGATGTGAGGAGAGAAGGAGAGTGTGGAGTCGAAGATGACCCTGATATTTTTAGCCTTGAGGTGGGAGCAGGAAGAGGGCCAAGAGAGGCCGGCCAGAGAGCTGCAGGTAAGGAGGGAGTGGGTGTGCCGATGAGTAGAATCTCAGTCTTACTGGCATTAAGGCAGAGGTCATTGGCCGCACACCACTCCTGGATAGCAGACAGTCAGATGAGGGAAGGAGAGCAGGAGGTCGAGGGTAGCCTGAAAATGAGCTGGGTATCATCCGCATAGCATCTCTCCAGTACATGGAGAGTCATGTGACTGTGTGCCTTAGGTGCTTTCTGGCTTACACCCTTTTTAAAGCCAGTGCTACTATAGAGATTGAAGGTTAGGTGAAAACATCTGCATTTGTTAATACTTTGCAAGTGTTAGCCTTATTGTTCATTGATCAAGGTCAACTCAACTGCTCATCCCAGAGAGTTTGGTAAATTAAGTACCAGTGAGTTGGGTGATAACATTTACAATGCTTAGAAGCGCAAGGAATCTGACATGAAGCATTATTGTTTATTTATTTTTGGTACATAGACTCTGAGGAGAATTTAAATAGAATGTCATGGCAGAATGTTTCATATGTGCATGTTCACATTTATTTTTATTCTGTTGCGTAAATTTGATTTGTATTTGATTTGTTTAAATTGTGACTGTTTCTATGATTTTCTCCTTTTGATTTCATTCCCATAATGTTTTAAATTGAAATTAAATTTTTGTTTGAGCTGAATAAAACATTCCGATTTTTCTTTTTAGGTGCCAATTATTCTAAATTCTCTTCAGAGGAGTGTGCAAGCGGTTTTGGTGGGCAAAATCCAGATTCAGGACTGGTTTAGCAATGGAATTAAGAAAGCCGCCTTAATGCATAAATGGCCTTTAAAAGATCTTCCTGTGGATGAAGATGACCACTGCCTACTCCAGAGTGATGGTTTCTTTCTTTACCTCCTATGCAAAGATGGACTTTACAAAATCGGATCCGGATACAGTGGCACAGTGAGGGTAGTGTATCGATTTTTATTTTCATTAATGGTTTATTTTGGAACACTTTATGTAGTGCTGCATTGGATCTAGAGTGCACCACAGTGTGTGAAAAGTGCCTTTTAATATTGTTATGTTATGTTACTTTGCATTTATATAGCGCCTTGTGTAAGATTGGTATGGTCTGAAGGCGCTGGTAGGTTGAACGCCCTTGGGAGCCGGAGTTCAAGTCAGTAGAGAGAGTAGAGATAGTCAAAGGTGGGTGTGAGCACCGGATATGTGTGCAGCTGATGTGGCATTCGTGTAATAGCTGCTTCTTAGCGATGGGTGTGGTGGTTGAGAGATCAGAAGTATGTGTTGGTTCTGGCTGGATTTATCCAGACCGAATGTGGCTGCGTTAGGCCTAAGGAGAACGCCTGGCTGGGTGATGTGTAACCAGCAGTGTTTACATAGAGTGATGGGGAGTATGCGGCAGATGTTGGTATGAGAACAGTTACACCGAATGGTGTCATAGTATCTCTGTGTTCTAGTTGAATGGTGGTGTAAAGAAGAGAGTAAGCGTGGTGATATGATGGGTTACATGTTCTTTCAAACGTTCCATGCACTCGAAACCATTTCATGTATGTCACGCAATTCTATGCGCTCCAATCCGTTCCAATGCATTCCAGTCCTCCCACGCACTCCAGTCCGTTTCATGCATTCAAATCTGTTCTATTTTACTCCGATCCATTCCGTGTATTCTAAGTTGTTTTTTGCACTTCATCCACTTATTTCACCCGTACCACCTACGTCCTTCATCCGTTCCATCCACATATTTCACACGTTCCATCCACATACGTCATCCATCCACATACGTCGCCCGTTCCATCCACATACGTCACCCGTTCTATTCCCATACCTCACTCGTTCTATCCATATATGTTTTGTACATATATGTTTTAAACAGTGTTGACTAAAAGTTATTTAAGCTAAATGTTTTTTTTAAACTTTTTTAAAATTACAGTCCAGCAGGTTACAGCAGAACACAGGTTCATACAATATTGCCAATTCAACGTCATAGTAATAGCATTTCTCCAGCATGGGGTCTGGCATGGATTCACATGCTCATGAATATTCCCCGTCGTCAGGCTGGGAATCCTCGGTAAAGAAAAAACCAGTATCAGTTTCGTTTCTGATCTGTCTTTCGTAGTAATAACCAATCACTGGTCTCTGCGTCATACTGACCACAGCCAATGACTGCCCTCCACCTAAGCACCGCCTCTGGCAGCCATCTTCAGATTTTTACCGCACGTTCATGTGTTGGGATCCTCGTGCTATTGCTCTCGAGCGTTAGTGCTATTTTTCGCGCTTTTTTTCACAAAAAAACTTCGATTCTTTCGGTCAAAGAGCCTCAAGCTCCACCGATCCTACATCCGATCAACGGGGACCCGTGTCGGATTCATCTGTGCCCCTCAAGGGTGAAGATTTCGTCGAGCTACACTTCGGAGGAATCCAGAAGCTTCTCAGGCCCGGTCTCGGAGATGGCCCAGGAGAAGGGAAGCTCGACGCCCGGAAAGCTGTTCAGGGTCTGCCCTGGATGCCAGCTGCAGAACGTCTTCAAGGAGGACGAACACTCTTTCTGCCTTTACTGCCTTCATGAGGACAAGACGCACGTGGAGAAGGACTGTGCGTTTTGCGGCAACATGTCGGAACGGACCATGAAGGACCGCCACCAACGTCTCGCCAACTGGCTGGAGGGTAAGAGCCCGTCTGGCGAGAAGAAGAAGAAATCCGAGCGGTCTTCTAAGACCTTTGAGGGCGCCCCGGCGACGGGGGCCCAACATAAGGCCAAGCACCGCGAGTCCGCTGGCACCGGGAGCGCCGAACGTTCGGGCTCTACGGGCACCAGGCAGGGCGCACCCTCCCCGGCACCATCAACCACGAGCCAACGCTCTGGGTCGGGTAAGAGGAAGGCCGAGCACCCGGCGAAGCTCCTGGAGAGGCCCCGGTCGAGCTCTAAGGCAGAGGAGGAGCGTGGCAGTGCCCCCTCCCTCAAGGATAAGGCGGTGAGCGCACCTAAGGTGGTGAAGGCCTTGATCCATCCGACCAAGCCCTCTATCGAAACGGTCGCGGCGGCCCTGGCTCAGCCTGTGGTGGCTGCACCAGTGGTGGCGACCTCAGGGCCCAGAATCTCCCTGCCTCCTCGGAGGGAGTCTTCCTTTGTGCCCATCGATAGGACCCCCGTGAAACCCTCCGTGGGGAAGAAGAAGGGGGGGCAGGGCGTCGTCGGAGATTCGGCCTCAACCTCAGAAGAGGAGCTGATCGAGGTCTTAAGCCACGGCCTAGGCGTGGAAGAAGGCCAGCCCGTCGGAATGGACCCCGACGCAGGTGACGACGACGACATCGTCGAGGATACCGACGGGGCCCCTGCCCGCCCGTCGGATTCCCCTCTGCCAGCACCGCAAGACAACTCGGCGGCCATTTTGTTGGCCATACAGTCCTTATGCTCCGAGATAAGGACGAGGCTACCGTTACCGACGGAGGAACCTCTCCCGTCGGGGGATCCAGAACCGGGACCTTCTGGTGTTCCCCCTACCAAGAAAAGAAGGATCCATCCACCACCTCCTTTTCAACCGTCGCGCCCCGTCCAGCCCTCCTCCCCGTCCACCCGAGGGGATGATACGGGGACTGACACGGCAGCGACGGGTACGGACGACGAGGCATACGACGAGGATTTTCCGTCGTCGCCTCCCACCAGGGCTTCTCCGCCCGACGAGATCGGATCTTTCCACTCCATGATCTCCAGGGCTTCCGAGCTTTTCCAACTCTGCCCTGAGGAGAAGAAAAAGGAAGGCTTCCTTTATCAGCGGCGCGAGGCCAAGAGGAAGACGGTCCTCTCAGTGCCTCTGTTGGACGACATTTGGGATGAGGGCCTTTCCCTCCTCAAGAACCCTTCCACGACGCCAGCTAGAAGAGACCGGTACGAGAAAAAGTACCGGGTCCCGGACACGGCCCCCCTGTGCCTCCGGGCGCAGCCTACCCCGGACTCCGTCGTCTCCGCGGCAGCCAGGAAGAAAGCGGGGGGGGGTGCGGCCTCCACATCGACTTCCCCGCCGGACGGCGAGGGAAAGAAATTGGATGCTATGGGACGTAGAGTCATCTCGTCGGCAGCGACGACGATTAAAGCGGCCAACGCCTTGGCTATCGTGGCCCGCTATGACAGGGAGCTCTGGTACAAGATAGCTCCCCTGCTGGATTTTCTGCCGGACGACAAGAGGGCGGAGGCCCTTGAGATCCTGCAGGAAGGTGAGGTGGCCTCGGACCACGCCATCACCGTGGCGACGGACATCGCCGACACCGGGTTCCGCCAGTTGGGCAACGGCGTTTGCCTTCAACGTCGTGGATGGCTCAAAGCTACGGATTTCCGGCAGGACGTCCAGACCAGAGTCCTGGACATGCCCTTCGACGGGAACAACCTGTTTGGGAAGACAGTGGACGATTCCCTTCAGGCCATCAAGGCGGATACTGAGACGGCCCGGGCCCTTGGAGTCCTGCAACGACGGACGCCCTTTCGGAGCGGCGGAGGCAAGGGCGCCTCCAAAGGTTCCGGCGGCGGTTTCGCTTCCTACCGTCAAGCGGCCCGCTCGTCGTCGCAAGAGGCCTACAGAGGACGAGGCAAGTCTAGCGGACCCCGCCGTCGTCGCCAAGGAGGTCAAGGCGGCAAGGCCGCGCCCAAGCAGGATTGAACCGGCCGTGGGGTCGGGCCCCCACCGAAGCACCCCGGTGGGAGGCCGGCTGGCGGGCTTCGTCAGCGTGTGGGAGTCCATCTCCACCGACCGTTGGGTGCTGGACGCCCTGGCCCGGGGCCACGCGCTCGAGTTTCAAAGAAGGTGCCCGCGCGTCCCCCCCGTGGCCAGGAAAGAACTTCACGTCCCTCAACTTCTCCTGGAGGTAAAGGCGATGCTCAGAAAAGGCGCCATCGAACTCGTCCCAAAGAGGCTTCGGGGCTCCGGAGTCTACTCGAGATACTTCCTCGTGAGGAAAAAGACGGGAGGATGGCACCCCATCCTGGACCTGCGACGTCTGAACAAGTTCATCAAGGCGCAGAAGTTCCGGATGGTCACCCTCCAGCACGTCCTGGGTCAGCTGGAGGAAGGAGACTTCCTATCGTCGTTGGATTTGGAGGATGCCTACTTCCACATTCCCATCCTAAAGGGGCACCGCAAATTCCTCAGATTCGTGGTCCAAGGGCGTCATTACCAGTTCAAAGCCCTTCCCTTCGGACTACGGTCGGGACCCAGGGTATTCACCAAGTGCCTCGCACCGGTGGCGGCGCAGCTGCGCCGCGAGGGGATTCACGTCTACCCCTACCTGGACGACTGGCTCATCCGCGCCAAGACGAGGGAGCTCGCCGTGGTCCACACGGCAAGGACCGTCCAACTCCTCACGGACCTGGGATTCTCCGTGAACTACGCCAAATCCCACCTGGTGCCCGCGCAAGTCGCACTGTTTCTGGGAGCCAGGCTCGACACAGTGTCCCTTCTGGCCTCCCCGTCGGAGGAGAGGACCAGGACCATCTTGGGCAAGGTGCAACGGATGTTGGTGGCCGACGCGGCCAAAGTGAGGTCCATCAAGTCCCTCCTCGGGATGATGTCTTCCTGCATCTACCTCATTCCCATGTGCAGGCTCCGGATGCGCCCGTTGCAAGAATTCCTGGATGCGCGCTGGATCCAGACGACGGGCAGCTTCGAGGAAAGGATCAAGCTCGACGAGAGTTTCCGACGAGCGATACGGTGGTGGGGCACCCGCGCGCATTTGACGGCGGGCATGGACTTCCAGACCCCAGCCCACCAGGAGACCGTGACCACGGATGCCTCCCTGGAAGGGTGGGGAGCGCACACCAAAAATCTGCACGCAAGGGGACTCTGGCTCCCGACGGAGAAGTCCCTGCATATCAACGTCCTGGAGCTCCGTGCAGTGTTTTGGGCCCTCAGGTCCTTCCTTCCGTCCCTCAAGGGCAAGGTGGTGAGGATCTTCACCGACAACACCACCACCACCATGTTTTACATCAGGAAACCGGGCGGAACCAGGTCCCCAGCGCTGTCCAAGGAGGCGCAGGACCTGTGGCATTGGGCCGTTGCCCAAGGGATTTTTCTGGTGCCGTTTCATCTGGCAGGGATAAAAAACACCATCGCCGACTCACTCAGCAGGGAGCTGCGCTCGTGCCACGAGTGGGAACTACGGCAGGATCTGGTGGATCGCCTCTTCCGACGGTGGGGCACACCCCAGATCGACCTGTTCGCGACGGCGACGAACACCAAGTGCCGGAGGTTCGCCAGCAGGTTTCCCCAGACGAGGAGCATGGGCGATGCTTTCTCGTTCCCCTGGGAGGGCCTGTTCCTCTACGCGTTCCCTCCCTTGCCTCTGCTAATCCGGCTCGTCAACCAGCTCAAGAGGTCACGGTGCAGGATGATCCTCGTCGCACCTGCGTGGCCGAGGCAGATATGGTTCCCGGACCTTCTGGACTTGTCAGCGTCCCCGCCGATCAAGCTGCCGGCGGACGCGGATCTACTCTCCAGGGAAGGAGGCGCCATCCTCCACCACGACCCGAAGTCGCTGAACTTGCAGGCCTGGCTCCTGCAGCGCTAGAGTTTGGAGGATACGACATACCGGCCGATTGCAGAGAGGTTCTTGCAAAGGCCAGGGCGTCCTCGACTCTTAAATGCTACGGACACAAATGGAAGAGGTTCTCTGTCTGGTGCCACGCACAGAAGATTAACCCTCTACGGGTTACGGCCCCCCAAGTACTGCCGTACCTGCTGACGCTGGCCAAAGCTGGTCTGGCACACGCGTCCATCAAGATTCATCTTGCTGCGATCTCCCGATACACCAGAACCACGGGGCGGACGTCCTTGTGGTCTCATCGTCTGGTGAAAGAGTTCATGAAGGGACTGTTCAGATCGTTCCCGCCGGTGAAGGCTCCGGCCCCGGCGTGGGAGCTCAACGTGGTGCTGACCAAGCTCATGGGACCTCCGTTCGAGCCTCTGCACTCGGCCCCGTTGAAGTTTCTATCGTGGAAAACAGCTTTTCTTGTGGCCATCACCTCCGCACGACGAGTGGGAGAGATCCAGGCCCTTTCCTGCAAGGCCCCGTACTTGACTTTCCACGACACGAGGGTAGTGCTCAGGACGCACCCCTCCTTCATGCCCAAGGTACCGTCGGACTTCCATCTCAACGAACCCTTGGTGTTACCTGTGTTCTTCCCGTCGCCTTCGTCGCCTTCGTCGCCGGCTGAGAGGACTTTGCACTCGCTGGATGTAGCTAGAGCGCTGAAGTTCTACGTGGACCGCACGAAGGGTTTTCGGAAGACGTCACAACTCTTTGTGAACTTTGGACCTGTCAATCAGGGGAAGGCTCTCTCGAAGGCTTCCATTTCCAGATGGCTCTCCGGCTGTATCATGTACTGTCATCGGTTGGCAAACCGACCGCTGCCTGGCCGTCCGAGAGCCCATTCCACCAGAGCGATCGCAGCTACCACGGCGTTCCTTTCTGGTGTGCCCCTGCTGGACATATGCAGGGCTGCTACGTGGAGGTCGACGCACCCCTTCACGAAATTCTACTGCGTCGACCGGGATTCCAGGGAGGAGTCCAGGGTCGGCCAAGCAGTGCTGCGCAACCTGTTCGCCTGAGGTGAGCCTGGTGAGGAGGTAAGATGCTTAATGTTGAGTTTGATGTAATGCTTAATGTTGAGCCTTTGCCACCTCCCGTGGTTGTGCATGTGTGTACTGCTATGTATTCTTTATTCATGAGCATGTGAATCCATGCCAGACCCCATGTTGGAGAAGGAACAAGTTACTTACCTGTAACTGTTGTTCTCCAGCATGGGTCTGGCATGGATTCACATGCGAACCCTCCCGCCTACCCCTCTGCGGCTCTTCACTTGGTCATACTGCCACTTCACGTGCTTCCAAATCTGAAGATGGCTGCCAGAGGCGGTGCTTAGGTGGAGGGCAGTCATTGGCTGTGGTCAGTATGACGCAGAGACCAGTGATTGGTTATTACTACGAAAGACAGATCAGAAACGAAACTGATACTGGTTTTTTCTTTACCGAGGATTCCCAGCCTGACGACGGGGAATATTCATGAGCATGTGAATCCATGCCAGACCCATGCTGGAGAACAACAGTTACAGGTAAGTAACTTGTTCCTTCCGCTTACTGTATTCGCACATCAACAATATATCTTACATGATACATCTCACAACCCTTCCGTTTCTCTTCTAGCGAGATAATCTGTAAATGGGCCCCAAATGTCTTTAGGTCTACTCATCGAATATATCCCTCCTCCAATTCATTTACGTAGGTCATTTCTCGTAGCCATTCCTGAAAAGTTGGTGCTCTCCTGGATTTCCATTTCAACATTATACATTTTTTGGCTAACATACATCCCATGTTAAACAATCTTCGTATCTTAATGGATACTTTACCTATGTTTTACCTCAGTAGGTATTCAAATGGTGTAAGCAGGGGAGGGACCCCAGTGATATCATGCAGTGCCTCGGATATCTCTCCCCAGAACCATGCAATATGTGTGCAGTCCCAGTACATGTGCACTGAATCTGCCCCTTCTTTGCCACACTTCATACAGTCACTAGGTGCGTCAGGAAAAAAATTGCGACACCCTAGCCGGGGTATAATGTAGTTGGTTCAGAATCTTAAAATGTATAAGCCTAAAACGAGCATTTAGAGAAACTTCTCTAGTCAGCGAACAGTGTTTCTGCCATTTAGTATTGTCAATAATTATTGCAAAGTCTTTTTCCCATTTAGGTTTAGCCTTATTTTGTTGCTTCTGTCCCCTCAGTGTCCCCTCTGCCATTAACATGTCAATGCATGTACAGGACTCAGGTTCTTGCGGAAAGGATGGCCATAGGACTCGGGTTCCTATGGAAAGGATGGCCATCTGTGGCGCACCGCTGCCCTCATTCTAAAATATTGTAATGATCTCACAGGGTTGTTCCCCAATTTCTCCCTGAACTCCTCTCGGGTTACAAACGTCCCTCCCGGAAACAGGTCGCCCAATCTCATGGTTCCCTTGGGGTCCCAGGCTTTCTTTATGTCCGGATCATACGGCGGGCGGGAGCCGCGGGCAATTAGTGTTATTTTACTGTTATATGGTTATATGCTGGTGAACTAATAATAATACACTTGTCAATAGAAATGTGGTCAGATTATTATACTAGCTACTGAAGCGAAGCTAGTATATTTACAACAAGCCTAATATGGCACCCAACAGAGTGCCTTTGAACGTGTGAACAATGTAGAAGGAGATTCATTATATTAAAGTTCACAAATGTAAAAAGCATAAAGCACTGTAATTTTAAAATGTCCTGCAACTGGGAGAAAGCTCTGAGACGGAGCAAAATATGCCATCAGTGCTGTCTGACATCTCACGGTCCATATAATTTGAAATAAATACACAGCATGGCATCACTGTCCTATGTAGAGAAAAACTGGATTTTATAATATGCGCGCACACACTTCCAAAGGGAAAGGGTTAATGGTGCATATTTATTTATATTATGTTTTTTCTACATTTTATATGTTGGGTTACTAATCTGTGTATGATTTTATTAATGAAGAATTTCTTATTCCATATAAACAGGTGTATAATTATAGCTGTTAAAACCACAAATAGTTTCTTCAGATGTGACCTTAAGGGGCCCGTTCTGAACACAGACTTGAAGTCTTGAAAGATCACGCACCATATATGTAGTAAATGTTTTAACTTCAAATTACAATGTTCAATAAAAGAGACCATGCAAAACTTTAAAATCCAAGAGAAACAAATGTTTTCTGGAAAATGAGTTTGCATGCAACACTTTACCTAGGTTTCAAAAGAAGTATTTTAAAAATAAATTATCATAAGGTAAGGAATTGGTCAAAGTGTACAAAAGTCAACCGGTTTGTACAAACACTAGTATTATTCCATTCTGTGTACTTACGTTTTGTCTTGGCCGGCGCCAACCCTTAAGGTCAGCCTGGGGATAACGGGTGAAGGAGCAGGTAAGACTGGTTCCACTTTGATCTTTTCATGTTTATTAAAAATGATGTGTTGAGATTTGTTATTGGCAATATGTTCTTTTCACCAAGAGGCAATCCCTCATCCAATGCTCCCTTGTATACAGTTATGGGCCAAAGAACACACTGTGTGTGTAATTGAAACTCCGATGTATTTAAAAGAAAATCAAAGATGGTCCCCTTCGTTTATTCTGGGGAATTTGCCACAACAAGATACATAAGCTTTGATTATTTGTATACACAAAAAGAATTGGCCTGCATGTGACAATCTGACTAAATGTAATGCACACATTCAGTCACACAACATAGCTATTAAAAATATTTGATTTGAATTCAAATAAGGATAGCTGAGATAAATGACATAGAAAAAGGACATTTATGTGAACACATCTAAATGAATGCCCTCCTGTGAGAATGTGGGATTGCAGGTTTCTACCATGTACATGAAAGTTGTGATGAATCAGAAATGAACCGCCCCCCCCCACCCCCCCCTCCAGCCCCTCCCTCAAGACCCTGACCTGGGACCTTCCACATGTGGCCTGGGAAAGGCAGACTCTTCCTGATCCCGACCTTGGGGGTGGTGTTCTGTGGAATGATCACATGGGGGAGGAAACATGTCAGGAGTAAGGGGCAATTCCCCTGTTTACCTTTCCCGAAACCTTAGCCCTTTGATGGCTTATTGCAAAACAGAAATAGTTAAGAAAACAAATTATTTGGGTCGAGGAAGAGGGATGCAGAGAAACCATGTTGTCGTGGTCTGCTAATTAACCCACATGACCCACACCTGAGGATGGGAGGCTTAAATTGGGCCCTCGGTTGCAGGCAAGAGGGAAGCTGAAAAAGTCAGAGAAGCAGTGTATGCTGTGCTGGCCGTGTCGGCAGGTGGAGGCGGGATTAACAGAGTGAGAAGACGCCGGGACCACCAAGGGTCCTGAGAGGGTCGTTGCCTCTCCATATCCCCTGTGCAGAGGTTGTGCAGCAGAAAGTCGGCGTTGTGAAAGATGCCGAAAGGTCTCCAGTGACTGGGTCGCGCATCCGATTTGCAGATTCGCAAGAACTTGGGAAGCTCTGAGTTGGTGTGGCAGCTGCAGGAGGCGACAACCAGAAACTGTTTGCTGAGTGCAGGAGAGCCGCAGAAGCCAAAGGCCAGCGTGTATCACGCGACAGCGACTTATCCGGTGAGTTCCCCATTCGTAAGTGGTACCAGAGTGCTCGAGTGCTGCTTGTTTATGCCAGGTCAGCCGCGGCGCTCGCGTGTGCATGACAGAAGCATTTTCATTGAATACTGAACTATTAGAAAACCAAGAAGGTGGCAGTTAATGAAACAAAGTAAGTGATATACCTGTACTGAGAAAGCAGTATTGAGAATTGGGAATAGCAAGCAATGCCAAAGCTGAAAGCTCTCCAAAGGTGGGACAACGGGAGTAATAAAAAAAACAAGGGTTGTAGGAAGCTCTGTTCCAGTGGTGAAAAGAATGTGCTTGAACCAAAACCAAGGTAGCCACAAGGAAAGACTGTATCCTAGCTACGGTTTAACCATTGGTGCAGAAGGGTGAGAAAAGTAGCAAACAAGCTGCCCTTATGGAAGAGGGAGATGAGCATCGTCTGTAGAGTGAATGTTCTATTCCCTGAAAGCTGCATTTTGATACTAAGAAAAACTGTTGAAGTTGTTGTAGTTCTAAAATTGAAAGTTACTGTTGAAGCACTTTTCTCTTGTGTTGTTGAAGAAGTAGACGGGCAGGCGAGGGTACCCGTAGGGCAAGAAGTGTTTGCTCAGGTGAGAGGATAAGCCAGGTAGTAGAAGGTGCAAGTGCTGAAGAGTAGTACTAAAAGAGAACAACGTATTAAGTTTTGACTGTTGCCGGAGAGTTATAGAAGCTAGCTGAAGGAAAGTTACAATTCATTATACAATTGACAACTTTGGTAAACCATCCAACCAGGTTATTTGTTGTTGCCGTAATGATGAAACTGTTGTGATTCCAGTAGGAGTGAGAGCTTATGACTTTTTCAAAGTACTTAGTTGAAGCAACGGAACTTTGTGAATTCAAGTACTGGAACTTTTTGTTGACGCAGATTTCCTGGTTTCATTTTCCTGGTTTGGATCTGGGGAAGGCGAGGTTCACCCAGGCCACGACAAATCGACGTGAATCAGGTCATATGCTATATGATGTTGTTGGTTTGAAATACATGTGTTCTTTTTTGTGTGACTGTTGTAAAGTGTGAGGGCTAGATATCCCCTGCTTAGAGTGTTCCCCCTTAGTTTATCATAGGCAGGGAAATCCTTGTTGGGGTAGGCATAGTGAGGCGTTTGTGCAAACTATTTTTGTTAATAAAAATGGCAAAAGTTGAGAACTCTCTATAAAGTGGTCCGCCTCACATTTCTGAGCTTCCACAAAGTGCAATACACACTATTAAACGTTGCATTAGAATCCACAGCAATAGGTTTAGGAAAACTGTGCTATCAAGTTAGGGTGCACAGCATTGATTTATCTACTGTGTCCATCCCAGATTATGACTTTCTGAAAGGACAGAAACCAGGTCACCCTGTGTCGTCTTGAAGTAATTGGGTATATTTAGTTTGGGGTCTTCTCACTCTAACACAAAATCATTGGTGAAATTATAGAGTTTACTTGGAAGTGCCTCCTTTCTAAAGGAATACAAATGCTAAACTCCCTTATATTCGAATCCTTCTTTTTTAAAATAAATATGGCTTTCACAGGTGTCGATTCTATAATTCCCTATTTAGGCTATGAAGCTTGGCCATGGATTCAGCACTGAGAAGTGTTGCCTGTATTACTCAGTGCACATGGCACAAAGAAAACCTTGTTATTATTTAAATATAATCTCCCCCGGCGTTGGTATAGTGAAAGCAGGCTATAACTCACTCTAGCAATCTATAGTATTCTATTCTCATTCTGTTAATATATCAGCCACTGTGCTGTGTACAGAAAAAATACTGTTTTCTACAAGAAGTCAAGTCGTACTTTACTTTAAAGTGAGAAGGCACTGTTGCATTTCACACACAAATATCAAGATAATCCATTTGGAATGAGCCCCCTCTTCCCCCACCTCCCTAGTGAAAACCACCTCTCCATTGCCCTCCCACTCCAGGGACTTAGCAGGGCAATGATCCCAGGGGACTAATGTAATTACATTTGGATATTTTTATAATCCCTTTCAAAATACTTCTTTTATGTGCTAAATCAGGATAAAACCTCATGCGTTTTAAAAGGGGGTAAGTCTCCTCGCGGTTTGGCCCGAATCCACCAGGTAATATCAAAGCTCGGCTCTCATCCATTTGGAACATGTGGTGTTCCTTTTATGTCGTTTTTAATTCCAGAGTGAGAGCATCCTATTCCCAGTGTGTTTCTGCTTTTATCATGAGTGATATTTCCACGCTTTCTCATGATTGGAACACTTAGTTTGGTCAAATCTTTCTATTGGTTCAATTAATATTCAGATACTCGCACAGAATACAACCTCCCCCATCTTTATAGGGTATGGTATTTTCAATTATAAGAAAGGTGGATGCTGACTGCTGGTAACATTGTTGAATGCAAAATAATTTTTATTGCATATTTTATTATAGCAACATGTCACATCGACAAAAATAATTTCGGAGATCCCGGCCTAGATGGACGATGTGGCATGGATGTGTCATAATTTATGAATTTATTATTATTTTTTTTTAATTATTTTAAAACGTAGGCATTTTGAATTTGGTTTCATTTGATAGACTAGTTCATGATCGTAACACTTTTCCATTCGTTTCTAGCTTCAATGGTTGTGTTTTTTTTTTAAGCAAAAGTAGTTTTTAAATGCATAAATGGTGTTGATTCAAATAACCCATTATATCCTTGCAGCAGAGTTCTACGCTGAAGTTTTTTTTTTTTAGATTTGTGAAACGCTCAGCCAGCAGGTCTTTCGGTTAATGATTAGCCTCGATCTGCTGATAGGGTGGGGGGGGGGGACTTCTTTGTTTGAGCTTCCATTAGACTAACCAGTTGGTGGACTTCATGGGGCTTCAAGGATCAGTGGTGACACTCTTAAGTGCAGTAAGTGTTCTTTGAAGCCTGGCATTAAGAGAACAGGCTACATTGTCATGTGAACAGACCTGATTCTTATCACGTCAGTACACCATGGATTCAGTCTTGGTGGATTTTTGTTTTTAGAGAAATAAACTTTATTAGCACTTCAAATATAACAATAACATTACAAACTTTGAATGAGCCCTGTTCCGCTGCACCACCCCGCCCACTTTCACTCCAAGCCCATGGACGTAAGCGGATGATGCAATCCCAGAGCACAAGTTACTAACTACAAATCGGGCAACATTCAAAATTCTCACACATCACCCAACTTTCCCCTATACCCCCTACTTCCTCCCACCCCTTCTAAACCCTCAATACCCCGAATCCCCCCCACCTATGTAGCCCATACATCTTGCCTTTGAGAGGCTCCCCTCCACAATGGTAACCTTCCTCCATGCAAACAGTCTTGGGACCTCCTGGCCGATTGCATCATTATCCCGCCGATTGTATCATTATCCCACAGTCTGGCTATGCGTCACCCAGAGTTACCCCATTTGAGTCTCTCTCTGAGCCATACAGTCCAGGACTCGTTCTGTCGTCGATTACCCTCTGGGTGGCCAGATTTTGTGAAGTTTGGGTTTGTTAGATTGGGGGGGGCCTTCTTGGAAGGTGTGGTCTATCTTTTGCTTTTGTAGTGTCGTGCGGTGCGTGTTGGTTCAGGGGGGCTTGTGGTTTGCCGAAAAGTTCATGTCTCTTATTAGGGCTTTCCATGATACAAGTGTCATTTATGCCCCCATCCTCTCTAGTGGCTCCTGCATTCCAGGCGCTGGTTTCTGCTTCCGTCCATCTCTCTATCTCCTTGACCCATATTTCATATCTCGGACCCCCTGGTGATTTCCATGCCATTGCTATCGTTCTCTTTGTGAGGATGCACGCCATGTCCATTAGCTTTATGTTTGTACTTGCCTGGTCTGGGGAATATGCCTAGTAGGCATTCTTTAGGGGTGCATTCGTATCTGGTCACTCCTGCTTTCCTGCATGTTTGTTCAATTTTGGTCCGAAAGCTTACCACCTTTTGGCAGGTCCAGTACATGTGGATCGTGTCCGTGCCCTCGTTCCCGCACCAGGGGCACTGTGACCAAGCTTGTTTGTTGAAGCCAGCTACCCTGTGTGGGGGTCATGTAAGTCCTGTATAGAATGTTCAGTTGTATGAGTCGAAATCTGGCGTTCCTTGAAACCTCTTTGGGGTAGAGGAGTGCTCTCTTCCATTCGTTCTCGGTCACGGTAGTGCCCAAGTCTTTCTCCCATTTTTCTTTTAAGGGTATGCTGTGGGGGTTGTTTCTATTCGATATTTGGTTATATAATCTGGATATGGGTTTCCAGCCGTCACTTAGGCCATACATTTCTTGTAGGAGAGGGTTCGGTGGTGGTTCCTCAGGCCATATGCTCCATTTCTTTTTTGCAGTGATTTTAACTCGTAGGTACCACAGGAACTGGCCTTTTGCCAGTCCTTACCTGGAGAGTGATTCGAAGTCTCTGAAGGTTCCCTCACTGAACATGTCTCCCCAGGTGTATATTCCCACCTTTACCCAGCTCCTCATCACCGGTAGGTCGTTGAGGGTCGTGCATACGTCTGCCATTATGGGGATTTCAGGTGAGTATGGTTTGTGTAGTTGGAGCACTGATCTGGTCCTGCTCCACACTTGCTTGCCTAGCCTCACTATTTGTATTTGTATTTTGTTTATTTGTATTGCGCACCCAGCCCAACGGCATCAGGGCGCATGTTTGGAAGGGCGCATGTTTGGAAAAAGGTAGTTACAGATAAGTGTTACAAAGATGGGTACACGTTACATTGTATAAACATATTTACATCAAAAATAAGAACATGAATAGGGAATAATTACACGGAATGTCCAAGCGGTCTACCTATACAGTATATACAGTGAGTAACAAGTATTGCGGGTAGCAGCTCCATGAGTTACATAACGGAGACAATTGTGTCCTGTTCATGAAGCCACCGTTTAATTTAATTTTAAAAAAATTGGGTGGATGGAACATTTCTGAGATCGGGTAGGGAGTTCCAGAGCTTGGCCGCCAGGACTGGGAAACTCGAGCCTCTAGCTGTCTGAAGCCTGAAACTAGGAATGGTTAGTGTGTGTGCTTGTGCAGATCTCAGGGGTCTGGATGCTGTATGTTGAGTGAAGCGCGTGGAAAGGTACGCAGGAGCAGCATTATTCTGAGCCTCGTGGGTTAGAACAAGTGCTTTGAGGGAAATGCAATGTGTAATAGGTAGCCAGTGTAGGTTGCGCCTGGTGGAGGAGATGTGGGAGCGCGTGGGGACGTTAAGAGCAGCCCTAATGGCATTGTTCTGGGTGAACTGGAGTTTATCAAGGTTTCTTCGACTAGTCCCTAAGTAAAGGGCGTTGCGATAGTCAATTTTGGACATGAGGGTTCTGGTGAGTGTCAGGCAGTTGCCCGTTGACGGGAAAGGGCGACAAGCTGTGATGAATTTACAAGGATATGATGATGCTGAGACTACGGAGTTAGTTTGTCTATTGAGAGAGAGAGAGAGTGGAGTCTAGGTAGATTCCGAGTGTTTTAGTGACTTTGATGACATTTCCATCAATAATGAAGGAGTTGTATTTAGGGTCAAGTTTCGCAAGTTTAGATTGTGATCCAAGGATGAGTAACTCAGTTTTCTCATTAAGGCAGAACCCATGATGTGCCATCCAGGCCTGGATCAGCTCTGCTCTGCTGGTCTCGTCTGGCACTCGGCACTGCACGGCGGTATGGATCTCTGGTTCTGCTGGTCTGGATCAAGTGGATTCTGGATACAGCACTGCTTTCTGGGTACTGGCACAGGGTTCTAGCCAGAATCAAACAGCACAGCCCGGCTGTTGAAGAGTGGAGTTAGGTTGCAAAAGATTTTGAAGCCTACTGAAAAAGGATTCAACTGGTGGTTCAGGCCCCTCCGCTACAAGTTCTGGTGTCTGGATTCTAAGTTCTGGTTCTGGAGTCATCTGGATATTGTCTGGTCCGGCAAAATGCTTCGCAAGAAATCAGTTTGAAGTGGAAAGTGAATGTCCCTACCTGGGTCCCAGTGGCTCCTTTTAGGTCTTTAGAAAATGGGTGTGTGCGTGGGCATAACTAAGCCTGCCCCTCACAACGTATCATTGGCCAGGCTCTCCTCTCTCCCTTGATTGGGGGAAGGCAATGAAGTGTCATCGTGATGAGGTAAGTTTATGGGTCAGAGGATCCTCCCCTTGTCAATTTGCACACATCTATTTTTGATCCGAATACATATTTATCTATGTACAATTTTTCTAATATTATATGTCCAGTTAACATATTTTCTGTAGCACCAAATCATCCGATCCCTGTCTTTGTAAGATGTTGTGTCCATTTCTGACAGAATTCTGCCCTTTTCATCAAGAACACAACCTCTAAACCTTTCCAGAATTTACACACACATGCGCAAGGAGTATGGGCATCAGATGATGGTGTCAGATTTTTAACATACAGACATTTGGAGTAATACCTTATTTTCCGCTACTACCCCCCAGAACCTACCACCGAGTCCTAACGCCTCTTAAAATGTGCACAGAAAAATCACAAGAATAAATGATATTATATAATTTTGACAATTTCGTACTATGAATTATCCATCTTTTTAAAATTATGCTCTGGCCCAGATGGGTGTGGTTTATGTTCCAAAGCACATGCGGGGGATTTCTGTCTGTCCCCGCCTCCAGCTCAGGTGGCTCCCAGAAGCGCTGCTCCTCCCAGTTTCTTCCAAGAGGAAGCCATTTACGACCCCCCCTAATTTAACATTTGCCTGAGCCAAGGAAAGCTCATTGTTCTGTTTCCTGCAGCCCCAGGTACCCGACCCCTAATTCAATCAAGAGAGGTGTGATCTCCTTTTGGTGGTGCAGCAGAAGGGAGGCCAGGCCTGGGAATGCAGTTGCTGGGCAAGTTTCCACTCCTGTCGGGGGTAGTTGACAGGCAGAATTAAATCTCTTTAAGCCAGGCTTCAGCTAAATGTCTCTTTTGTTCCCAGTTTTTCTTCATTCAAATCAAACTTACAATTTTTACACACGCAGCTAGAACGCTGATTCTAAGTTCAAAACTATGACATTTAAACAGTTGCAACCTATGTGACACTCAAAAGTAGGTCACTCATTTATTTTAAACATTTCGATTTTAGTGGTTTTAAATCCAATTTCACTTAAGCTGCTGACATCCACGGCTCAGCCAGTCTTGTTATAAACATTGCTTTAGGCTCTTCATCTTTCCAGATTTTGTATGCACACAAGACTACATTCTGCCAAATGTTTGCTGGTGTTCAGTGAGATTTTTGAACATCTTGCCATGTTTAAAATAGGCATTTTTAGCTTGCATTTCAGAGAAACAAATGTGATTTCAAAGCGCTTTTTGAGCTAACAGGCACTGTTGTTTTTCCTTTGGCACCACGTTTCACTCATGGCGCTTCTGGCCCATCATGCTCGCAGTGGTGGGTGGCAGGTTAGGCGACCATTTTGGTGTGCGCAAAACTGCGCGGTTTTCCTGGATTCTGGCGCAAATGTGGGCTTTTCGCTATCTTGGATTTTCTAAGCCCACAGCACCAAATGTTGTAGCATAATAGTTCAAACATGGGTCAAGACACCCAACAGGGCGAGAAGACCCTCATGGATCTACTTGCCAGGAAGGAGCTGATCCAGGAGGTGGCTACTTGAGAGAAGTGAGCGGCAATCTTAAGGTGGCGGCAGAGGATTTGGTGATCGACCAAATCAAATGCAGCTGAGAGGTCGAGGAGGAGCAGGAGAGCTTGTTTGCCCTTGTCTTTCAAGTCCTCGATTTGGGTTTTAAGGTCAGTCAGGGCTGTCTCCGTGCCGTGTCTTGGACGGAAGCCAGATTGTCTAAGCCCTAATAGATTGTTAGTCTCAAGGTAATCCTGGATTTGTAGAGAGGCTGCCCGATCCAAAATTTTGAGTAGATAAGGGACCGTGGTGATGGGCCTGTAGTTGGTAGGATTCATTGGGTCAAGGTTAGGTTTTTTAATTAGAGGGATGACCCACACATCCTTAAGGTTGTCAGGTACGGTGCCCGATTTGAATGAGGCGTTGATAAAGGAGGTAATAAATGGGGCATGGTCATGTGCCGCTTCCTTTACGACCGGCGCAGGGCAGGCGTCACCTTGGCAGTTTGAGGGTTTAAGCTTCATGATGATGTTTTTGACTTCCTTAATGGTAAGGGGAGAGAAGCAGAAAGGTTTGAAGAGATGCTTAGGAGCGGGGGTATTATAGGACTGGGGGTTGCCCGCTGGATCCGAGAGGTCGTTTTTTTGGTATTAATTTATGGCTTGGAGCGAGGCAATTTTTGGTTAGAAGTGCTTTTTGAATATTGGAGCACCATTCAGCGTCCGGTGTACAAGTATCAAGTGGAGGATCTTAAAGAGTTCCTTGGTGTTGGATTGTGCTTGTGTGATCCTAATGTTGTACACTTCTTTTTTGGCCGCTAGGATAGCTTCTTTGTATGTGAGGGAGGCGGTTGTGGGGTTATTTCTGTTTGCTAGAGTAGGTGAGTTTTTCCAATGAGACTCAGCTTTTTTTTTTTTTTGCGCAGTTCAATTAAGTGGGAGGTGAACCATGAGTTAAGGTGGTTACAAGGTTTTTGTTTGCGCAATTTGAGTGGGGCAATGGTATTGAGCGCTTTTAGCATGGCACGGTTGTAAGAGTCAACTAGGACAGTGGGGTCAGAGCAGGTGGAGGAAGCCGTGTTCAGTAATGGGAGGCTAAAAGGGAGTAGTTTCTCAACCGTAATATCCTTCTTGTTACGTGTGTAGGACGGCAGGGCCAAGTTGGGTTTGATTATAGGTGGGCTAGCGTTGATGGGGGAAATATTATTTTATGGTGATCAGACCATGCGCAAGGTGACAGAGGTTACCTTTAGTGCACAATTCATGTCAGAAACCCAATTCAGAGTGCGACCCTTGATATGGGTGGGTTCATTAACGTGTTGGGTGAGGCCGAAGTCAGCCAGAACACTGGCTACTTCACTGGCTTTGGCATCATTCGTATCCCGGTATCCCAAATTGAGGTCGCCAAGTACGATGATTTGAGATTTAGGCTTGCTGCTAGAGGCTAGGATGGATGAGATGTCCTCTGCAAATGTGGAGGTGGGCCCGGGTGGCCTGTATATGAGATGGACTGAAGCATTGTGGTTGGGTGAGATCTGTAGTTTAATAGCGAGTAGTTCAGCTGATGGCAGCTGTAGGGTGTTGGCAACTCTAAGATTAAGCAAACTCTTGAATATGAATGCTAATCCACCCCCCTTGGTTTGATTGGCGTGCCTATCACATCTGATAATGGAGTAGTTATCAGGGATGGCTAAGGTCAGGGCAGGACCCGAGGTCACGTGCAGTGATAGCAAGAAAGTCAAGGTTTTCTGTCACGATGAAATCTGCGATGTCCAAGGCGTGAGCAGGTACATAACTTGCATTAATAAGTGCTCCTTTGAGATTGGTCTCAGTGTTGGAATACTTGGCAGAGGGGGTCTCGACAATTATTGGCGCCACATGGGCAGTAGCGTTATTCCTTTTTTCCATAATAGGGATATTCATGTGATAAGACCAGTGGTGACATCTAGATGCTAATCTTTGGTTTCTGACTAATGTGGCACAAGGTTGACTCGGGAGGTTGGGCAAAGCCAATCTAGTCAGGAGAGACAATGTAACTTTATTTGTGGCGGGATTCCGTATGCCAGTATCAGATATGGTGTGGTAACAGGCAGTTGAGGTGATGCTGTTGGGTGATGTAGTTAGGGAGCCTGGTATGTGGTATAGGCGAGAGCCAACCCTAGAATTCCTGATGTGAGTGGGGCAAGGTTGGTTGAGGGTAGGTTTGGTGGTGAAATGTTGTAGCCATAGGGCTGGTGCATTTAGATATGGATTGAGCGATTTCATGTTGCATGAAAGGGGAGGGAGTGCAGGGTAGCTTCGTACACATTGTTGGGGACATTGTTGTGTGCATTGTAGGTGAGGTAGATGTGTAGTGTAGGGCAGTGGTGGGGTCGAGCTGTAGGCCCGATATGGCAAAGATGGTGAGCAGCACGTGGGGGGCGAGAATTAGGGTAGGCAGAGGTGCGTGCTTTAAGGTACTAGCGTACAATGCTGAGTAATGCGGTTGTGTTTTCGGAACATAATCCATTTTAGTAAGTAATATGGGCTATAAACTTTGGCCAGGGGTGGGTACAGCAGATAGCGACTGGCAGCCTAAAGCGGCATAATGAGTACAAATAGCAAGCAATGACCAAATGAAATCAAACAAATGACCTGGGCAAGCACAATGCAATCAAAATGTCTGGGGAAAACCATAGGTAATCAGACATGTAATTATCTAGGGAGGCACAGAGGGTACAAGTGCCTAGCAATGACCCAATGAAATCAAACATAAATGACCTGGGAAAGCACAATGCGAGCCATCTAGCATGACCATAAGTATGGTGTGAGTAATCGGACAAGTAATGACCTGGACGGGCACAATGAGTACAAATGCTTAACAGTGAACGTAGCAGCCAAATAGTGAACTGAAAAGGCACAGAGATTGGAGGAGCAATACAGAAGGCTGGCATGGGAGGAGGTATTGTGGTGCTCCTAAAATGAGCAATGGGCTGTACAGGTTCATAGATAGGAGCTGCAGCACAGTGTGTAATAAGCATGATCGGAGTCATGTGCCTACCAAATACTAGTTGTCCTTTTTACAGGATGTACTTATACATGTGACGAAACCTTTCATAAGCAATGCATGAGAGGAGAGCTAGAGGATCGTTTCACAGTAGGCAGTGCATAAAGACCTGGGAGGCTAAGCCATAGATACCAGAGGTGGATATGGTACACAGAATCTGATGGGGCGGTGACAATTGAATTGAAACAATTCTCAGGTAGTACCATTGGGATGTTTGCAGGTCAATCAGCGGGGTCCATAGTGTTTCTTTGGGAAACGTTGGGACGTCCAGTTGTTGTAGTAGTCCTGTTTCAGCTGTTGGTTCGTCCGATATCCACTTTGTCACATGGCTGAGCTGGGCTGACAGTATTTCTGAAGATTGGGTAGTTGTATCCCTCCTTCTTTATGTGATAGTGTCAGTATATGAAGGGGTAGTTTGTGATGAGCCGCTCCCCATAAGAATTCCTTTAGCAAGACTTCTAGTTTCTTGAAGAAAGGTGGCCTTATGTAGTAGCATATGTTTATGAAGTAGTACAAGAATCTCGGGAGTATTATCTTCGTGATGGCGGCTCTGCCCATCATGGAGAGTGGTAGCTTGGACCAGAACTTTATGGAGTTGCGTAGCCCTCTCATCACGGCCTCCGTGTTGCATTCGTGTGTGAGCTCTGGTGTGTGTTTTATGTTGACCCCCAGGTATCGGAAAGTTTCTGGTTGCCACTTGATGCCCACCCTGGGTAGATCTGCCTCTGGTACCCCTCTGAGCTTGGCTAGCGGGAATGCACAGGATTTCCGTTTACTGAATTGTATTCCTGAGTATCGTGCGAAGTTGTCCAATATGTCGAGTGCTACCGGGGCATTTAGTTGTGGGTCTCTTGGGTATAGCAGAACATCGTCGGCGTACAGTGAGATTATGTTGTAGGTCGTGCCCACCTTTATCCCTGCATCGAAGAGTTGCTTCCTGAAGTAGATGGCTATTGGCTCCAGCCCCAGGATGTATAGCATCAGCGATAGTGGACATCCTTGTCTTGTGCCTTTCTGCATTGCCCATGCTTTCGACACCACTTTTCCGGTCTTTACGCTTGCCGTGGGAGCATTGGTGTATTACTTTGACCCATCTCATGAAGGTTTCACCGAACCCAAATCCCCTCAGGGTCTCTCAATTAGCCATTCCCAAAATATAGAGTCAAACGCCTTAATGGCGTCCAGGGATAGCACATCCATGTCTTCTTCGCTTTCCAGCGTTTGTGCCGTGACATGTTGGAGTCTCCGGAGGTTGGCTGTGGTGTTGCGGCCCGACACAAACCTGTTCTGGTCTTCATGGACCAGGGATCCCACTACCCGGGCAAGTCTCTTGGCTAGTATGGTGGTCGAAATCTTGCTGTCGTAATTTAGCATTTGCCAGTGGGCGGTAGGAGTCAGTCATTTGCGGGTTTGTTTGGTTTGAGCATTTGGATTATGAGCGTTTCTCTCATGCTTCCTGGTAGGGTTCCTATCTCGTACGCTTCCAGAAATACTTTGTGTAGTATTGGGGTTAAGGTTGTTTCGTAAGCTTTGTAGAACTCTGGTGGTAGGCCATCAGTCCCTCGGGTTTTGCATGTGTCAAGGGATCTAATTGCTTCTGTTACGTCTTCTGCAGTGATCTCCTCATCCAGCGCCTCCCTTTGTTCACTTGTCATTTTGGGGAGCTCTGTCTCTTCTAGGGGGGCCTTGATGTATTCTCTCGGTACTTGTGTGTTGTAAGCGTAGAGATCAGAATAGAACTCAGTGAAGGCTTCATTGATCGCTGACTGAGTCTTGTGTGTTACTCCCTTTTTGTCTTTAATCTCGGTCGCTAGATGTTTTGGGTGTTCCCGTTTACAGAGCCAGGTCAGTAGTCTGCCTGGTTTGTCGGCTTCTTTGTGTGCTCTGGCGGAGCGTGCGGTGAAGTCAAATTTGGATAGTCTCTCCCAGGCTTTTCTGCAGTCGTTTCTGATCTCCCCCAGTTTTTCCTCGTTTGCGTTGTTGCTCAGGGTGTTGTTCTCTAATCGTTTTATCTCATCCTCCATGTTCTCTAGTTCTCTTTTCAGTTGTTTCTGGGCTCCTCCAGCTCCCTCTATGGTTACTCCTCGGGTTACTACTTTCATCGCTTCCCATAGGGTGCTCCATCTGTCCACCGTGCCTTTGTTTAAGCTTACGTATTTTTCGATTTTGTCTCCAAGGTCTCCGCTGAACACCTGGTCAGTAAGTGCCTCGGTGGGCATTCGCCACATCAGCATTGGGGGTCTGGGGCCTCTGATCTTCTATTGCATAAGTAAGGGGGAGTGGTCCGAGATCGTTCTGCCTAGGTAGTCGGTAGTTTCTGCGTACAGCAGTTGTTCTCTGTTAATAAACAGATAATCTATCCTGGTGTGTAGATTGTGGGGAGCTGAGTAGTAAGAATAGCATCTCTCTGAGGGATGTAGTTCTCTCCAAATATCGACTAGGTCTAGGTGTTCTAACATGGTTTTTAACGCTTGTGAGGCTGTGTTTTTTTGGTTGCTGTGGTGGTTCTGATCTGTCAATGGCTCCGTCCATGACACAGTCGAAGTCTCGCCCCCCCCCCCGTCTCTGTGGTGGGATATTTTGCCGCATAGTTGCTTTAGGTGCATGGGTATGCCGTGATAGGGGAAGTAGGAGTTCACTAGGCATATCTTGACATGTTCGATTGTGCCCCATATTATTAGGTATCTTCCCTCTTTATGCGCTTCCGTTCCTAATAGCTGAAACGGTATTTCTAAGGGATTGTGTCCTCCGACGTATTCCTCATCTTAGATATCTCCTTCCAGCTCTGCTGGCCTCGGACAATTTTTTCTCTAGAGGGCGCTGCGCGTCGACGTCCTCCAAGTCGATGTCCCTCGACAGCCGCCGTATCGACGTCATCCTGCCTATAAAGGCCGCGCGCAGTGTCCGTTGCTCAGTTCCGTTTTTCCGCGCTTACTCAGTGCCTCGGAATACCGTTGCTCAGTTTTGTCAGGTTAAACCTATTCACCTCGAGTTATTCGATCCGTACTCGATGGCTTCTTCGTCGGAACCGACAACTCCTCGATCCGGCTTCAAAAAATGCCGAGATTGTGGGAAAAAGATGTCGCTGACTGACCCTCACAGAGTTTGTCTGTGGTGTTTGGGAGCTGAACACCATTGTTCGGAGTGCGAGGACTGTATGTCCATGACAGCTAAGGCCCTGAAGGAGCGTAGGGGGAAGCTGGAGAAAGGTAAGACTTTTAAAGCTTCTTCTTCGTCGACGAAGTCGAGACATTCGTCTCCTCGTCACCATTCGCGCTCCAGGTCTCCGAGTGGGTCCCATCACTCCTCGAGATCGAAGCACTCGAAGAGGAGACGTCGAAGATCCCCTTCTCCGTCTTCCTCTTCCTCTGTTTCGCCAAAGAGAATCCCTTGCCCCACGAAACATAGTTCCCGGGCTGAATGGGAGGAATTACGCAAAAATATGATGAGCGTCTTCGAGAAAGCGGCCTTGACCCCCTCGAAGACTGCCGAGAGCGATGCTCTGGTCGAAAGACCCGAAGGTCAAAAACGCCGCGAGTCGCAGTACCCGGCGAAGGAAACCTCTCGAGCGCGTCTCGAACCCTCGAGTAGGACTATGACCTCCAAACCTTCCTCGAAGGTTCCGTCGACACCGTCGACGAAGGTTCTGTCGACGCCGAGGTCGGTGTCTTCGACGCCGTTGTCGAAGGGACCTTCGACACACGGGTCTGTCGACTCGACGCCAGCTTCGACACCGGCGTCGACGCCAAGAAAAGTCACGGTTACGACACACCCAGTGACTATCCCCAGGTCCTCGATGACGATGGCTTCGAGATTGTCGAGCAGAATCCCAATTCTGTCGAGGTCATCGAGGCCTCCGCCTTTGTTTTCGACGCCACGCTCGAAGCCTTCGGCGTCGACGTTTTCGAGGCCGATTATGACAAGTTCGGCACCCTCTGCCTTGGAAATGGGGTTTACACCCTTTATGAGTTCAGAACAATTGAGAACTATGTCCTCAATTATGGAAGAGGGTGAATTGTCTGAACAGGAAGACACATTTGAGTTGCAGGGACCTGTAACCCCAATTAGAGAGGAATTTTCCTCTGAAGAACGCAGGTTAAAGGATATTCATGATTCCTTACATGAGGCAAGTGGGTTAGACACTTCCCCTGAGGTGGAGTTTGCTAGGCCAGACCAGGGGGAGCATGCTGAAACCCCCTATAGAGCCTTAATGTCCAGGATCACAGAATTTATGGGGTGGTCTGCACCTTCACAATCTTTCCAACAAGATGACCTCACGGATATTCTTGACAAAGGCCCACAGGAGGATCCTGTGGTGCCTTTTCATAAAGCTCTTCAGAGGAAGATTATGACGAACTGGGAAACCCCAGATGTCGTCCCGGCAGTAAATAAAAAACTGCCTACAAAATACAGGGTATCCTCTACAGACCCGGAGTTTTTGTCAAAACACCCATCCCCAGAAAGTCTGGTGGTACAGGCAGCATCTTCTACCGATGTCAAGACGGCTTATCCTACCGTCCCACAGGACAGGGACGATAAAAAATATGATGCTATGGCAAAGGAAGTTTTTTCGGCATGTAGCATGGCGTTAAAATCTGTGAATGCTACTTGCACCCTTGCTAGATTCAGCCATACACTTTGGGAGTGTGCTTCTACAGCGGCTGACTGCATCCCGGAGGGAGAAGAAAGGGAGGCGTTCCTGAATATCATACAGGACGGTAAAGACGCTATGTGCGAATCCCTCCAGACGGGCATTGATTCGGCTGACGGTATCAGCAGAGCAATGGCGGCAAGTACAACAACCAGGAGATTCGCTTGGTTGAGAAGCCAGGCTCTTGAACATGCCATTCGATGGCTCTTCTTTGTTCGGGAAAAAGGCGGATGACAGTTTAGAGAAACTGCAAACTTCAAAAGCAGCAGCAAAATCCCTAGGCGCTGCAATCCGTCAGACACCTTTTTGTCCCACAGGAACCTCTTCGAGGGGCTAGTCCTTTCGCTTCTACTCCGCATTCGGAAGAGGTAGAGGACGACCGGCTCAAAGGGGACAAAGAAGAACTACCCGAGGTGGACGGGGTAGATATTCAAAAGCCGCAGCAACAGCAGGTGCCTCTTTACCATCGGCATCTGCATCAGCCGCCCCAAAACCACTCTGAGGACTTCCCTCACAGGACACCTGTAGGAGGCAGGTTGACTCAACATCTGGCGGTATGGCAGGCTATCACGTCAGATGCTTGGGCATTGGAAACAGTTGCCCAAGGTTACTGCCTGCCTTTCCTACGCATACCTCAGAGTCATCCACCGGGGATCAGCTCTCAGAAAGCTCCAGATCCGCTCCTCTTGCAGGAAATTTTGGACCTGCTAGAGAAAGGTGCCATAGAACCGGTACCGGTACCTGTAGCGGAGAGGAACAAGGGCTGGTACTCCCCTTACTTTCTTATTCCAAAGAAAGACGGAGGACTGAGACCCATCTTGGACTTGCGAGAATTGAACAAATTCCTCAGGAAAGACAAATTCAAGATGGTCACTCTTTCTCAGATCCTCCAGGCCCTTCAGTTCCAGGACTTGTTGGTATCTCTGGACCTTCAGGACGCTTATTTCCATGTGCCTATCCATCTCAAACACAGGAAATACCTGAGGTTCGCAATTGGCAACTCTCACTATCAATTTCGAGTGCTGCCATTTGGGCTGACCTCCGCCCCGAGGGTCTTCACCAAGTTAATGTCGGTAGTGGCGGCAAGTCTAAGGAGGGAAGGGATTCACGTCTACCCCTACCTGGACGATTGGTTGATCAGGGCTGTTTCTTCGGAACAAGCTCAGATCCAGCTAAATCACGTGTGCCACTCCCTTCACAAACTGGGCTTCTCCCTCAATTTAAAGGAAGTCACAAATGATACCATCGCAGAGACTCCAGTTCATAGGAGCGATCCTGGACACTTCCCTGGGAAAAGCCTCGCCACCAGAGGTGAGGGTTCAAGATATTCTACAGATGGTTACCAAGTTCCAAGATGCCCAACGTCTCCCAGCCTTCGACTTTTTGAGGTTGCTAGGCCTCATGGCATCCTGCATTTTCCTAGTGCCAGAGGCTCGCCTGAGAATGAGATCCCTCCAGTGGGCACTGAGGACTCGGTGGTCACAATTCTCAGGGAGAATGACAGATCTTCTTCAGGTTCCCGACAGGGTGGCTCGAGACCTTCAGTGGTGGGTCTGTCAGGAGAACATTCTGAAAGGAAAACATTTTTGGCAACCCTGGCCGGAGATAACAGTAGTGACGGATGCCTCACTCACGGGGTGGGGAGCCCATGCCAACGACCTGACCATCAGCGGTCGTTGGTCTCCATCGGAGTCCAGACTACATATCAACCTGTTAGAGCTGAGAGCCATCAGACTTGCGCTGAAGGCGTTCCTGCCAGCTGTACAAGGGAAAAACGACGGACAACACGGTGGCCATGCATTACCTCAACAAAAGAGGAGGCGTAGGATCACTACCCCCTGTGCAGAGAGGCAATGCAGCTCTGGTTTTGGGCAATCCACGAAGGAATCTCTCTATCGGCAGTTCACCTAGCCGGAGAGAAGAACTTGACAGCGGACGCTCTGAGCAGGCAGAGCACAGTCTCCCACGAGTGGGAGCTAGCTCAGGAAGTCCTTCAAGAGATTTTCGCCCTTTGGGGAACCCCTCAGGTGGATCTGTTCGCCACCAGCCTCAACAGGAAATGCGATCTGTTCTGCTCAAGGGAATTTCCCCCGAGAGGAGCTCTGGGAGACGCGTTCATAGTGGACTGGGAGTTTCCGCTTCTGTACGCGTTCCCACCGGTCCCTGTCATTCCTCAAATGATCAGGAGGTTGAGAAGATTCCGGAGAACCATGATCCTAATTGCCCCGGATTGGGCCAGGAGAACGTGGTACCTGGACCTTCTAGACTTGTCCATCTGCCCTCCAATTCGACTTCCACTCAGAGAGAACCTACTCTCACAGAAGGGAGGTCAGGTTCTCCATCCAGACATCAAAACCCTCAACCTTCACGCTTGGCTTCTGAAAGGCTGAGGTACAAGGATTGGGACCTCCCTGATGATGTTATGGAGGTGTTGCTTTCGGCAAGGAGGCCAGCAACAAAGTCTTTATACCGCTGCCGTTGGAACAGATTTTGCAGCTGGTGTAGAGAACAGAATATCAACCCTTTTTCATGTGGTACACCAATGGTTTTGTCCTTCCTACTATATTTGGCGAATTCAGGCCTTCAAGTTGGCACCATTAAGGGCTATCTTGCAGCGCTATCCATCTTTAAGCGCACTGCGGAAGAACCATCCTATTTCAAGTTACCCTTGGTAATACAGTTTCTAAAGGGGTTAACCAATGTTTATCCCCCAAGACCATTCCAAGTTCCCCTATGGGATTTAAACTTAGTCCTAACTTTCCTGATGGGCACACCTTTCGAACCACTCCATTCTTGTTCGTTAAGATTCCTTACCCTTTAAACTGTTTTATTAATAGCACTTACATCTGCTAGAAGGGTGAGCGAATTACAAGCTCTTTCTTGTAAACCCCCTCACACAATCTTTCACAAAGACAAAGTTGTCCTGCAAGTGAAGCCTAATTTCCTCCCAAAGGTGGTTTCTGAATTCCATATCACTCAGAAGATTACCCTACCATCTTTCTATCCTCCTCCTCATCCGGGGAAAGAGGAAGAGAGGTTACACAGGCTAGGCAATAGAAGGGCTTTAAGTTTTTACATCAGTAGACTAGCCAGGATAAGATAGGCAGACCAGCTGTTTGTAGGTTACACAGGTCACAAGCTGGGGTTACCAATAACTAAGCAGACCATTTCCAGATGGATCATTCTAGCCATTCTGGAATGTTATAAACTGGCAGGGAAAGAGCCCCCTCAAAACCTTAGGGCTCATTTGACCAGAGGTATTGCAGCTTCATCGGCCCTCAAAAGAGGTGTGCCGGTAAAAGACATCTGTGCGGCTGCTACATGGTCGTCTGTCCATACCTTTACACGATTTTACAACTTGGATTCCTCCTCCAGTCAAGAGACTAGGTTTGGAAGGGCTGTACTGCATTCTATTCATCAATAGAAGACAGCGTGAAGTCAGTACTCCCTCCTCCAATAATAGAATACTGCTATGGGAGCCTATCTAAGATGAGGAATACGTCGGAGGACACAATCCCTTCGAAGAACAAGTTACTTCTTACCTTGTAATGTTCTTTCGACGGGATGTTCCTCCGACGTATTCCTCATCGACCCTCCCATCCATCCCCGCAGTTCTACTTCCCTTGTTGTTGCAGCTTACGCTCCTTCAGGGTGATTAGTCTAGTCCAGAAAGAATTATTGTGGGCTACAAAACGGAACTGAGCAACGGACGCTGCGCGCGGCCTTTATAGGCAGGATGACGTCGACGTCGATACGGCGGCTGTCGAGGGACATCGACTTGGAGGACGTCGACGCGCAGCGCCCTCTAGAGAAAACATTTTCCGAGGCCAGCAGAGCTGGAAGGAGATATCTAAGATGAGGAATACGTCGGAGGAACATCCCGTCGAAAGAACGTTACAAGGTAAGAAGTAACTTGTTCTTCTGGGTTCACCCATGTAAATACTCCTCTGGCGTATTTGGAGTAGTGCGCTCCACGTCCTTGGCCTCCCCAGTACCCAGTTAGTTTGGTTGTGGCTTCCGCCGTTAGATGAGTCTCTTTGAGAAAAGCAATCGATACACTTTTTCTTCGTAAGAAGGATTGGATCCCGTTTCTCCTTAGGTATGTTCACATTCCATGTAATTACCCTGAGTTGTGTTGCCGTTGTCAGTTTTTAGAGGTTCTCGTACTGCGGCCCCGGTTGCGTCTGTTAGGTGGCCTTTGCTCCCAATTTTCGGCTCCGTTATATGGTCCACGGTCTACCTTGGGTCCAAGTCTAGTGATGTTCGTGCTCTTTATTCCTTTGATTGTTTGCAGGTCAAGGACAGTGTAACAAACAGAACAACAAACATGACTGTAACTGATGCGCCCAGCGACTGCAGTTCCGTTGCGCTGCTCAGGCGCCCTCGCGCTGTCTGGTCCCATCCTGGGTTTCAAACGCGAAGCCTGCACTTTCGTGTTCGTGGGTTAGTGCTGTGTGCTTGGCTGGGGATGCCGAGCGAGTTCCGTAATCATTCCGCTGTCACTTGGCTTTGTGGGGTTGCCATCGCATCTGTGTGCTTACCTTATCCTGGTGTTAGTGGTCAGGGAATAGGTGTGGTTCCATTGCATTGCACGCTTTCAGCTTCGAGGTCCTTGGGAGGATGCCTCTCCTCCTTCTGCGAGGTTGTTGTGCTCCATCCACATGGTAGCTGCCTCTGGCGTTTCCAGGAATATTGCACAGCCATTATATAGCACCTGCATGGGTATAATAACATGTATTTTAGGTTTAATTTCCTTTACCTGGCTTTAATTGGGACAAACACGTTCCTTGCTTTTTGCACCGTGGGTGTATAGTCGGGGTAGATAGCGATCTTATAGTTATCTCGCTCTATCGAGCCCCCTTCTCTGGAGTATTTCAGTATGGTTTCCCTGACCTGAAAATTGAGGATCTTTGCAATTATTGGGTAGGGGGTGTGATCCCGGTGGTGGTTTCTTTTGGAGGGACCTGTGTGCCCTTTCCACAGCGAAGCCTTGCATTAGTTGTCCTGGTCTCACCTCTTATTGGATCAAGGTTTCTATGTAGGTTGTTGGATTTGATCCTTCTGCGCCTTCGGCTACCCCGAGTATCCTTATGTTGCTGTGCCTTGCGCGCCCTTCAGCCTCTTCGGACCTGGCTTCCAGCACGGTCACTTCTTTTTCCAGTTCGACCATTCGGGCCTTGAGGTCTGTGGTGTCTTCTGCCATCTCCTGGAGGGCTGTTTCTGTATTTGTGACTCTCTCAACGAGGTTTCGGGCGTCTTGGCGCATGAGTTGCATGTCTGACTTTACTTCGTCAATCTTGGTGTCTATAAATGTTCTTAGTGCTGCTATGGCCTCTAATACTTGGTCATCTTTGCCATCCCCTTCTGTGGTTTTCATATTTCCGGCGTCTGGTTTTGGCGTGTGTGTTGGGGTGTGTGATTTGGTTGTGACAAAAGTATCCATTGTGGGGGTCTTCCCTTTGTTTCTGGAGGACATTGCGGTGCTGCTCCTTATTTATGTGTCGTGGTGGTGTCCTTGAGTTCCGCCGTGTTTTATGAGGGGTGATGCGTTCTGCGGCTAGTTGCTGGGTTCTTAAGTGAGCGCTTGTGGGTGCAGTGCGGTTCTTGTCACTCTTTTCTGCTGTGGTGGCTGTACCCGTGTGAGGAGACAGTCAATTGTACCCCTGGTTCAGGAGTGGGCTTGGGGGCAAGCTTTGTTAATGGGGGCAGTTGCAGGCTGTAGATTGTCTGTGCCAATCCATGTGCTAGCCTCTCTGTGTTCTTGGAGAGTTATTTGGTGTGAGCGGCTCCGTGTCTCGTATCGACTTTGAGGCTTATGGAGGTGCATGGGCGTGGGACCTTTGTTCGCAGTGTCTCGGTGAGTTCTGTTATAGTGCCCAATGTCCATGTTTCAATATGCAGGTCGATGTGCTCAGGATTTGGGGCGTGTTGTCACCTCTTTGCCCCAGGTGCCCCCTGTTGCTATCCTCTCACCTTGTTCCTAGTCCTTAAATATGGGGCCCCCACTTTGTGTTTCTTTGACCCTCCGCAGCTCTGTGAGGAGGGGAAAAAGTGGAGGGCGGACCACTGGTCTCTTACCTCGCTCCCCCTGCGCCTGTCAGCATGAAGTGTTGTCCTTTGGGGGCTGTCTCGCTTCACTCCTCTGCGTAGTGTCTCAGGTTCCCCCGGGCTCGGGAGGCCGGCACACAGTGCTCGCTTTCGACTCCACTCCGCCTGTTCGCTGGCTGTTGGGTGTCCGGGGCCTGGGTCGTGGGTACCGCTTGCGCTTCCTTGGATGCTGCTTCTGTGTTATTGCCGCCCCGTTGTTTCCTGCCTGGGTGTGCTGCCGGAGCCGTCTTCTTGCGCTGCGGTATTTCGGCAATGGGTTGCTTTCCTTCTCTGTGTCGCAGGCTTATGGCCGCGTCCGCCATTTTGTGCGACACGCCGGGGGCAAGAAGGCGAGGTGCAGGTCAGTTTTCTCCACGTTCCCTGTTCTGATTTTTCTGCTGACAGTGCTGGTCGGCAATCGCTGCTACTTCCCAAAATTCGCTTCTTGCAGGATCCTTTTCTGGCACCACTGCAGGATCAGGTTACAGCGCCTCAGCCGGAGCTCGGCGTCCCTGCTTCCTCACGCCATGAGCACCAGGCCACCTACAGTCCAATACTCGTTGATCACATGCCATGAGGCCCTGTGGTGCCTCTGATCGCGCACCCACGGCTCCCCTCCCTTTCTCAGCACCCATATTTCTCAAAAAAGGGTACCCATAGGCCCAATATTTGTTCGGGACTCATTAAGCAAATGTGTAAGGAACTCGTATCATATATGGCCTGCCCCTTTGCCACCCAATCCCCTTTAGCTGGCATCCTCAGAATCTTCCACAACTGGGCAAGGCAGCATCTAGCTGCCACCAAAATTACCCTTACCATGTGCCCGCCCCGTCACCCCAAAAAGAAGCGACGACAGGAAGGGTCCCCTATTGATTCCATCAACCCCTTTGATCCATGACATACTCCTATGTCCCGTCCCCTTTCCTTCATACTTCTGGGACATTCCGTCCATCGGGACGGGATCGGAGTACTTTTGAAGCTTCAAAAATATTTTTTTGTCCTTTTATTTTTACGCAGGCCACTGCATTTGACTGTTGCCCCATCTTCCTGAGCTCTGTCCCGCCCATCTCCCTTCAGTCCTTTTCTCTGTGCGCTCGGGGTCAGAGGCACTTGCATCATTGTTCCCTTGTCCATCTTCCTGCTCTGGTTCCACAGTCGTCTTCCTACGCCGGAGCATCTGGGATTCATGTCCTGTTATTCGTGGCAGCGTCATTACGCGAGAACAGATCCCCATTCTCTCTGTCTGGAGTGTTTGTTGCAACTCCCTCTCCGTCTGGGCACCCCAGTGTAGGCTCGTCAGGTGGGATGTAGTGTTCCAACGGATTCCTCCTCCACATTTACAGCAGTAAAACTGTGTAAAAAAAAAAAGGAAGCGTCAGTAAGTTTCTTCCTTTTCAGGGCACCCCAGCCAGGGGACTCCTTCCCAAGTTCTTCTGGTTCTGGGAGGGGCCCAAGTGGCTCTGGTGCCAGGGCTCCGAAAGGGATCTAACCTGGATTCTGGAGTATGCTTCGATGCCCCCCGTCGAGGGGCTGTTGGGACCGGATATTTATCTGAGGTTCGCCATCTCGGGGCTAAGGCTAAGCCCAACATTTCTGGGGCTGTTTTGACTGCGGTTATTCCCGAGTTTTTCAAGTCTGGAACTAAATGTACCCAGCCTAGTCTCAATGTTTCTTGTACAGTGACTAAAGGTACCAGGGTTATTCCTGAGGATCCCCGATTAGGGGCTATAATTTAAAACCGGCAAGATCAAGGGGCCTTCTCCAGGGGCTCTGCCTACGAGGTGTGACCCTAAGCCTTCCCGCAAACAATCTTGTGGCCTAAGAGCCTACTGAGGGGGCAAAGAAAGAGGGCAAAGGCCCTAGGTCTTCAAGTACTAAGTTCCCTCATTGAGGGCTAATTCTTCCACAGAATCCAATGGGGCTCAAAGGTGCTCTAGGTCTGCTAGAACCAGCTCTGCACATTTTCCCTGTCATAAGGCTAAAATGGATTAAAAAAAAAGCCCCGAAATCCTTGTGGTGACAATGGCCTCACTGAAACCTGTGACGCAAATAACCTCAGGCAGTGACAAAATGGCGGTTCAACTCATGCGGTCTGAGGCTGCTATTTTGACTAGCTCTTTCACACCAACGTTCTCAGCGGCTGGTGCAGAGGGGCATATTTTTGGGGCGGAGCATCATTTTCCACGGAATGTGGACAATAGGAATCCTTTCCACCCTCCAATGGATTGGCTCGGTTTCCGCTGCCAGTCTTGCTTCCTCCTGCGTCTGCTCTTAGTTTATGTGGATCCAGTTGGTGGAGGGCCATCCTGGCAGCCAGCCTCTTTACAATCCAGGGGGTATGCCCCTCCAGAGCGGCCTCTACCCACTACTCTGCCTAGACCTTCCTCAGAGTATGCGTTCTTCGGCAAGTTCCAGGCCCTTATGCACTCTGGCTCGAAGGGAGACTTTAAGGATCTAGTCAAATATATTCTAGTCCTCTCGAGCCACAGCCTGCTCCCACTATCCCTCTGCATTTTGCGGTAGTGCCGTCCCATCCTCTTCTGGTGGGGCCCCCTACTCCACTACCACCATTGCCTCCACTTTCACCAGTGATTAAGACACCAGCTGCACAGACAAGTTCGCCCACAGTGTCTGAGGTGCCACGTGCTGCAGATCGGTTGTCTGTTCCCGCCACAACTGACGAGGATCAAGCAGAACAGGATAACAAAGACCCGCCCGCTTTGTCAGAGCCTTTCATGACCGGTTCGTGGATATGATGGCGTTGCTGGATATTCCAATACCCGAGTCTCCGGATCCACAAAAAGGTGTACTTTCAGGAGCCTTAACGCTTAGACACAGGAGCGCACAGGCCTTTTCCTTCCAAAGGATGTGCTTGCTGAAGTCCGTAAGGTCTGGGAAAAACCTCATACTCAAACGTCCCGTCCCCTTTTCTGCATACTTGTGGGACATTCCGTCCTTCAGGACAGGACCAGAGCACTTTTGTCAAAAAGCATACATTGTTTTGTCCTTCTCTTTTTACGCAGGGTACCGCACGCGGCTGTAACCCTGCCCTCCTGAGCTCCGCTTCGCCCTTCTGTCCTTTTCTCTGCGGGATCGGGCTGGATGCACTTGCATCACCGGGAAAATGTTTTCTTTGTTCCCGTTGTCCTTCTTTCCTGCTCTGGTTCTGGGGTAGATTAGTCCTCCGTCTATGCTGGAGCGTCTGGGATTTGTCCTGTTCTTCATGTAAACGTCGCTTCGCTAGGGCGGATTCCCATTTTCTCTCTGCTTGGAGTGTCTGGGCCCAGACCATCGTTGGAATTCGTGTTTCTACTGCGACTCCCTCTCCGTCCGGGCACTCCGTCTTCTTCGGTGGGAGGAGGTCTTTCAGCGTGTTCCTCCACCTCATTTTCAGCTTTTCATCGACGAAAAGAAGACGCCCGGTAAGTTCCTTACTTTTTAGGGTGCCCCGGCTGGGGACCTCCTTCCCAGGGTCTTCCAGGTTCGAGAGGTGCTTGAGCAGCTCTGCTACCACTGGTTTCCCTGAGGTGCCTCGCAGGCCTAACGGGTGTACCAGAGTTTTCTCCGAAGGTTCCCACGACGGACCTGCCAAAACCAGACCACGTTCCGAGGTTCACCTGTCAGGTGCTAAACCACAGCCCAGTTCATCTGTGGCTTTGGATACCGGGGTTCGCTCCAAGGTCTCCTTTTCTGGAGCTTTCTGTACCAAGCCAAGGCTTGAGGCCCCTCTCGAGGGAACTACATGTACCGGGTGGAAACCCGAGGTTCCTATTTTTGAGGCTAAGGTCTGTACCGACAAAACCGAGATACCTTGTCTGTGAGGTGGATTCCTCCGCATTCCCGCGCTCAGGGACACAGTGATACCGGTTCTGTCGAGGGGGGAAAAGAGGGTGGTCCTAAACCGTAACTCCTCTATTACCGGCTCTGCCGAGGTCCTTCCTCTGGAGGCTAAATTTGGGGCCACCTCCAAGATGTCCAGTAAACATCCGAGACACCCCTCCATCCCCCCCCCCCCCCAGTACCGGCTCTGCCAATGTCCTTGTGTCAAGGCTAAGGTGTTGCTTAAGTCCCCTGACCAGCCTGAGGAGGCGGTTGCCTCATCTACACATGTGACGCAGTTCTCTTCGGGCATCGACAAAATGGTGCCCCCAACCCTTATAGTCCATGGCGGCCATTCTGGATTCTTCCCTTACACCTACGCTCTCGACGTCGGGTGCTGGGAACCTTCTTTTTGGGGCTGAGCAGCCGTTTCCACACAAGTGGACAGTAAAAATTTGTTCCGCCCTTCTTATGTGCGCTCTGATGCTGCTGCCTCATACTGTCTCGCTTCCTCCTGCTTCTGCTCCTCTGGTCTATGTGGACCTGGTTGGTGGTGGGCCTTCCTGGCTACCAACCTCATTGCGTTCGTGGGGGGTTTGCCACATGAGCGGCCTCTGCCCGCCTCAGCGCCTAAACCTTCATCAGAGCATGCATTTTTCAGGAAATTTCAGAGGCTCATGCACTCTGACCCCACAAAGGAGTATTTTAAGGGTCTTTTCAAGGAAATCTACCCTGAACCTCCTTCTCCACCTTCCACCAGGATGGTTCTGACAGCTCCTGCGGTGGTGCCACCTCTTCCTCTTGGTCTGCCTCCAGTTCTTTCTCCCCTACCTCCGCTGTCAACCATAGAGAAGACACCGGCAGAGCGGGATAGCACTTTAAAACCTGAGACGGTCCAGCCGTCTGTTTCCGATTCGCCGGATGACCCTCAAGCAGATCAGGATAGAGATGGGCAGCCCCGCTCTGTCAGAGCATTCCATGACCGGGTTCTGGATATGATGGCCCTCCTTGACATTCCAGTACCTGAGACCCCCACTCCACAGGAGGGGGTTCTTTCGGGAGCGTTCACTGTCACCACAAGAGCGCACCGGCTTGTTCCTCCAAAAGGACGTTTTGGCTGAGGCCCGTAAGGTCTGGGATAAACCCCACACCAGGCTACATATCAATAAAAGAATTGATGCCCGTTGCAGGTTCCACACCTCTAAGGCGATAGCCTTGGCATCCTGTCTGCTCCCTTCCTCGACGGTGGTAGCTGCGGCCACGCTTCAATCCAAGCTGGCCTCCGCGACCTCGACGGCTGCGGCTCAGATTCTGTCCAAGGAAGAAAAGATTCTTGACTCCTTGAGCAAGAAAGTCTTTGCCAACTCAGCACTCCAACTCCGTCAAGCAAATACCAAGCTCATCCTGGCAGCAGCTAATCTGAGGCTGTGGAATGAGTTGGCTGATTTCCTGGAGTGTATTCCTGCGGCAAGGCTAGACAACTTCAAAGCCGGTTTGTCGGATGCCAGGGTGTTGGTACAGGATCTTCTGGAAGCTGCGGCACACCATGTAGATACACCAGCTCGAGTGCCTTATGGTGGGAATTGACACCTCCTGCCAGGCATGGCTCCATGCGACACAGTTTTCGAAGAAGGTGCAAGACAAAGTTCTGGACCTTCCCTTCAACGGCAAGGAATTGTTTAATTGTTCTACGGATGAGCAACTTACAAAGACCAAGGCGAGCACCCAAACCGCCAAATCTTTGTCGGTCCTGGCAAAGGGCCCAGCTAAGGCCCCTTATACGCAGAGGTCAGGGTCTCTGTCTTGATCCTTCTCTGGTTTCAGGACCGCCTGGCGTGCAGAACTGAAGCTCCGGTTGGCGCACCTGTCGAAAACCCACAACGTGGTCGGTTTTTCTCTCGACCATCAGCCTCCTCTCCAGGGACAGTTAGTCTCCCTGCTGTCAAATCTGCAAAATGATATTTTTTGTCGGTCGCACGAGACTCCGGTGGGAGGACGAAGCTCGTCTCATCTGGAGGCGTGGTAGACCATCATCGAAGACCGGTGGGTTTTGTCCAACGCTCGGGTGGGCTTTCGCTTGTCCCTCCCTCCTTACCACACCTTTCAACCCTCCCTTCCAACAGATCGGGACTCCCTCAGCGCCGAGGTTCAGAAACTTCTAGACCTCAGGGCGGTGGAACCTGTTCCCCCTTGGAGATCAAGATGAGTCCTTGTACTCTAGTCTGTTCAGTGCCCAAACCCAACCAGGCTGGCCTGCGCACACTCCTCAACCTTTCCCGGTTCAACCTTTCTCTTCCCCAAGAGAAATTCAAGATGGTCAAACCCTGCCAAATAAAGTCCTCTCTTCGGAAAGGCAACTGGCTCAGTGTAGTAGACCTTCAGGACATGTATATGCACATCCTGATATGGAGGCTGCATCGAAAATACCCCTGGAGGGGAGCATTTCTAGTTATGTCTACTCCGGTTAGCTCCGCGCTGCCTGTCTTTATGAAGATGTCGGTCATCGCAGCTTTCCTTCGGCTACAGGGTGTTCATGTATATCTGTATTTGGACGACTGGCTCCTACACAGCCTTGTCAACTGACGGCTTCGAGCGATCTCCAGTCTCTCCTCCAGCTCCTGTTCCATCTTGGGCTGTCAGTGAACTGGCAGAAATGTTCCATGACGGTCTCCCAAGACCTGATTTTCCTGGGTTTCCGTTGGAACAGTCGACTCCAGGGTGTACTTGACGGTGGACAGGATTGCGGATCTATTTGCCACGTGGCAGCTCTTCATGCAGTCATAGCATATGACGGCTTGGTGGTGTTGCAAGAACACGGCTCAAAATGAGGCGTACTCAGTTGGCTCTTCTGAGCTCTTGGTGTCACGCTTTGGACTCTGATTCCAAGATGATCCCAGTTCCATCCTACATGATGGCAGATCTTCTATGGTGGTCTTCGACCATCAATCTTACAGTGAGGGCCTCCTTTCAGGAGCCCTTCCCACAAGTGACGATTGCCACGGACTCATCCCTTCTGGGGTGGGGCGCGACGCTGGATCATCTCCAGGTTTTCGATCTATGGACGATGTCAGACAGGCAGTTTCATATAAATTATTTGGAACTGCTGGCTGTATTTGTGGCGCTGAAAGATTTTCAACCGTCCATCACGAACACGGTGGTCTGCATCCGCACGGACAACTCGGTGTTGTTTTATATCAACAAGCAGGGTGACACCAAATCACCACCTCTTGTGGACCTTGCCATTCAGATTTGGGAATGGGCCATCCAGCACGGCATTTGGCTACTGGCGGTACACATTCCGAGTAAATTCAATGTGACTGCAGACTCTCAGCCAACAAACAGCGGCCAGCTACGAGTGGGAACTGACCACAGAGGTCCTTTTTTCGCCAGTGAGGCACTCCAGAAGTGGACCTCTTTGTGACTTCTACAAACAGGAAACTTCCTCTTTATGCATCCAGGAACGGTCTCGGTGCCTCCTCCCTAGGGGACGCTCTCGACATTCCGTGGCACAACATGAAGGCCTATGCTTTCCCACCTCTTCCTCCGATTCATCGGTCACTCTGCAAGTTCAGGAATACATCGAATTGCACTCTCCTGTTCATAGCTCCTTGGTGGCCAGCCAGATTCTGGTTCTCAGAACTTCAGCATCTGTCGATTTGTCCTCCGATCAAACTGCTGTTGATTCCCAACCTGCTTCACTAGTGCGATCGGCAGATGTGGCGCCCCTCCCCACAATCATTCATTTGGCGGCCTGGTGCCTGAATTCAAATCCTTAGCGCAGTTTAATTTGTCAGAGGACAATATGCACATTATCGAAGCGGCCAGCCAGGAAACCCTCTGAGGTTTCAGTATAGGAGCAAGTGGCTCTGTTTTTGACACTGGTATTTAGCTAAGCAGTTGGACCCCAGACATGCTACGATTGACACTGTTCTTTCGTTCATATCTCATCTGGCAGCTTCGGGCATTCATGTCTTGTCTTGTAGGACTTACTTGTCGGCTATTGCCGCCTATAGCTGTCCACGGACAGCTGTTCCTTTTCATTGACGAACCCAGTCATTAAAAGGCCTTTTGCAGGTCTATTACATCTTTTTCCATCGGTACGTAATTCTCATCCAAAGTGTGATTTGAATGTGGTCCTCACCGCCTTATGCCATAAACCATTTGAACCTATGGCTACGGTTGATCTCAAATACCTTTTAATGGAAGGTCGCTTTTTTGATTGCAGTGACTTCGGCAAGGCGAGTAAGCGAGCTCAAGCTTTGTCTGTGGGACATCAGTTTCTCACTTTCCATAAGGATAAGGTTGTACTCCGCACTCATCCTTATTTCCTACCGAAAGTAGCAACTGTTTTCATTTCAATCAATTTATCTCATTGCCTGTCTTTTTTCCGAATCCGGCCTCAGATGCAGAGAGAGAGTTTTACACAATTTTGATGTCAGGTGTGCCCTGAAGTTCTAACTTGACAGAACAACTGAACTCAGGGACTCCTCACAACTCTGTTACCTTCGGAGACCCGAAAGGAAAACCTGCTTCAAAGGCTACTATATCCCAATGGATTACCTCCTGTATTTCAGAAGCTTATACCATTCCGGGACTTCAACCTCCAAAAGGCATTCATGCCCATCTGGTAAGTGGCAAAGTGGCTGCTGTTGCCTTCCAAAAGTATGTTCCCTGGGAAACCATTGCCAAGGCAGCTACGTGGGCTTCCCCATCGGCTTTTTGAAAACATTATTGTTTGGACTTGAGCTCCAGGGCGGATGCCCAATTTGGCCAGGCTGTTCTTAAAAACCAATTTCATGAAGGAGTTTCCATCCACCCGTATTGCCTGTGAGGAGTGTATGGGAATCTCCCACAAGTATGGAGGAAAGGGGACGGGACGTAGGAGTATCACAAAGTTACTCACCGTAGTGACTACCTTATTCCTAGTCCATAGTCCCTATTCCTCCATACGCCTGCTGTCCCCTCTAATAAGTATCCTCTATTATTGCTTAAATGGTTGCAGACCTAGCGATAGAAAACGACTGAAGGGCTATGCGTGGGGCAGAGCTCAGGAGGGCGGGGTTACGGCCGCGTGCGGTACCCAGCGTAAAAAGAGAAGGACAAACATTTTCATTTTTGATGCTTTTTGAAAAAGTGCTCTGGTCCCGTCCCGAAGGACGTAATGTCCTACAAGTATGGAGGAAAGAGGACTATGGACTAGGAGTAAGGTAGTCACTACGGTGAGTAACTTTGTTACTCCGGGCAGCACGTCATTAGGAAAGTTGACGCTCGTTACAAGCTACACTTGTCGGAAGACATACCCTTGACTGCATGTCCACTTATCAACGGTGGTGGCAGTAGCTACGCTCCAGTTTAAACTGTCCTCAACATCCTCTACGGCTGCCTCTCAAGTCCTGGAGGACAAACTTCTTGACGCAATTGGAGGTGTGGGGGAGTTTTTTCCAATTCCAGTCTTCAGCTGCGCCAGGCGAATACCAAAGTGATCCTTGCAGTGGCAAATATGAAGCTGTGGAAGGTGCTTTCCGAATTTCAGGAATGTATCCTTAAGGACAGGCTGGAAGATTTTAAAGGGGGCCTATCCAATGCCAGAGTTCTGGCTGAAGGACCTACTGAAGGCCGGGGCCCATCATGTAGACCCTTCTGCTCAGGGCCTTCTGGTGGGAGGAGACCACTCCCGCCAAATGTGGTTGCATGCTACAAAGTTCTCGAAGGGGGTTCAGGACAAATTACTTTGCTCTTCAAATCAAAGGTAAAGAGCTGTTCCACTCCTCCACCGATGAGGAGCTCAACAAAATAAAGCGGTCTACCTGCAGAGGTCAAGACCCAAACAAGGTCCTTCTCAGGTTTCAGAGGGTTCCAGGAGCATCAAGCATGCTGTTCAGAAATAGGTGGTCTCGCCAATGTTTTCCATCAGTCACACGAATCTCCGGTGGGAGGACGTATATCGTCTCAACTGGAGGGTGGCAGACCATCACAGACGACCAATGGGTTTTGTCTTTCACCCGGGCAGGCTTCCGCTTGCCCCTCCCTCATACCCCACCCTATCATCTTCCTCTTCAGCAGACTAGGTCTGCTCCCTCCGAGCCGAGGTACAGAAACTTCTGGACATTAGAGCGGTGGAACCTGTTCCCTTGTGGGAGCAAGGGGTTGGGGGTGGGGGGAGCTATCACTCCCGTCTGTTTAGTGCCCAAACCCAACCAGGCCGGCCTGCAAGCTATCCTCAACCTCTCCAATTTCAATCTTTTCCTACCCCAAGAGAAATTCAAGATGGTTACGCCCAGCCAGATAAGGGCCTCTCTCCGGAAGGGCAATTGGCTCAGTGTGGTAGATCTTCAGTATGCTTAGATGCACATCCTGATCTGGGGCCCACATCGGAAATGGCTTTGGTTTTCCGTGGAAACTGAACACTTCCAGTATCGAGTGCTGCCATTTGGTCTCTGCTTCGCACCACGTTTCTTCACAAAGATGATGGCGGTTATCCCAGCATTCCTCAGACTGCAGCGAGTTCATGTCTATCCATATTTGGATGATTGGCTTTTGCAGTGTCCTTGTCCATGGGCTGCAACAGCCAATCTTCAGTCACTCCTCCAGCTCTTGTTCCAACTGGGACTATCAGTGAACTGGCTGAAATCGTCTGACGGTTGCTCAAGACCTGATTTTTCTTGGTTTCCATTGGGATACTGTCAGTACAAGAGTGTTCCTGACGGAAGACAGAATTGTGGATTTATTGGCCACGTGCCATTATTTTCCTGAATTCCTCTCACATGTCGGCATGATGGTTCCAGAGACTCATGGGCCTGATAGCTTCATGCTTGTTAGCCCTGCCTCTTGCATTGCGAGACTGAAAATGAGGCGCACACAGCTAGCGCTTCGGGGCTGCTGGTCCCAAACTGTGGATTCGGACTCCAAAATGATTCCGATACCATCCTCCATGATGGCAGATCTTCAATGGTGGTCAAACTTAACAACCTTTTAGTGGGAACCTCCTTCCAGGAGCCCTGCCCACAGATTACGGTTACAACAGACTCCTCCCTCCTACGGTGTGGGTCGCAATGCTGGGCCAACTCAAGGTGTACAATCTGTGGATGCCCCTGGACAGAATGTCTCATATCCGCTACCTAGAACTCCTGGTAATCTTTCTGGCATTGAACGGTTCCAGCCTTCTATCATCTACAGAGTGTTGTGAATTTGCACAGATAATTCTGCAGCTGTGTTCTACATCAACAAGCAAGGGGGCACTGTTAGGCAAGAATTGATGTAGTAGCCCTGTGCGAGACTACACAACACTTGTCACCTTGGTATTAGGTACCCCACCTTTTGGTATAGGCCTCTACTACAGAAGTTGGTAGTGTGACTAAGCAGCCACGGTCATCTCAAGAGGGGTAAATGTGAGCTGTAGCAATGAAATCCACCAATACAAGTAGCCAAGTAACACTTACACTCAAAGATTTTGTTATAAATTATGTATTTAACAGTTTTTAAATCAGCATTCTTTAAAAAATGCAATACGTCTAACAATCGAATATACTTTTAAATACTTTACCAGAAACAACACGAAGCTAGTAGATACTCTTTAGAGATGCTTCTTACACACTTCCTACACCCCGAGGTGACTTCACTAACTAGGACAGTAATGGCATTTATATATCGCTAGTAAACTTTGTAGATTCTGAGGTTTTGCAGAAAGGCAAGGTTAAGGGAAGGAAAAAGGTTGAACCGGTTCTCGGAGCATGTGAGCACTTAAATCTTCCAGTGAAGTCTAGATAAAAACCTTCCCCAGCAATAATAGTTAGAAACCATGTCATCACCTATGAGGGACAGTAATTATCAAATTCAAATGGACTAAGCCAAAGTCAATTGGAGCACTGTCTATGGAGCTGAGGCACTTCTTAGATAACAAAGTCTCAACTGAGAAGAGCAAGCTACAAACACAGGTAAGTACCCCAGGTCAGAACAGTAACTTAGGTTAGAAGAAGAGTGGTCCAGCCGGCTTCTGTCTGGTTGCAATGATGCAGATCCTGGGTTCCTGGGCCTCAGTAATGGGGACTAGAGGGAGGACGTCTGGAGGACTCCTTCGGCAGCAATTCGGAGGTCGGCGGTAGCTACGGGCTCTTTTTGGATCAGCGGCATGGTTTCAGCACTCAGTAAACTGCACCACCGCGGATCCTGGATACCGGTTGGGCTTACTTCAGTCCTTGAGTCCTGCACTCTGGTGAGGGGACTCGAGCTCTGTTCGTCTTGCTTCTGAAGCGTCCTGGAGCTTCTGAAAGGCCAGCCAGCCAATCAGGACTGGGTGCATTCAGGCTTCCTAAAGGCAATGGACAGGGGAGTTTTGGGAACCTGCCCCACTCCCTGCCCTTCTAGACACACTGGAGCCCAGAGGCGGGTTTCCGTTCTGAAGCCTGCCAAAGGCAAAATGAACAAAGGGCTCAAACCTGGCCCTCCAGTAGGACTCCCTTCAGCTGTAGATAGCAGAATATGGATGGTGTGCTCATCTGCAGGCCTTCTGTTAACCACTCTGTCGTGATGAAGGCCCCCTCTTCCCAATCAGGCCCGCTATACACAACCCCGCCTCGTTCCAAAATTGGAATGCCAATGGTTCTTCAATCCAGTCTCGCAGTGGGGGAGCCCAGATGCAATTCAGGGGGGATGGCCGCGTGGACAGCCACCAGTTTTCCCCTCTCTCCCTCCCTCCCGAGAGTCCACAGGACTTCCAGGACTGGATGATGCCACACCCTCCTCTGGAAATAAGAACAGGGATCCCATAGCCACTCCACGAGGGGGACGGGCGACAGAACCTTGTTGTCCAACGGCACCCATTGCTTCTCAGACGCCGATCTAGGTGGTCCACTAACACAGAAGCTGGGCTGCTTTATAATAGGTCAGTAGATCCGGAAAACCCAACCCCCCACCCAACCCTCCTCCCTTGGTAAGTCCAGCGTCTTATATGCGATTCTGTGTTTGGCCCCTGCCCATTGGAATTTCAGCAAAACCACCCTTACCTCCTCAAAAAAGGACTTTGGGAGCATCTGAAATAGAAACGGGTATATTGGTAATAGCGCCATTTTTATGCAATTTAGACGAGCCATCCAAGTGAGCCCCAACCTTCCCCACCAAACCACATCTTTGTGCACTGCAACCTATAATGGCAGATAATTCCCTGCATAGATCTCCCCCGCTTGCTTGTACACCGCTATATTCTCAAATACCGAGGGTGCTCTTCCTATACCTGGAACGGGAGCCCCCTCACATTCTCTCTATTCCCGACAATCCCCCAACCAACAGGGCCACGGACTTGTCGAAATTCACTTTGAAACCTGATAGCTTCCTGTATTGCTCAAGCTATCCAGAAGGCGTGGCACTGAATGCACCGGATCTGTAATGTATGGTAGGGCATCATCCGCAAAGATGCTCCTCTTATAAACTCTTCCTCAGTTTTTTGCACCCGCCTGGCCCATGGTTCCATTACCAATGCGTAAAGCAACGGCGAGAGTGGACATCCCTGTCTTGTGCCCTGTTGAAGCTGGAACAGGGCGACATTGGTGTAATTTTAGTTGATGATTATTATAAATGCTTCCTTGAAATGGGTGGGATTTGTCTCATTAACTTTGAGGCTTAGTGCAAATTGCCTCTTGTATTTCTGTGAACTTATTTGTGTTTTCATGGTCACAGACCATACATCTTTCCACTCCAAAGGGCCAATGTGATTCTCCAGGGGACACTTAAATATGCCCCCAAAGCAAGGCTCTTTTGAACGAGATTTTAGCTGAAGGTTAGATTAGCAAGAAAACAAAACCAGCATTTGCTAAAGCATGTTAGAAAACCATTGATTTCTTATATACTTACAATGTAATGTATTCCCTATTTTAAAACAGCGCACATTAAAGTCCTTGCAAAATCACCATAGGCTTTTACATGCCTTTATAAATCTGTCCATTTTTAGATGTATATATTCTTGAAGGAATACATCAAGGTTTCACTTGGTGTTGACAAAACGTAGTGCACGGTTTACGTTGTAACATTTCTGACACACTGGGCCTTTTCACATGTATAGAGCTGCAGTTCCATGATTTATAAGGAATAAGGTTATTGTTGATGAAATGCAATGCTGTTCTTCTCTTCAGACATGTATTTATATTTCTGATGCTTGTTAATCTGCTTAGAATCACATGCTGTGCATATGGTCCGACATCCAGTGGTAACCGCAGAGTATTGCATCTTGTCTTTCGTGGACCAAAAGGGGACGTCGGCATAGGCGTGTCTGTAACACTATCCCTATCGTGACGTGTGTAGTACCCAAAATCCCTCACACGCCGAGGTCCCTCAGATTGTTTTTTTCCGCCCAGATAACTGGTCGCAGTATAGCGGAGCTCTTACTAGAGACATTATTTATCTTACCAAATTGTCGGTTTATTCCCCGTTAAGTCACTTCGCCCAACAAGAACATCTTCGACGAAGACTATGGGGGAATCGTCTACGGCTGTGGATTTCGGCGCCCTCCCCCACCGCCACACCAGCTGAAAGTGACGGGGGTACTTCGGATGACCAAGCGTTCAATGCGGATGTTATAGACCTTGAGGCGGATGCTTCTAGGTCCTCCACGCCCGTCCCCGACACTTCCAGGCTCGACTCTTGCTACAGGGACTACACCAGGCGACAGAGGCGCACAAGCGCATCGCACTGAGCACACAACCCCTACGCTAATTTCGACGCCTTCGTCGAAGAAGGCGAAAGCGCCAACGGGGCTGCCGAAAACTTCGCCGGTTCCCTCGGATCGTTCAGATCCAAAGCCTTCCCTGCATCCGCAGCAGCGTCTTGCGACTGGGCAATCGAAACAAACTAAGGGTGCTACTCCAAAACCTCCACGTGTCGAAGTTCGGGAGCCCGACGCTTTCGACGATTTCCAAGGCCACAGTAGACCCGAAAACTACGGCTAGGCCTCTACCCGGAAAACCGACCGCTAGGCCCCCCTAGTGCCTCGGACGGTATTACAACTGCCGAGAAATCCTTTGTCTCACGACGATTCGGCGATTATCGAAAGTAGCATCGGAAGAATTGCAGCCGCGGTGGGCCTTACTCCGGTTCCGCCTAAGGTTATGGGCCAAGCCGCGGAAAAGATTTTGGGGGATTGGGTTCCCGATTCCGATGAGGCTTACGTAGATAGTCGGGAGCCTCTTTCCGACACCCTGAGAGGTTCCTTTCGACGCTGCAGTGCGGAGAATGTCGGTTCTCCTCACGTAGGCCCCTTTTGGGTCCTCTAAATGGACTACTGAAACATTTGAGGGTTGTATGGATCCGGTTGGAGCAGATTATCAGTTCTTCTGATCTTTCTCCCCCGAAAAGGGCTCGGGTAGACCCTAACCTCCAAATTCAGGAAGATCAGTCTCATGTTTTCCAACAAGAAGACGTGGTCCAAATGGACACATATAGAGACATCTATAATGAAGAAGAAGCTTCTTTTCTCAAACTATGAGGAAGATAAACAGGATACTATGGACAACTGGGAGGAAACCCAGCAGGAAGGTCAAGACCCTTGGACACAGCAAGATCAGGACACTGATGTTTTGTGCCTAGACTCTCCTCCGTCCACCCCGGCTCGCCAGGTGCCCCCTGTGGATGACCAAATGGCTTTCAACTCCATGTTGAAGAAAGCAGCTGAATACTTCAAAATTGCCACTCAAGAGGCGGTACCTGAGCAGGATTTCGTGGAGGATATTAAGGAAAAACCTCTGGTGAGTCAATCCATCCCCGTCCTTAACTCTGTTAAGAGACGGGTAGCTCCCTCATTGGTCTCACCTGCTCAGACATGGGCAGTGAACCCGAGAGGTGAAAAATTATTTCAACCTCCTTCCGACCCTCTATATATCAAAGGGCACGCCATCCCAAACTCACTGGTAGTGACTACCACTCGAAAGAGGGCAGGGGTACCCCTTGCCACGGGAGAATCACCACCGGACAAGGAGTCTAAGAGGTTGTATGCCCTGGGCAAACGTGTCATGTCAGCAGCTGCATACACCATTCGGGTTACTAATAATACTACTCTGTAAGCAAGCTATGTTGATGTCCAATGGAATTTGCTTCAGGAAGGCCTCCAGGAGGTTCCTGAACTCGCCAGGACAAAGCTTCTCGCCATTGTTTCAGAAGGAAGACTGATTAACCAGAATGTGGTGAAGAACACCCTGGACACTGCAGAAACTGCAGGCAGGTCTCTTGCACAAGGGACTCTACTGAAAAGACACGCATGGCTGCGTACATCAGGATTTAGGCCTGAGACTCGGGCCTTCCTCATTAATAAACCCATTGAGGAGACTAACCTCTTCGGGAAAGCAGTGGATGAAGCGTTGGAGACCGCCAGGAAGGAGCATGAGACTATATAAGGTCCTTGCACCAAATTACACAGAAACCCTCCTCCCAGAGGAGTAATAACTCTCAGCGGTCCTTTCGAGGGCAAGCCTGTGCTGGTCCAAACAACTACTGCACGGGTAACTTCAACACAAATCAAACATCTGGAAGTCCCACTTACTACCCTTCAAGGGGTTAGAAACTCGACAAAGGTAGAGGCAGAGGCCCCAAACCCAGAGGAGCCACAGCCTCTGGTCAGAAATGAGCACCAAGTCCAGGTCCCCTCCCATGTCACCCCGGTCGGGAGGCGATTAACATCTTTCCTCAAGGCATGGGAGGGGATAACTTCTGACCAGTGGGTCTTAAAGACGGTCGCCCACGGTTCTTGCGTGGAATTCGCCCGACCTCCACAGTTCAGACCGCCGCGCTCACGGCGCCTTTCACCGGACCATCTGGAGATCCTGATCCAAGAGGTGGAAGCACTGCTGGGAAAGGACGCCATAGAAAGCCGCCCCTATTCAGGTAAACAAGAGTATTTATTCAGTGTACTTCCTTGTACCCAAAAAGGATCTCACCATGCGTCCTGTTCTAGATCTGCGCCCAGCGAACAAGTTTATAAAACCCCATAAGTTTCGCATGGTAACACTGCAGGAGGTGATCCCATTGCTGAAACAAGGGGACTTCATGGCAACATTGGACATGAAAGATGCGTACTTTCATATTTCAATGTTGCCAGCGCACAGGAAATACCTAATGTTCATGATCCAGGACAGACGCTACCAATTCAAGGTACTCCCCTTTGGCATCGCCTCGGCACCAAGGGTGTTTACCAAAGTCCTGGCAGTGGCAGCAGCACACCTGCGCAGACTATCAGTCCCAGTTTACCCTTACCTCGACGACTGGCTCATTACGGGGGACTCGTTCAACGCTTGTTTTTCGAACACCCAAAAAACAGTAGATCTCCTCTTCAGCCTGGGTTTTTCAATCAACGAAAAGAAATCCAGCTTAGTCCCCAGCCAAATAAAATAATTTCTGGGAGCGCTAATTCGGACGGAAGACGGTCTTGTCTTCCCCTCCCGCGAGAGGGTTCAGAACATGCTCTATCAGATTCCTCAATATGTAGCCAGTCGGGAGGTGATGTATGCAAGGCCATGCTTTTGCTAGGGATGATGGCGTCATGTATATACCTTGTTCCCCACGTGCTGCTGCGCATGCCTCCCATGCAAAAGTGGCTCAACAGCCAGTGGTGTCAGGCCAGCGGACAATGGGAAGATCTGTTAGTTGTCTCGCCAGCCCTCGTTCTCTCTCTGCAGTGGTGGTCAAGAGAAAACCTCTAGAAGGGGAAGACCTTCACCACCCCTGCAGTGGAAGCCGCTCTCACGACAGACTCATCTCTTAGGGTGGGGGGCTCACCTGCTTCAGCAGACAACGCACGGAGTGTGGTCCACTCAAGTACTGTCCAATCATATAAACTTACTGGAGCTATTCGCGGTGTTCAAAGCATTGAAAGCCTTTCAGGTGCAACTGCAAGGGAAGACAGTGCTGGTCCTAACTGACAGCACTACAGCAATGTATTACCTGAACAAACAGGGGGGCACTCACTCTCCAGGGCTATCCAAGCTGTCCCAAAACATTTGGATATGGGCTCTCAAACACAAGATGTTCTTGTTGTTCCAACATGTTCCAGGGGAACTCAATCTTCTGGCAGATGTACTGAGCAGAGATTTTCCTCTGCCAGAAGAATACGAATGGCGACTGCACGAAGACATTGTGTCCAACGTTTTTGCAGAATGGGGTTTCCCAGAGATCGACCTGTTCGCTACTCAGGAGAACGCCCAATGCCAAGACTACACCTCCAGGTGCCCCCAGAACCGATCCAAGGGGAACGTTCTCTGGATAACTTGGTTGGGGAAATTTGTCTACGCTCCCCCCCCCCCCCTTTCTCAACAAGGTAGTGCACAAGCTGCACCAGGAACCAGTTACCATGATACTGGTGGCCCCCATGCCCACAAACTCTGAATTTAGCGGCTTGGCTCCTGAGGTCATAGTTTGGACACCTGCAACTCCCTCAGAGGAGCATGGACATACTCAGGGAAGCGAGAAAACCTAATACACGTAATTGCTATGCCAGCAAGTGGAAACGGTTTGTCGTCTGGTGCAATTCCAAGGGCGTCAATCCCATCGATTGCTCACCCTCACACATTGTGCTGTACCTAACCCACCTGTTGGACACTGGGTTAGTCTTCAATTCCCTAAAAGTTCATCTGGCTGCTCTGTCAGCCTACACCACATCACAACAAAAAGTATTGTGTTGGAAAATACCTGTGATTAAAGCCTTTATGGAAGGGGTTAAGAGGATTTATCCTCCCATCTCTCACCCAGCCCCTGGATGGGATCTGAATGTGGTTTTGACCAGGCTCATAGGAGCCCCCTTTGAGCCTATGCATAAAGCAAGTCTGAAAGACCTGACTTATAAAACAGCCTTCCTAGTGGCTATCAATTCTATCAGAAGGGTTAGCGAACTACAGGCTCTTTCTGTTTTAGACCCCTTTGTTACAGTCCTCAAAGATAAGGTAGTTCTGCGCACACATCCCAGGTTTGCGCCTCAATTCATTTCGAAGTTCCATGTGAACTAGTCAATCTAAGTACCCACTTTCTTCCAGAACCCTACTAACATGGCCGAAATAAGCCTTCACACACTAGACATGCGCAGGGAAGTCATGTTTTACCTGGAAAGAACTAAACCACTAAGGAAGACTAAACAATTCTGTTTCAGTGCCAGCTGGTAGAGAAGGGGATCCTGTCTCTAAATCGGCTATCTCAAGGTGGATTGGCAAATGCATCACACTATGTTTCTCTCTTGCTAAGAGAGAACTGCCCTTCAAGCCTAGAGCACACACTACTCGAGGCACTGGGGCATCCATAGCACTCATTGCAAATGTTCCTCTTGAGTCCATTTGCAAAGCGGCAACCTGGAGTTCTGTACACACCTTTACAAAACACTATTGCCTAGACGCTCATTCTAGGTCTGATTCTCAGGTAGGACAAGCAGTACTAAGACATCTTTTCTCTACTTCTCTACTGTTCCTTCTCACAAGCCAACTCCGGGTACTGCTCGCTAATCTATGCACATCATGTGATTCTAAGCAGATTAACAAGCATCAGAAGACATGCATTACTTACCGTAATAGCATTTCTGATGATTGTATCTGCTTAGATTCACATGTGCCCTCCCTACCTCCCGGCTCGGGGTGGAAGGAACATAGACGTCTTACTACTTTCTCTCTTTATGTACTCACTCACTATAGCCTTGGGCTCCCTCATGGCAGAAAAAATACAATCGGAGGACCTCGGCGCGTGAGGGATTTTCGGTACTACACACGTCACGATAGGGATAGTGTTACAGACACGCCTATGACGACGTCCCCTTTCAGTCCCCGAAAGACGAGATGCAATACTCTGCGGTTACCACTGGATGTCAGACCATATGCACAGCATGTGAATCTAAGCAGATACAATCATCAGAAATGCTATTACGGTAAGTAATGCATGTCATTCCAATAATATATTGTTTGGTGTAACAAGGACACTGTTTTTCATGACTGCAGAGTTTCATTAGCATTTCGTGTTGTAAATGTACAATCCTGCTGTACCAAATTTGTGAATGTTCAATACATTTTTGACCTGCAATTCGGTGATGAGGCAAAATCCCTGCCACATGTTGGCTGCTGTCCATTACACGAGGCCACACCTATCTGATTGTTTTATCTGTATAATATTTCTCCTAAATGGTATGCGCACTACATTTGAAAGAAGCGGTGCCGTTTTTTTCCTCCATTGTCTCATGTTCGTTGAATGCATTTGGGTTCCATTTATTTTTCACTGATGCCTATGGTACAGGAGACAAGATCCTTGCATACATGGCGGGTTACTAATTACCTTACAAGTTGCTTGGAACATCTAGGTCCTATAACTCAGTAGAATCTCTCTCCAACACTGCTTTTAGCTCTTTATGGTTTCTTCGCATTCTGACAGATCGAGCAAGTGATGGCCATGCTTGTGGGCCCTTGACTTTCAAAAGGTATTGAATATGGGTCTTTATTTGTATGGGCCATGCACGATGAAGAATACAAAACTGATCATGCAGGCCCCTTCGGAAAGGACACATTGCACATAAAAGATTGATACGAAAGTGGAAGCAAGGCTTGACCAGGAGGAATGAGCCAGGCATATATTTTGTAATTCAAAAATAATGGTGGTGAGATAGATGAGGGCCATTTGTAAAACATATCCCAAAAGGGACCTTCCCTGCTTGCTGCCAGCACCACTTGCTCCTTTTCTAGGTTTCTTTTTTTCTTCTGAGCAGTCTGTAACATATCAATATTTGCATTGTTGCTTCCTCTGGTCAAGGAATATCTCTACTTTCACTTCATGTTTCCCTGCATAGCCCAGTCATGAACACCCTCCACACCATAAGTAGATTTGGGCCCAATGTCATTAATGCTAGTATACCGAGCTTTAGATCTGTAGACCATGAGAAGATGCCATAAACAATGTCCCTGCCTGCTCCCCCACCAGGGATCCTACACAGACTCCAGTTTGGTGCCCGTTTCCTTACAGCTGGTATAAAGTAGGTTATATTATAAAAGAAGGCAGCAAATAAATAACACTCCTTAGCTCAATTGTGTTTTGTTAGTTGTCCCTGCTCTATAATGCAGTTTCTCCTTCAAGGATCTAAGTTAGGCACGTGAGTCCTGCAGCAGCTTCAGCTGCTGCTCTTCTTGGAGAACCAAATTAATTTAGAGCTGCAGAGTTGCCATTATTTTCAGTGTAGTAGTTATGTAGACTGTTCAACCATTGTGTCACTCCCTAAAGTAGTCTTCTGTGTAGACTGTTAAACCATTTTGTCACTCCCTAAAGTACTCTTCTGTGTAGGTGTAGGAATCTATCGCTGTAGACTTTCAACTTCAGTTGAGGTGACATGAGTGAATGGTAGCAGTCTATGCGAGCAACTCGGAACATAAGGAGCAGCTGTAATGGGAGCAGAGTTAACAAGTAGCTTGTTTGTCTTGTAAAGCACTGAAGGGATATAAGACAACTAAAGTTTGATGAGCCTTCTGCTAGAAACGGATGAGAAAGTCAAAGCTAAGACTTTAGATCATTTGACAATACATGCCAGTCTTTAATTGTTTTCAATAGAAACATTTGTCTCTGACCTTGGCGAGATAACGTCTTCCCATATGAGGGGGGCCTGAACGACTAAAGATTTGCCTGTTTATCAGTTGAAAGAATGGGTGTTCTGACTGTGTATTTCGGGACAACCTTCCGGCTTGTTCTCTTCCAGCACTGAACTACACATGCAAGTACATTTTGCAGACACTTCTTTGTGAATGAAAAATAAACGCCAACAGCAGTTTGTCACCACAATACTCTTGTGTTTTCGGTCTACCTTTTCTCAAGGACTCCGTCTCTAGGGGCTTCTCCATAATCCCACCGACCATCAGTTGGTTGTTGCCACAACCATCCCTGCCATTAGCATTTCCACTTTTTTTCCATGTTGCATGTACTCCTCCAATTCCTTCATCTTCTCAGCTTTCTATTATTCACACCTCCAGAGAGGTCAGTGTGCTGGGGCAAAACCCCGGCAGTGTTCAAAAACTGCATCTGAGCCAGGACACTGCTGGGGCTTCCTCTGGTGCACACTAAGCAGCTGACGTAGTGTCTCCTGTGCTGGCTTCAAAAGCCTGAAGGCGCACTTCAGGAGACTTGGCGGTAGTTGAGAATTGCAGGCGCCTTGCTACATTTTCCAAGCTGTGAAAGGATTGCATTTTGGAAAGTGAGACGATACCCTCTGCTCAAGCAGAGCAGCACAAGCCTTAAACTATAAGGTGAAGCGGCCCAACAGAGTATATATGACTTGTGGTTTGTGGACACTTTACTTTTAGGGTGAGTGATGTGACCAATTAAATGAGCACTACAAACCGATTGTGTATTTTCACAGAAGGGTTGCGTGGCTGAATTACTATCAGACATATTTGTGAATTTCAAAATTGTGAACCATTCTTGACGACATTTTATGCAAAGCAGCCAGTCATCCTCTGGGTGCATTTGCACCCCTCTGCTTTGCCATAATTGATTTGATTACAGAATGAGGGTGATTTACTCACTAATTACATTTCTCCAGCATGGGGTCTGGCATGGATTCACATGCTCATGAATATTCCCCGTCGTCAGGCTGGGAATCCTCGGTAAAGAAAAAACCAGTATCAGTTTCGTTTCTGATCTGTCTTTCGTAGTAATAACCAATCACTGGTCTCTGCGTCATACTGACCACAGCCAATGACTGCCCTCTACCTAAGCACCGCCTCTGGCAGCCATCTTCAGATTTTTACCGCACGTTCATGTGTTGGGATCCTCGTGCTATTGCTCTCGAGCGTTAGTGCTATTTTTTCGCGCTTTTTCACAAAAAACTTCGATTTTCGGTCAAAAGAGCCTCAAGCTCCACCGATCCTACATCCGATCAACGGGGACCCGTGTCGGATTCATCTGTGCCCCTCAAGGGTGAAGATTTCGTCGAGCTACACTTCGGAGGACTCCAGAAGCTTCTCAGGCCCGGTCTCGGAGATGGCCCAGGAGAAGGGAAGCTCGACGCCCGGAAAGCTGTTCAGGGCCTGCCCTGGATGCCAGCTGCAGAACGTCTTCAAGGAGGACGAACACTCTTTCTGCCTTTACTGCCTTCATGGGGACAAGACGCACGTGGAGAAGGACTGTGCGTTTTGCGGCAACATGTCGGAACGGACCATGAAGGACCGCCATCAACGTCTCGCCAGCTGGCTGGAGGGTAAGAGCCCGTCTGGCGAGAAGAAGAAGAAATCTGAGCGGTCTTCTAAGACCTTTGAGGGCGCCCCGGCGACGGGGGCCCAACATAAGGCCAAGCACCGCGAGTCCGCTGGCACCGGGAGCGCCGAACGGTCGGGCTCTACGGGCGCCAGGCAGGGCGCACCCTCCCCGGCACCATCAACCACGAGCCAACGCTCTGGGTCGGGTAAGAGGAAGGCCGAGCACCCGGCGAAGCTCCTGGAGAGACCCCGGTCGAGCTCTAAGGCAGAGGAGGAGCGTGGCAGTGCCCCCTCCCTCAAGGATAAGGCGGTGAGCGCACCTAAGGTGGTGAAGGCCTTGATCCATTCGACCAAGCCCTCTATCGAAACGGTCGCGGCGGCCCTGGCCCAGCCTGTGGAGGCTGCACCAGTGGTGGCGGCCTCGGGGCCCAGAATCTCCCTGCCTCCCCGGAGGGAGTCTTCTTTCGTGCCCATCGATAGGACCCCCGTGAAACCCTCCGTGGGGAAGAAGGGGGGGCAGGGCGTCGTCGTAGATTCGGCCTCAACCTCAGAAGAGGAACTGATCGAGGTCTTAAGCCACGGCCTAGGCGTGGAACAAGACCAGCCCGTCGGAATGGGCCCCGACGCAGGTGACGACGACGACATCGTCGAGGATACCGACGGGGCCCCTGCTCGCCCGTCGGATTCCCCTCTGCCAGCGCCGCAAGACAACTCAGCGGCCATTTTGTTGGCTATACAGTCCTTATGCTCCGAGATAAGGACGAGACTACCGTTACCGACGGAGGAACCTCTCCCGTCGGGGGATCCAGAACCGGGACCTTCTGGTGTTCCCCCTACCAAGAAAAGAAGGATCCATCCACCGCCTCCTTTTCAACCGTCGCGCCCCGTCCAGCCCTCCTCCCCGTCCACCCGAGGGGATGATACGGGGACTGACACGGCAGCGACGGGTACGGACGACGAGGCATACGACGAGGATTTTCCGTCGTCGCCTCCCCCCAGGGCTTCTCCGCCCGACGAGATTGGATCGTTCCACTCAATGATCGCCAGGGCATCCGAGCTTTTCCAACTCTGCCCTGAGGAGAAGAAAAAGGAAGGCTTCCTTTACCAACGGCGCGAGACCAAGAGGAAGACGGTCCTCGCAGTGCCTCTGTTGGACGACATTTGGGATGAGGGCCTTTCCCTCCTCAAGAACCCTTCCACGACGCCAGCGAAAAGAGACCGGTACGAGAAAAAGTACCGGGTCCCGGACTCGGCCCCCCTATGCCTCCGGGCGCAGCCTACCCCGGACTCCGTCGTCTCCGCGGCAGCCAGGAAGAAAGCGGGGGGGGGGTGCGGCCTCCACGTCGACTTCCCCGCCGGACGGCGAGGGAAAGAAATTGGATGCCGTGGGACGCAGAGTCATCTCGTCGGCGGCGACGACGATTAAAGCGGCCAACGCCTTGGCTATCGTGGCCCGCTACGACAGGGAACTCTGGTACAAGATAGCTCCCCTGCTGGATTTTCTGCCGGACGACAAGAGGGCGGAGGCCCTTGAGATCCTGCAGGAAGGTGAGGTGGCCTCGGACCACGCCATCACCGTGGCGACGGACATCGCCGACACTGGGTTCCGCCAGATGGGCAACAGCGTTTGCCTTCGACGTCGCGGATGGCTCAAGGCTACGGACTTTCGGCAGGACGTCCAGAACAGGGTCCTGGACATGCCCTTCGACGGGAACAACCTGTTTGGGAAGACAGTGGACGATTCCCTTCAGGCCATCAAGGCGGATACTGAGACGGCCCGGGCCCTTGGAGTGCTGCAGCAACGGCGGACGCCCTTTCGGAGCGGCGGAGGCAAGGGCGCCTCCAAAGGTTCCGGCGGCGGTTTCGCTTCCTACCGTCAAGCGGCCCGCTCGTCGTCGCAAGAGGCCTACAGAGGACGAGGCAAGTCTGGCGGCCCCCGCCGTCGTCGCCAAGGAGGCCAAGGCGGCAAGGCCGCGTCCAAGCAGGATTGAACCGGCCGTGGGGTCGGGCCCCCACCGAAGCACCCCGGTGGGAGGCCGGCTGGCGGGCTTCGTCAGCGTGTGGGAGTCCATCTCCACCGACCGTTGGGTGCTGGACGCCCTGGCCCGGGGCCACGCGCTCGAGTTTCAAAGAAGGTGCCCGCGCGTCCCCCCCGTGGCCAGGAAAGAACTTCACGTCCCTCAACTTCTCCTGGAGGTAAAGGCGATGCTCAGAAAGGGCGCCATCGAACTCGTCCCAAAGAGGCTTCGGGGCTCCGGAGTCTACTCGCGTTACTTCCTCGTGAAGAAGAAGACGGGAGGATGGCGCCCCATCCTGGACCTGCGACGCCTGAACAAGTTCATCAAGGCGCAGAAGTTCCGGATGGTCACCCTCCAGCACGTCCTGGGTCAGCTGGAGGAAGGAGACTTCCTATCGTCGTTGGATTTGGAGGATGCCTACTTCCACATTCCCATCCTAAAGGGGCACCGAAAATTCCTCAGATTCGTGGTCCAAGGGCGTCATTACCAGTTCAAAGCCCTTCCCTTCGGACTGCGGTCGGCACCCAGGGTTTTCACCAAGTGCCTCGCACCGGTGGCGGCGCAGCTGCGCCGCGAGGGGATTCACGTCTACCCCTACCTGGACGACTGGCTCATCCGCGCCAAGACGAGGGAGCTCGCCGTGGTCCACACGGCAAGGACCGTCCAACTCCTCACGGACCTGGGATTCTCCGTGAACTACGCCAAATCCCACCTGGTGCCCGCGCAAGTCGCACTGTTTCTGGGAGCGAGGCTCGACACAGTGTCCCTTCTGGCCTCCCCGTCGGAGGAGAGGACCAGGACCATCTTGGGCAAGGTGCAACGGATGTTGGTGGCCGACGCGGCCAAGGTGAGGTCCATCAAGTCCCTCCTCGGGATGATGTCTTCCTGCATCTACCTCATTCCCATGTGCAGGCTCCGGATGCGCCCGTTGCAAGAGTTCCTGGATGCGCGCTGGATCCAGACGACGGGCAGCTTCGAGGAAAGGATCAAGCTCGACGAGAGTTTCCGACGAGCGATACGGTGGTGGGGCACCCGCGCGCATCTGACGGCGGGCATGGACTTCCAGACCCCAGCCCACCAGGTGACTGTGACCACGGATGCCTCCCTAGAAGGGTGGGGAGCGCACACCGAAAATCTGCACGCAAGGGGACTCTGGCTCCCGACGGAGAAGTCCCTGCATATCAACGTCCTGGAGCTCCGTGCAGTGTTTTGGGCCCTCAGGTCCTTCCTTCCGTCCCTCAAGGGCAAGGTGGTGAGGATCTTCACCGACAACACCACCACCATGTTTTACATCAGGAAACAGGGCGGAACCAGGTCCCCAGCGCTGTCCAAGGAGGCGCAGGACCTGTGGCATTGGGCCGTCGCCCAAGGGATTCTTCTGGTGCCGTTTCATCTGGCAGGGATAAAAAACACCATCGCCGACTCACTCAGCAGGGAGCTGCGCTCGTGCCACGAGTGGGAACTACGGCAGGATCTGGTGGATCGCCTCTTCCGACGGTGGGGCACACCCCAGATCGACCTGTTCGCGACGGCGACGAACACCAAGTGCCGGAGGTTCGCCAGCAGGTTTCCCCAGACGAGGAGCATGGGCGATGCTTTCTCGTTCCCCTGGGAGGGCCTGTTCCTCTACGCGTTCCCTCCCTTGCCTCTGCTAATCCGGCTCGTCAACCAGCTCAAGAGGTCACGGTGCAGGATGATCCTCGTCGCACCTGCGTGGCCGAGGCAGATATGGTTCCCGGACCTTCTGGACTTGTCGGCGTCCCCGCCAATCAAGCTGCCGGCGGACGCGGATCTACTCTCCAGGGAAGGAGGCGCCATCCTCCACCACGACCCGAAGTCGCTGAACTTGCAGGCCTGGCTCCTGCAGCGCTAGAGTTTGGAGGATACGACATACCGGCCGATTGCAGAGAGGTTCTTGCAAAGGCCAGGGCGTCCTCGACTCTTAAATGCTACGGACACAAATGGAAGAGGTTCTCTGTCTGGTGCCACGCACAGAAGGTTAACCCTCTACGGATTACGGCTCCCCAAGTGCTGCCGTACCTGCTGACGCTGGCCAAAGCTGGTCTGGCACACGCGTCCATCAAGATTCATCTTGCTGCGATCTCCCGATACACCAGAACCACGGGCCGGACGTCCTTGTGGTCTCATCGTCTGGTGAAAGAGTTCATGAAGGGACTGTTCAGATCGTTCCCGCCGGTGAAGGCTCCGGCCCCGGCGTGGGAGCTCAACGTGGTGCTGACCAAACTCATGGGACCTCCGTTCGAGCCTCTGCACTCGGCCCCGTTGAAGTTTCTATCGTGGAAAACAGCTTTTCTCGTGGCCATCACCTCCGCACGACGAGTGGGAGAGATCCAGGCCCTTTCCTGCAAGGCCCCGTACTTGACTTTCCACGACACGAGGGTAGTGCTCAGGACGCACCCCTCCTTCATGCCCAAGGTACCGTCGGACTTTCATCTCAACGAACCCTTGGTGTTACCTGTGTTCTTCCCGTCGCCTTCGTCGCCGGCTGAGAGGACTTTGCACTCGCTGGATGTAGCTAGAGCGCTGAAGTTCTACGTGGACCGCACGAAAGGTTTTCGGAAGACGTCACAACTCTTTGTGAACTTTGGACCTGTCAATCAGGGGAAGGCTCTCTCGAAGGCTTCCATCTCCAGATGGCTCTCCGGCTGTATCATGTACTGTCACCGGTTGGCAAACCGACCGCTGCCTGGCCGTCCGAGAGCCCATTCCACCAGAGCGATCGCAGCTACCACGGCGTTCCTATCTGGTGTGCCCCTGCTGGACATATGCAGGGCTGCTACGTGGAGGTCGACGCACACCTTCACGAAATTCTACTGCGTCGACCGGGATTCCAGGGAGGAGTCCAGGGTCGGCCAAGCAGTGCTGCGCAACCTGTTCGCCTGAGGTGAGCCTGGTGAGGAGGTAAGATGCTTAATGTTGAGTTGATGTGATGCTTAATGTTGAGCCTTTGCCACCTCCCGTGGTTGTGCATGTGTGTACTGCTATGTATTCTTTATTCATGAGCATGTGAATCCATGCCAGACCCCATGCTGGAGAAGGAACAAGTTACTTACCTGTAACTGTTGTTCTCCAGCATGGGTCTGGCATGGATTCACATGCGAACCCTCCCGCCTACCCCTCTGCGGCTCTTCACTTGGTCATACTGCCACTTCACGTGCTTCCAAATCTGAAGATGGCTGCCAGAGGCGGTGCTTAGGTAGAGGGCAGTCATTGGCTGTGGTCAGTATGACGCAGAGACCAGTGATTGGTTATTACTACGAAAGACAGATCAGAAACGAAACTGATACTGGTTTTTTCTTTACCGAGGATTCCCAGCCTGACGACGGGGAATATTCATGAGCATGTGAATCCATGCCAGACCCATGCTGGAGAACAACAGTTACAGGTAAGTAACTTGTTCCTTTCATATGCAGAGCGAGGGAGTGATTTATTTTTACAGACATTGATTTATTTACTAACGGCCAGAGTGCAATGCATTTACAATATGTGGACTGAAAGCAATCAAGACCACCAGAGACCATCCTTAGTGACCCAAAATACATGTTATGATGTATTGTTTGGTTCATGCTGCACCCTCTTGAGGCCACACAACCTTGTTAGAGCCTCGCCCCTTGATTTTGTTTCTCATTTAACACACTCAGCCTCTCTGATTTCAGTTGAGGACTCCATTGAACAACATGCAATCAGTTTGTGCTCAGCCAGTGTTTTGGAACGCAGGCATCATTCTACCCCTATCAAAATAGGGGAGCTGAATTAAAGAATACACATTTACTGCTCGTATTGAATCAACAAAACTACAGTGTATTCTGATATAAAATATTTTATTTCATTACATCGTAATGAATATTTTGTACTCCTAGTGAGCAGCCCAACTGATGGCAAAAGAATCTCAAAACCTTTAACTGGTATAAACATCTTCTTTATACAAAACAAGGGGACAAGATAGATGTGTAGGTAAAGGGTGCGTTCTGTGTCGAAACAAACTCAAACTAAGTCCCGAGAAATATCACATAACTTCCTATATTAAAAGTCACTTTAAAAACAACAAACAGAAATTGTTTAGCTTAACCTAAAAACTGCTGTATCCAAAGCAGGGCTTCAAATTGAGATTGGATAAGCAGGAGCTACATGTAGTCCCTGGGTATCCAGCAGTAACAAGTCACCAGGAGCTACCACTGGGGAAGGAGGAGCTTGTTTGGAGCGTTATGCAAATCTAACTTCCACATCAAATGCAAACATATAATTGTATCCATTATTTATGACCCCTTATGCTTTGAATGTCATATGTGCCCTAATGTTTAAATTCACATAGTTGTGGTCAACATCAGTTGGCCTGGGGAGCCAAAAGTAGTTCCGGGTAAGTGTTGGTTTTAAGCTAACAAGGCTCTTGGAGCTAAATAGCTCCCAGATCTCCTCAATTTTGAGCCCTGCCAAAGTCCTCAACCTCCACATTGAACATCTACATGCACGTTTCAACCCTCCAGCGTAACTTCATTGTCTTCATCGGGATGATTGTCCCTCTAGTTGTGACGCAAGTTATTTCTTAATTCTATGTGCAGATCATAAGTCAGTTGTTCGAGTTGTCCGCCCATGAGACATATTGCATCAATTCATCTTTAAGTATGGACCGCAATTGTTTCACAACTTCTATTTTGTTTTTTCAGATTTTAATCCTCACTCATTGATCGCTGTATTTCATTTATCGTGTAGTTATCCTTCACATTTTCCTATTAGCACTTCATCAGTTGTGGTTGATATTTATGCCACAACAGTGTTGTGCGTTTCTTTATTCTTCTTAATTCTTGCTTGTGTATGTTATTAATAAAAACCTTAGTAAGCCACGATTTGATACATGGCACCTTCAACGAGCACCTTACTTTGTCCGTTATGCTGTTGGATATTGTCATATTCGACCTCTTCAAAGCTGCACAGGGTGGCATGAATAGTGCTACATTTTCACCATTCCATCTACTATGCTGCCTTTAGCCTGGGTGCAAATGTTCCCTTTTTGTTGTACAATGTGTTTTTTGGGAAATCATGTCAGTATATTTAATAGTGGCATTCTCTTACTAATGTGTTTCATAAGTATTATAGTTGGCATATTGCTTTGCCTTCATTTTACCTGTGAGCTATCCATCTGACATGCAGCAGTATTACTTCAGGTCTGACCTCTAATACAGTGTTTCAATGATATTCCGTTTAGATTTAGGTGTACCACTGGTGGATTTGATGATGGCAAGCTCTTTACTCTTATTTCGATCTTATTTGCACGTTTTTGTCTGCATTGTTACACTGATGCTCTCCTTCAGCTTACAGCATCTTACATTTTAACCAAGGCTCCAGTACCTTATGTTTTTTACACGACATCAGGAATCTCATATAGAATGCTTAAGCAGATTTCCACATCATTGCAGCCAAGGTGCATGTATACTGGTAATGAAAGTGGCTAGTAAAGGACACTAAGCAGATTTGTTTCTTTTATTTTCACTATTCCATCAAGCTCTTGTTGCACCCCCATTAACAGCTATGGCTTCCTTTGCTACGCCACCAATTGCTCTAGCAGACACTACTGTTACCTACGATGTCAGATGTCCCAGCCAAAAGTAGTTTGATTTAGCATTCACTGAGTGTGAAAGCTTAACTAGTGGCAATCAAATTGTCACTTTAAGGTTCACAATGGCTACTAAAAAGGGGGCACACTGCAAGAACCTTTGCTGCGTGTCACTTTGCAAGGGCAACACACCTATCATAGATAATTGTTAATACTTTAACTTGCTGCTTTAAGTCTGTGCTCTGTGCCGTGATAAATTATACTTTTGTAAGTCCTCCTGACAAACTCCACAAAAACCTTCCTGCAAACTGTTCGTGGAGTAAAAGAAAAGCGCATCCAAAACGGTCCCATGGGCCTTTTTCGTAGCTCTCTCCAGCGAATCTGGCCCTTCTCCCACAGATTGCCAAAGTACTTCCTGAGAGATGAAAACCCATCTCATTGTGCTAGATTCTGCTGTATAAAAAGTAGCATTTTCTCCTGTGTTAAATGTTCAAGCCTTCTCTAATAGGTCTTGGCACAGAGAAAAGGGCAGAGATTCCAAACATCGGACTCCAATTATCTGCAGCGAGGGTTTATTATACTGTAGTGTTCAGAATGACACACGATTGTCCATTATTTCACTCTGATCCCGAAGTGGAATAGGTTTCCTTAATTGATCATTCCCCACTATCAATGTTATGATTATCCGCCTTCTGTGTTCCCTTGTTGCGCTCTGCCTTCTTCCCATGTACCAATATTGCAGTGGGTTTAGAAGGGAGACTTGAAAGAACTGTAGACATTGATTGGCAGCTGTCCACCTAGAGCCAGTTCCCCAAACCAACAATTTTCCTGCCTTTCTTTTTGGCGTGTCCTTCACAGGGTGCTCAAAAAGAGCATGAGGACTTGCCACCTTCCCTAATCTTCCTTTATGCCCCCTTTCCTTCTGAGTGGTAAACAAATAACAGGCGTCTTTTCCCTTCTCCCACCGAGAGTCTAGTCCTGCCAGACTGCAAACATTCCCATCTGCTCTTCTTCCTATTGCTGCCGTTAACACAGAACTAGAGCTGCTGATCAATCACTTGGCTGCAGCTTCACCCCCGTCAGTAAGGAAGAATGTGGTTGGTGGCAGGTTTCTGACATGAAGGCCAACTACTGAACGCAGAACTGCAGTCTCAGAGCATGGGAGCGGAGGGTCTGCTTCTTGGTTAGACCCATGGTTTCAGTCCGGTCTCATAGCAGCACAGCCCTCAGCAATTGGCCTCTGAGGCCCGTTTCGGAGTGGGACTACTGGTTTGTGAGCATATTTTGTCGTCTTGGTTTCCATCTGGTCTGGGGACATGAGGCGTATACAGCCTTTAGAAAGAGGAAATGTTCTTAATGGTTTTGAAAAATAAAAAACGTCAATGCAATGTAATTGTTCTTGTGCGACTAAGGGTGTTAACTTTACAACTATGAAGGAATCCACACTGCCACTAGTATCCTCATTATATTTCTTCTACTTTTGCAGGGTCACATTTACAATTCCACATCCCGCATCAAAAGTAGAAAAGACAAGAAAACGTGGCTAGGATATGCTCAGGTAAAGCACATCATTGGTATTTTTTCCATGTTGATTGCTCTAAGTTTTATTTTTTAATGTAAGCATTCCTTTTTCTTTTCTTAAATTACTACTTATTTACTTGACAGGGTTACTTGTTATACCGAGATGTGAACAATCACAGTACGACAGCCATACGAATAAATCCAGAGACCTTGGAGCAAGACGGAATAGTGACATTTCCTGGTATGCAACCTATATGCATGCATCTGCGTGATTGGTAAAGTGTGAAACTAGCTGGGAAGCAATGTGAATGGCTTATGGGAGGGGTGTAGTTTCCTGGGGGCAAACATTTAGACTTCCTCATGAAAGCTGTATTCCTGGCATGCAGCGATTCTGACTATTTTAAGTTGGACTGAAAATAAGCTGATTGATATAGCTATGTGCAATGCATCTCTAAAACTGGCAGTATTTCAGATATTTTAAATTAAATGCACATTTTTAAACACTGGTGCAGATAAGTAATACAAGCATATTCTGGCCACTGGCTCTGTAATTGCCCATGAACTGGGTTTCCTTTATTGAGACTGGAGTGGTTGTTAGTGAGAGTAATTTATTTAATGTATTTATTGGTAGCTTGTTATGCACTTATACAGGAAATACATTCTGTTTCAAAACACCCACAGGGCAGCAGAGAGGGAACATGAGATAGCCATACAATTCAATACAAAAATTAGAGGTGGAAGGGACGGCCAAACCTACTATGCCTTGTGGGTATTCAGAATGTGCAAGTGCAGGAAGGAAGAGGGCAGTGGGGAAGGTGCTGTGGTGCCCCTGCTCGAGAGTGAGCTACAGATGAAGTGCATGGTATGGTAAGTGCTATGCGGCCAGGAGCCGTGTTGGGAGGAAAGTGTGCATCTCCTGTGCGGAGGGTGTGCAGAGGCAAGTGCTGAGGAAGACAGATGCTGGGGAGATTGGGTGTGAATGGTCAGAGGCCCAGAGGATGTATAAGGGTCCCAGACAACAATCACAGCAACTGGGATTAGCAGAAGAAAAAGAGGAGGAAAAGAGGAGATTCTTGAGGTGCTTTTGGAACTTCAGAAGGTCCTGCTCAAGACGCAGAGGGAGGGGGAGGCTGTTCCAGAGAATGAATACAGCTGAGGAAAGCGAGCGGCCTCCTGCTCTGTTTAGCAAAACGCTTTACACAGAGTTGGTGCCAGAGGAGCGAAGAGGTCTAGAAGGAGAGTATTTGGTAAGAGAGCTGCAGATAGTGTGGACCCCAGCCCCAGACAGCCTTGTGGATGATGCAGACTGATTTGAATTTGATCCGTGGAGGCTTTTTAGGGCCGGAGAGATGCAGTCCCTGGGCTTAAGGGCAAGGATAAGTCTTGCTGCTCTATTCTGGATTAGCTGAAGGGGTTGCAGAGTGGGAGAAGGACGATTGGGGAGGAGACTGTTGCATAAGTCAAGCCCAGAGAACCAGGGCTCAGGAAACATTGAGCTTCTTGGGGAAAGTGAGAAATTGGAGAATTCCTTTTGAAAAGGAAGAATTGGAAGTGGGACTTCTAGGCAATGTCCTGCGTGTGAGGGAGGAAAATAAAAAGGAGTCAAAGATGACTCAAAGGTTTCGGACTTCACAAAACGGAGCAGGGAGAAGAGCCCAAGGTGGGAGGCCATAGAGAAGGTAATGAGGGAGAAGGGGCCCCAATAGGAAGGGTCTCAGTTTTGCTGCCAATGAGGCAGAGATCATTGGAAGAGCACCAAGCCTGGATGGCAGACAGGCAGTCAGGGATGAAGGAAGGTGCAAGTGAGTCAGCAGGAAGTCTGAAAAAGAGTTGTCGTCTGCATGACACTGGAAGTTGGGAGAGAATGAGGAGATGAGGCGTGCCAGCTGTGCAAGGTAGATGTTAAAGAACCAGGGGGAGAGGATAGATCCCTGAGGGATATCACAGGTGGAGAAGGAAGTAGGAGAGGAATAGGTGCCAAGAATGACATGGGACGAGCGGTCAGTTAGGAAAGAAGACAGCCATTCCAGTGACCATTCCGAGATGCCAAGGGTATTGTGGAGCCTTTGTATGAGGATGGAATGGTTGACGGTGTCCAAGGCAGAAGAGAGATCAAGTAGAATGAGCACAGCTGGGGAGTTGGAGTCTAGGGATGCGAGCAGTTCTTCACAGGTGTTCAAAAGAGCAGTTTCTGTGCCTCTGGATGCTCTGAATACAGAGTGATGATCGTGGAGACCAAGACAGTGTGCAATTTGAGTTGGAGCAAGACCAACTTCTCCAGCAGTTTCGCCAGGAAGTGGGTGATTGAAATAGGGCGGTGGTTGGATGGACAGGTAGGGTCTACTGAAAGCTTTTTCCAGTAGTGGGCGCACAAGGGAGTACTTGAGGGAGGAGGGGAAGAGCCAGTGGCGAAAGAGTGGTTGCAGAAATCAGCAAGTGTGGGGGCAAGAGAGACAATGTTGTGCTTGAAAGTTCTGGATGAGCATGGGTGAACCTGTTTGTAAGAAGCATTCATAGAGCGGACAACTCTGGTAACATTCTTCAGGTGTGACGGGGGTGAAGGAGGAGAAGGCGGAAGGAGGAGGAGGGGGGAGTGGCCAAGGGAGGCAAGGGGGTGTGGGATGGGTTAGGTGGGTGCGTAACAAGGGTGCTAAGGATGTCATGAGTTTTGGTGGCAAAGTGTGTGGCCAGTGCATTGCATAGTGCCTGGGAAGGAAGAGGGGACGAAGACACTGCGGAAGGGTTAGCTAGCTCTCGGCAGATTATGAAAAGTTCAGCCGTGTTATTGGATGCACCTGATACCTGTGCCTGAACGTGGGCCCTTTCCTTGGCACGGATTGCGAGTCTGTATTGCCTTTGGGGCAGGCGGCAGGCCAGTTTGACAGAGGGTGAACCTGAGGTGTGCCACTTCTGTTCTGCTGCTCTGCACCTTTGTTTCAGGGCTGCAAGTTCGGAGTCGTACCAGGTGTTACGCTTAGAGGCAGGTTTCAGGTGGATCTTCACGACTGGGGCAAGGGTGTTAAGGGTATTGGTGATTGCTGAATGAAGATTGCTGAGAGCAGAGTCTGTGGTGGGGGAGGGAGGATGAAGGTAGAGGCAAAGGCAGTGGCTGACACTCGTTTCATTGTGCGAATATTTGACGAGGTTGGCAGGGCTTTTGTGGGTGCAGTAGGAGGGCTGAAGGGACCCATGTGGGAGGAGAGGAGAGCATGGTCTGACCAGAGGGGGGAGGGGGGGGGAAGCGAGAGGTCGAAGTGGATGATGGCATCCAGGGTGTTTCTAGCTGAGTGGGTTGGACCAGAGGGGAGGATGGAAAGGTATACGGGTGCGTATAGGTCAATGAACAGAGTGGATGGTGAGGCAGATGTGTCCAATTGGATGTTGAAGTCACCCAAGAGGAGGAAGTTGGAAGTAGATGAAAGTAAGGAGGAGCAGAAATCAGCCCATTCAGAGCGAAACAGGGTGGTAGCGCTTGGAAGCCGGTAGATGGTAGCAATGGTCAGAGTGAAGGAGGGAGAGATGACCAACTTGCAGACTAGGCTCTCGAAGGAAGTATAGAGTTGGGTGGGTACGATGGAGGAAGGAAACCACTCAGGATAGATTAAGGCGACCCCACCGCCAGCACAGTGAGGTTGAGGTTTGGACATTATCTTGAAGCCAACAGGGAGGAGCGAGTCAAAAGCAGGGACTGTGCTGGCATTGAACCAAGTCTCGGTGAGAGCGAGAAAGTCAAGGTCAGTGTCTTCAAGAAGGAGGCAGATTTCAGCAGAGTGTTCGTTGCAGAGTGGGCGTTGAGAGTTGCCAGGTGGAGGTGGTCTCTGCCTTTGAAGGTTTTCTGAGGAGGAGTACAGGCGCATGGTACTTCGGTCAGGGGAAGAGGAACAGAGAGAGCGGTGAGAGGAGAGGCAGCAGAAGGAAGGAAATTAATGAGGGAAGGAAGAATCTGGTCAGAAAGTAGGAGGTTGGGTTGAGGACCCTGAACCAGGTTAGTACCCGTGTGGTAGACATTACTGATGCATCTTGAGGGTGAGAAGCCAGCCAAGAGGCCTTCCCACTTGGTCCCACTGTTAATGGGAGAGGAAGTGAAAGGGGAGAGAGTAGAGATGAGTCCAAAGACCTGGAGAGGGGACAGAGAAGAGGATGTCTGTGAAGACCTCCCTGGAGGTAGTGCTGAACTAAGTGTGTGCAATGGGAAGGCCTGGGTTTGCACGCAAGATGTGTTTTTGTGCTTTTTCATTCCGGACTTAGTGAGAGAGCGGTGATAGGAGATAGAGTAGCAATTAGAGAAGATGGGAGAGATGGTGAGTGCCATTAGGGTGATGGAGGGAAGTTGAAAGGAGAAGGGTGACTGCACTGCACAGTTCTGACCTAATCTCACAGGTGGCCTAGCAGTAGCAAAGAACAGAATGCAATGAAGCTAGAGTGCAGGATGTAAATGCACACCGCTGAAGGCGAATTTCGATGAAAGGCTGCAAAGCACTGAATCGCGATGTAAATACACAGCTAAAAACTATTTTCATGAAAGGGTGCAGGATGAAAATACACACAGCTAAAAATAATTTTCTTGAAAGGGTGCACAATGGAAATACACTCGGCTAAAATAGATTTTGAGCAGAGCACACAGCAGAGAGAAGAGAAAGGAGAAGAGGATAAGCAAAGTGAGATTGTACAAAGAGATAGATCAGGCTGCTAGAGGAGGAGACAAAGTTCAACCATCACTCACTGGATGCTCAAAGGGGTGCTGAGGCCCGAGTTCATGGGAGAGCAGGATGTACCCAGCAGGCAGCAGCATAGTGTTGGACGCATGGGGGCCCCTCCCTGGCTCAGACAGGGCATTGGCTGTGGGCCTTTGCAGGAGGGGCCTGCTTTCGCCTGCCAGCTCCTCTCATTGACTGTTAGTAGAAGGAGGCAGCCAATCACAGTGGGGGCAGCTACCAGGCAGACACAGGCTCCAGGGCCATGTGTGCGGCAGCCATCTTGATGGTACTTTGGCAATACAAAGGATGATGCCGGTCGATTTTGAAATAACCCCTAAGGAAGGTCTATACCTTCAGAAATTGCCTCATATCAAAAGCGCCATTTTATGGCCAGTAGCCTATCCTCTAAAGTAATTTAGATCATGATGCACACTCGGCCTGAAGAAAATGCAAGAATTGTTACATTATTTCCCTAAGCAAATAACTAAGCCCCACAGGGCCTACCTTCGCCAAATGCGGATGCTTTGTCCTGCACCGGCAACTCCTGATGCCCCAAGTGTACTTTTTAATTGCAGTTACATCTGCTAGAAGAATAAGCAAGCTTCAAGCTCTGTCGAACACCCTTTCTTGACCTTTCACAAGGATAAGGTTGTGCTTTGCACTCGTTCCACATAAACCAGTTACACCCCCTCCCAGTCTTTTTTCCAGACCCAGTCTCTGATGCAGAGAGGGTGCTCCATACCCTTGATGTCATAGGAGCTCTGAAGTTTTATCTTCAAAGAACAAGCGATTTCAGAAGCTCCCCACAACGCTGTTACTTTTGGGGACCCAAAAGGGTAACTGGCTTCAAAAGCTACCATTTCACGTCCTGTATCTCGGATGCTTATACAGTTGAAGGCCTTCAGGCCCCCAGTGCGTTCATGCACATTTCCGAGGCAAAGCAGTTGCGGTTGCCCTCCAGAAATATGTCCCTTGGGAGTCCATAGCCAAAGCTGCTACATGGCTTTCTCTCTCTGTTTTATGTAGACACTATTGTCTTGACCTGAGCTCCCGGGCTGATGCCCAGTTTGTCCAGGCAGTTCTTAAAAACCTGTTCCATTTAAGGGAAATGTCCATCTTCCCGTTTCTTTGGTTAGTGCTTCGGAATCTCCCAAAAGTATGGAGGAAAGGGGAGGGGACGTAGTGTGTATAGCGCTGTAGTGACTACCTTAGTCCTAGTCCATAGTCCCCTTGCCTCCATACGCCCGTCTGCCTTCCCCTCTAAATATATGCCTCTATTTTCCTGGTCCTTCGATTTTGGTGATTAAAAAAGGACTGAAGGGCGATGCGCAGGGCGGAGCTCAGGAGGGCGGGGATACGGCCATGTGCGGTGGCCCTGTGTAAAAATAAAAGGACAAGTCGTCTTTTGATGCTTCAAAGTGCTCCGGTCCCGTCCCGATGGACGGAAAGTTCCAAAGGTATGGAGAAAAGGGGACTATGGACTAGGAGTAAGGTAGTTACTACGGTGAGTAATTTTGTTGGAACCTCATGCACACAAACCTTCGATCCAGTCCGCATGAAACCATAGATCTCAACTACCTCCAATGAGTTCTCCATTCTGGAGAACAACAGTTACAGGTAAGTAACGTGTTCCTTATTCATTCGTGCCATAGACCACGCTAATCAATGAAAAAACAAACACTGGTAAGTGTCACCTAACACATCCATTACTAATATATACATTCACCTTGATGTGCTCTGCTAAGAGCACTAACACTTTACTTTTAAATACAATTAGAATCACTTTTCAATATACTGTAAGTGTAGCAAAGCCAGTAAATAATTTAAAAAAGCAATTGTTTTAGAGGTAATGGGTTTAGAATGAAGAAGTTAGCAAACACCATACAAAAGCTTAGAATTAAAGTTCAAACCTTGAGAATTCCTTCCCTAGCTAGAAAAGAGGTTATGTTCCCTTGATTCACAGGTCCCAATAAGTCTTTTCAGGTGGCTAAGAGTTACTTTAGAAAGATTGCACAAGTGTTGCCATGAGACAAGTTACTGTAAGTGGTGTTCCAAATGTATGAAAAACAAGAGCATGTCTTTTAAAGACCCTCTCCCAATCCATCCACTTTATGGGACACCCAGGGGTGGGTGGGGAGGGGCTACACCAGGCCAGATGACCACTGTTCAAGGCTATGCAAAGATGAAATGGGGCTAGGAGTGTACCCCCATATAACCCTAGCTAGACGAGGGGAGGGGAAATACAGGTATGTTCACCCACCCCTGGTATTCCGATTCACTGAGGGACCACTAGAAGTTTCTGTAATCGCTGCGCCTTCAGGATCCGTGCCTTGGTTCCATTGAAGAGATCCCATGGGGTTGTGGGTGCGGAGGTCAATTCAGGCGTCTGGTTCTTTGGTTTGACTAGTTCACAGTTCCATGCTCCAATCGATCAGATTTTGAATTCAGGGCACACAGAATTTGGGACAACCACTCTGGCGATGACATTGGAGTGCTCCCAGGATGCAATACAGACAGCAATCCGCAATGGCCACTAAAATGGCAAAAGATGACTTTTGTGGTGAGAGCAAAGGAACTTGTGGTGGGGAGCTGTACCTTCAGGGAAATGCTTCTTTTTCCAGAGGCGGAGGCACTGCAGAGTCCCAAGGCTCAACTCAGAAGGGTGACCGCTGCAGCAAAGTAGCTCAAAAGGACATTTGGCTAGCCAACAGGTTGGTTCTGGGACTGTTTCAAGCTCTTCTAGTGGCTTGATCTTCGAGTAGAAATCTGGACCGAAGTACTGGTTAAGGTGTTCTTGAAATTTAAGCCAGGAAACGTGGGAGAACGGTGCCAAGAGACTCAAGAATAGTGATAAAACTCATAACCGAGATGGGTACACAAAGAGAAAGGGAAGAAGGGGCAAGGTACTATTTTGATTTTTTTAACTTTTTTTTTAAATTATTTGCTGTCATTGAAAGACAATTGTACAAAATCTATCCACTAATTTCTCTTACAAACAGACAATCTGTTCTGTGTCCACAATGAATCCTTCTGTTAATTGTCTAGGCTGATTGCCTTGTCCAGGCAATATTTTAACTATGAATGTCACCACTACAATCACAAATGTGGTCTTATTCCCACATATTGGGCTGGTCCATGAGTCCTCTGTATCATACGAGGGACATTTTTACAGATGGTAGCTCAGTATTTTGGTTTGCTACTTAGAAGATGTTTCAGGTTTTCCAGTTCAGCATCTCCTTTACAGAATCGGCATCTGTTTTTGTCCGATGTTGACCGGACTAATTGCAATTGTCTCCATGGTAGGAAAGAGATTCAAACGGATTTGAAAGAACTGATCTCGATGAAATAGACTAGGACACTTTGCCATGTATCTCGGAAGGAGATTCATCTTTCTTCCTTCTGATGGTAAATTCTCTGTCAACTTGTACCCAGCGGCAGCAGCCAGTGTTTGAATCCAATCATTTTCTCCTATTTTTCTTTTCACTCTGATAGGATTTGTCATCAAATCCTCTTCAGTGCGTGCAATTGCCTCCAGTTTGGATCTGTTATGCTCTCATTTTTCCAGGGGTCTATTAATCCCTCCCGTTAGTTCTTTATTAATTATCTCGAAGATTTTTGACCGAGAGGGTAGAATTGATTTTCTAAATGGGGCCAATCTGTTCCACTCCACTGTTGCTTGCAATGAGAGGAGACCCAGTTCTCTGCGTATGGTTGCTATAGGGTTTGACTTTGCAGTCTCCGTACTCTCTTCCAGAAGAGACCTTCAAGTAGGGGCCATGTTTTTTCTCGGATGGTCAACATAGCCTCAGCATTGTTCAGCGAAGGGACTTCTTTGGACTTGAAGTTGTTTAAGACTGGTAATAAGGAGAAGCGTCTGTATTTCTTGTTGATCATCGCCTGACTAGCCAGCGACTTAGTTTTCTCACGAAGATCTAACATTGGAGGTTCTACTATGCTGTTGTTATGCCTGACTCCTAGATATTTGAAGTGATTTACTTGTTCAATGTGCGGCCCCATTTCAATTTCTCATTGTGTTTCCTTGATTTTTCAAAGCACATGATTTTTTTTTTTCTGCATTTATCTCCAAGTCATTCTTCTTGATGTAGATTTGAAGGCTGTCCAGCTGACGCTGTAGACCCACTGGGGTTTGATCTATTAGGACCAGGTCGTCTGCATACAGGATATGAGTAAGACACATGCCCCCTATAGTCGGTGGAAAAGTACTCATCGTTGGCTCGAAATACTGCAGATCAGACAAATAAAAATTAAACAACGCTGGGGTCAGGGGACCGCCTTGTTTCACTCCTCTAGCTGTGCGGATTTCGCTTGATAGTGATCCTGATTGATTTAGACGCACTCTCATAGAGGTGTTTGAATGAAGTGCAAACATTGGTTTGAGAACTGATGTCTGGCAGTTTCGCGCAGCCAGTTTTTCCCACAAGGACTGTCTCTTAACTTGGTCGAATGCTTGGACCAGATCTTCTGAGGCCACAAAGATCATTGGATGACCCTCACGCACCACTCCCTTCAATGTACTCCGAAGCAAGATGTTGGGAGCTGTTCTAATGTTCTTGACAAAGCCAGTTTGGCTTGTAGGCCATCAAGTCTTAAGGAGCCAAAAATCTTCCCAATCACGTCTAAAAGAGCGATTGGATGGTAGTTGCTCTTAGGGTTGTCCCTTTGTCCACTCTTAAAGATGGGAACTACTATAGACTTTTTCCACGAGTTGGGGAATCACAGGGGTTTGAGTAATTTGCTCAAACAACTGATGAATGAACAAAGCCTAGAGCTCCGGATGCTCCTTCAAGATGGCATTGGTCTGTCACCCAGGCTTGGAGCCTTGATCCATTTAGCTTTCCTATTTTCCCCAGGATGTGCTCTACATCGTGAGGAATGCCCCATGAGCTGTTCCACTGCACTAGGAGTTGGCAGTTGGACTCCATCTCTTCTTCGAAAAGCTTTAAAGTGTGCCACCCAAACTTGTGTTTTTGAATGCTGTTTTGTTGGGATCCGATTGGATTAGTCTGGGAGGATTAATCGGTGACCAAAAATCTTTGGCTTTTCTTCCACAAATCGCTCTTAGCATGTTTTCCGAGTCGTTTTAGTACATTTTGGCTCTATAAATTAGTAACCAGTTTTTGTAAGCCTTGTTTGCCACGATTGCTTTGACTTTTTCGTCAGGATGGTTTCTCTTAGCTGCGGTACATTTGTCTTTTCTCCGCGCTCTTCTTTTTTCAACAAGCAAAGCATCGTAAGTGTGAATTCTTTTTGTTGAATGTGCCAATAAATCGCGGTTTACAGTGCGGTAGCATTCCAGAAGTGGAGTATGGTCTACTATAGCTTTGCCGGTTATAGAGCTGACTGTACTCGCATTCGTTGTGAAGTCTGATGTCAATTGCACTATTGCCGATTTGGTCAGTTTTAGTCGTTGCTTCTGTTACATTCTGTCACATGTGGTGTCCTTCTTTGTCTTTCGATTTCTGGCGAGGCTCTCCAGGTTATATACAGCAATCTGTGCTCGCTGTTGGTGGTCTTACTACTTTAAAGGATGAGACTAGATGCAAGAGGTCTCTGGATACAAAAATAAAGTCAATAACTGCATGTTGGTCCACTCTTTCCCAGGTCACCATAGGTGGGACATGGCCTTCAATTTGGCAGTTTAGAAGTCACGTTTCGCTATAAGTAACATCCACAAGATACCTCTGTCTACTGATGCCGATCTTCCTTGTATCCTGATTCCCCCACAGTCTGCCGTTAAACATTTAGCATTAAGAACACCACATACGATGACAGGTATGGTGTGGTGGTTAATGTATGCATCATCGATTTAAATTCGCAGCCATATCCAAACAGGTTTCGTTTGACATGGCTTGAGGATTCCAGTAAAGGTTTGATTATCAGGGTAGGTAGCGCAGCACCAGGCAGTACGTTCTCTGGGTGCTTCCACGATACCAAGAGTTCTTGAGCGAATAGGCTTGTTGAGATTACTTTGGATATGTTCAAGCCACTAGCAGATCTAACCGCGGTCAAGAGGCCTGATGATAGGCAACCTTTTTGGCCTTTTGGCAGGGCAGAGAACTACTTCACATCCATCAAGGATGGGTTTTTCGCTTAGCCAAGTTTCCTGCAAACGGATAAGATCATAATCCCCCAATTTAACATTGTTTTCTGCTGTTAAGTGTTTGGAGCCCTTTGTATTCTAAGAAGACATCTTTACGCAGTTTTATCCGAGCGGTATGGGAATAAAGGGAGCTGTTGTTGACTGGAAAGCAAGGGGCGTCGTGGGTGGCTATGTGGAATCCTGTTTAGCCAATGCTCTTGGAAGCCAGGACCAGCGTGAATGCTCCGGATCCTGACTTGGGTTCGATGAAGGAGGGTTTATCACGTTGCCCGATTCTGCGGGGTGGTCCGGTTTAAATGTGATATTCAAATTGAATCTCTGAACTTTTGGAACTCTACCAGTATCCAATGGGTGAAGAAGTGGTTGCATCTCCCTTGGTCTTCTCAGGGTCTAAACGTCATGGAGAGTGAGTTCACTTGATCTTGCTGCGCTGGCTTTTATGCCCCCCACGACCCGCTCACCGTCATGTACAGTGTTCGGCGGGTCCATGGCAACTTTCACTAGTTAGGTCGAAGCCCAGCAATTAGTAAGCTTTCCGCTGCGTCCATCAACACACAGGGGATAGTATGTGGCGATATATGCAATCCATACGTTGTTCATCTCCAAATTCTATGATCTTCAAGTCATTATTGAGGACGTGGCGTAAGTTCGGTATGCAGTGAAGGAGTTCTGTGATCGTTTTTCTGTTTAGAATCTGGTAGTCTTTGGTGTCCAGAATTCTCTCCAATAGTTAATGAACACTGGCTGTTCTGTTTTGGCTTAGCAGGTGGATTTCGCAGGGGGCCGGCATTGATAGTTTGTTCAAATCGGTTCTTAGTTAAGGCTCCCTACAAGCCACTTCTTATCTTGCCAGTGGAAGGCCCGGCTGATGATGACTTGGAAGGTTCTTCTCAGAGTTGATTATTTGGTCTGGATAATCTGACTCGTAGTGGAGGAGTCGGAGACCTTTCCCTTCTGGCTTCAGACCGAATATGGCCGTGGCGTTCTCGGGTCAGCTTAGTATCTGGTATAAGTGGCTTATTGTTAGAGTAGTCGCTATTACAGTGTCTCTTGCCCACTCTTTTTTCCTTTTTTCCAAAAGGGTCAAAAGGGTAGGGAAATCTGGGCCATGGGAGCAAATGTTGCTGTATTTACCCCACTTGTTCTCGAGCAGGGATTTTGATCTGATGATCCAGACTCAATCATGACCAAGTCAGACTCGGAACCTTCGAACGAGTACTGAGTCAAATCCATCAGGTCTTGCATCATTTGAGTTTTGTCGTCTGGAGCCCGAACTAAGGGTCCCAAAGCTCCTGCTGGGCAACACGCTAATACTAGTCCATAGATTTCCGGCAGATCCTTTCTTAAGGCCCTCCTCTGGGCAGGTTTAGGGGCCCCAATTTTATGTGAGGTTGAACAAGTGATTTCAATCAGCAAGGACGATGGCAGGGAATTGCTTGCTGTGACTTGATCTAATAAGGACGACAATAATAAAACCTTCTTCTTATCTGGCCTTTGCACGAAAATTGGGAAATTGTAGTTAATACTGGTAGATGTTACATTTCCTCTTGCGGTTTTATCTTGATTTGTCACCCTTCGCAACGGTGCGAGGACTGGATTTCCAAGACTTGGATGATCAGTGGCCCCTCTCTTCGTTTTTACTGAGACTGGTTTGATGAGATTCCCTTTGGTCTATAAGACTCGTTGAGAGATCTGCAATAATTAAAGCCTTTCTTATTTCCGCAGCTTTGACTTTTAAATTTCCCAGACCATCGTGTTTTTTGCGATTTTTCCCTCGCATCAAAATTCCTTGCTTCATTGGCTGTGATATAACCTACCAGAAACAAGAGTTTAGAATGCATCATGGCCATCAGTGGTGGTATTTTAGAGTGTCATTTATTGACTCATAAAGTTTGGTAAATGGCACCAATGCAATGGTTAAAAATAACATTATGGTTAATAAATCAGGTTTCTTCGCTTTCTTTTCTCGGTCTGAATGCGAGACTGAGTGCTCCAGTTTTGAGATGGTCTTTGTGACGGTCAGAATGCAAGTCATGTGATGAATCAAATAAGGACGAGACATGTTCCGATGGATTCTGCTGTTGTGATGCCCGCTCTGACCTACCTCTGGCAAGACTCATAAGAGTACCAGGTTCTTTGAGGGATGGTGTTTGCTGGACCCTCCTGGGCTCTTTAGGCTATGCCAGAGATATTGGTCTCCTCTCTTCATTTAGATGTGCTAGGGGGGATTTTTCTCCCCCCTCTCGTTGGATCTGGTGCTGGGACTAACGACAGATGTAACTCGTTCAACAGTACTGCATCATCGTTACTAAAATGAAAAAATGGTTCGAGCTGAGGAAGGGTCCTCTTCGCCGGCCACTTCGTTCCGGGGCTCCTCCCTTCCCCGGTTAGTTGTGAGGAGCAGTCTACTGCTGGAGAGGGGGCAAGAGGCATTGAGATATCCCGTGGAGGGGGGAGGGAAGCTTGTGTTGATGCTTCTCCAAAGCGAGGTGCCATCTTTTGATTGAACATGTTCCACCATTGCCTTCTAGTGCTTGCCACTCATCCGTGAATGACTGGATACAGTCCTTTGACCCCTCAAGGATTTCTGTGTCAGAGTGTTCACCCGAGGGTTTAGGATTTAGCGTTTTTGTACTCTTATGTTAAAAGAAGACGGGCAAGTTTAAAGCTGGGCGCGTTCCTCTTTTGTTCGCCTGTCAGTATATTCTTGGTGTGTTCGTTTTTCCCTGTCTGTGCTGGAATAGGTTGGATGCGTTGTTCACTGGCAGAGTAGGATTTTGAGTTTTTAAAAAAAAAATGTTGCTAACCTTTTTACTTTGCGATGGCACAGAATATAAGGTTGTTGGTGCATTCCCAGCGGACTTTGCTAGACTTTTGTCTTCCAAGTTTGGAGTTATGCAATTGCTCAAATTTGAGATATCAAGAGCAGATTGTAGTTTGGTTGAAAAGTCAGCCTCAAGAGCTAAACGAGGCGGGGGAACAACCAATTCCTCACAATCCCGCTCAGGCGATGATCCATCTAGAGGGGGAGGAGAAATAATTTCTCGTGCTTCGCGCACAATTAAGTCCTGAGCGAGATCAAAAGCCTGGGCAGGCCTGTTATGCACTTCCGGCCTGTACCAAAGTCCAGCACTCTGACCGCTCCGAAGTAATTGAAGTCAGCGGGCTGCCAAGAAGCCCGAGAGCGTTTCATAGAGAGTCCAAGGAGGTTCAGATTGGATCCAAGTTAGTTTGTTGTTATCAGCCAAAGGTGGAGTTTCCCCCCATTTCACGGAACCTCAGGCCCTCGTTTGCCTTACATGGTTGTAGAGCAGAATGATTCTGTGCTTTAGATAGTTCGGTAGAGGCCTTCAAAATAGTTTTTACTTGTGGAGGTTTACTTTTGGGGAGCAGCACCAAGTGCTCACGATCGGGCTGCATCCACGCATGGGTCACGATTCGGCTATTGTTCTTGCCAAAAGTAAAAGTATCTAGGGGTAACTGGGGACCTGCAGGCTCCATGTCCAACTGGCAATCAAAATATGTTGTAGTATCCGCAGTAATAAATGACTGGGGAAGGGGCGGGGGTTGTGAACACAGAGAAATGAGGAGGGAGCAGTTGTTAGTGTTTTAAGGTCGGACAGAGGGAGTAGGGGTTAAGGACTGTGAAATGTTCAAAGACACAGTGCTGGTGCTTTGCTTACCCATAGGGTGGGACGCCTTAACTCTAATATGGTGTAATGTGGGTTGCTGTAGGCATGATGGATTGGCGTCGTTTCCCCCTCTCGCCTTTGCTTTAGAACTTGGATTACTCAGAGTTTCAGGGTCTTTGGTATTCCGGACCGCGCGGACTGCAAGAAACTCTGTGAAACTCAGTTGCAAAAACGGGGTTCAAAAGCACCTCCTCCTCTTCGATAGGCAGGTAAAACAGACCAGCAGAATGAGTTTCAGACGCAGACTGCAAGACACTCTGCGTGAAACTTCTATATTAAAGCTAAACTGGGGGAGGGGGAGGGGTAGAAGTTCTTATGTAAGACACAGTGCCGCATAACAGTCGAGACTTGTAATTGCCTAATTGTATAATTGTGGAGTATAACTATCTGTATGCTGTTAATGAAAATAAAAAAATATATAGTCTTCTGGAGATCTGCATGTAGACAGGGTTTCACCAGACAAGTGAAGACAGGACTGCTGGCTATCTTCCAATAATGAGTTCTGGGTCTGCAGTGGGCTGCTCTCTTTCGTTGAGGTCTTGGCTCCAACGATCTGTCGAATGGATGCAGGAGACCCACTTCTATCCAGGTTTAGGGCTGGAGTTGTCCCCAGCCTATCAATTGCAGAGATCTGCATCATGGCACTGGCTGTCCAATCAACAGCCTTTGGCCACTGCATCTACCCAGCAAGGATGTATGTGACCTGCCCGTGAACGTTTTGTTTGCGGGCAGACTGTCCGCAGTAAAACTGCTCGGGCACCTGTTTTGACCGTCCATTGAAAACGGGGGCCGAGCAATTTTTGTCCCCCACCTCCATTGTTAAGGAAGCGAGGGACACCCCGTGACCACACATACCTGAGTATGAGGAGCGGGGGACACCCCTGCTCCTTATGTTCAGGTAAGTAGGTCAAAAGGGAAAATGGTACACCTATAATTTGGTGAAAAACACCTAATGAACAAAAGTAAACGAACAAATTGGGTATTTCTCCAGCAACATGCACACCTGGTATGGATGTGGACCTGGCCCAGACAGCCCCCGCCCCCAACATCCAGTGTCACACACATAGACCGCCACTTTCCCTGTGAAAGCTGGAGCGTTCCGCTGGAAAGGGCTTACCATAAATGGAAATTCTGGCCACTCCAGGGCAGGAAGGTCAAACTACAATATGGCCAAAGGACAGGTCAAAGTCTCGTACTGACATTTTACAGTATGTGGTAACCTAATTGGCATTCAGCTGTAAAATGCAAAAGTGCACGAGACTATTTAAAAAAAAAATGTACAAAAGTATCCGCTGCCACCAGCTCATCCTGGACATATTACAGGCAACATATTATTTGCCACACTTCACATAAGGTGATGTGTGCAGGAAAAGGAAAATTAAACAAAGAACTCAAACCGCTCTCCTGTACTGATGGCCATAGGGACTGATCAGTGCCCTCAAAAACAGATGAACTTAGCAAGGTAAATGGAGCAAAAAGGCTTTAATTACCTTCAAAAGTCAGGAAAGTTGCAACAAGTAGGGTGTCCCAATGATGTATATGGAGGGAAAGCAACACACACAAAAACCTTTGTAACAGGCATGAAGAAGTAAATGCATGACAAAGTAAACGTCTGGCAAAGTGAATGTAGACAAGGTAAGTCCAGACAATGTTTTCTGGTTGAAGTAAAGTGGGGGGAAGGATACCATTGATTGATATGGGTCCATTTCTGAGGCCTGTGAGCCTCACTAAAAGACTAGTTGGACATTGTAGACATGTGTAAACATTTCATGATCCTTTGAGATCCCTATTCTGTCTTATTCTAAAAATGTGTTCATTTACTTCGCAACATTTTGTTATTTGGTAGGAACTATGTAATTCGAATATAATTTCACAAATGTATTGTATACACCTTCCCTTATTTTGTGATCTGAGAGTCGAACTGAAAGGAAACCCCTGTAAGACATCCAAGTTAATATGAATGGGCAGTAGGGAGAACATTGAAGGAAAATCTCTCCAACAATCACTGATTAGATTTAGTAACTTACTGGCATAGCTTCCAACACTCGAGTTAATGCCAGGTTTTACATATATTTTGGTACCGTATGACTGAAGGAGGCATGAGAGAATATCTCTAGTGAAGAATAAACCAGAAGAATTGTTTCTAAACGCTAATTATGGAATTTTAAAACCTGAAGCAGTAGATTCAAAAAGCCATTTTCTCGCAAAGTGTATTTGTTAGCTTTTCACATCCATGCTTTTACACTGTAGATTTGCCGATTTTACAAAAATCTATATATGGAACTTTACCTTTACTGAGCAATGCTCCACTAACTCTCTACAATTGCAGATCTAAAAGGGTGAGTATTTTATCAACATTGCAACCATCATCTTTCTTTTGGTGCTTAGCAAGAAAGGTTTAAAAAACGAAAATACACAATATAGCCCTAACGTGTCTAACACAGTATGTCCTGGAAACTCCTAATCCCACTGCAACAATACAGCATGTCTTTGGCTGGATTGTGCTTGATTGGAACTGAGCCCTGCAGGAAACGCTTTACACAGCTGTCTTAATGGGCATATATAATAAGGGGCTCATTTTGAGTTAATGCTGTTTTTTTGTCTTCGCTGCACAGATTGCCAAACTGAAGGACAGAATATCCTCTTCACGGATGGAGAGTACATCAATCAGATTGCTGCTTCTAGAGATGCAAGTATTATGTACCATGTCTAATGCTACCTTTTTGTCTTTGTGGTTGGTAAAGAACAGTTTGGGAAACATTAAGAAATTACTTGGTAAACCTGGTGGTGCTTTATGGGAGAGGCATGTTGGACATAAAACTGCAACACAATGCCTCTGCATGAAATAAGTATTGCTGATCCACTGCACATGTTAAGAATTTACTTGTATTAGGTTCATCAGAAAAATACTGCCCTGTTTGGGAGTAATTGTGTGGAGGATTATGCTGTTTTAGCTCCATGATCATGTCACCTGGGAACACGTGTTCTCTTCACCAACCTCCAACGAAGCTTAATTTTGATATTAACATGAAGTGGCAGTTACATTGTTTGTTTGATTGTTGCCGGTATTGGGGAGTTTTACTACTGTCCACCAATGATGGGACTATAGAAGACTCATGCTTAGATGTACAAGGCTCCAATCCTTAGATTTGACCTGAACCACTCAAAGGGTTTGTTAGCTATGGCTGGGCAGCCAGGCTTAGTCTAGGAGGGAGAAAAGGGATGTAGTAAAGTACAAAGACCTTTGAGCGCACTTGAAGTCAATAAAAACACGTATACACTATTATATAACAGTATGGTTATTTATGATGTATACTAGGCAATGTTTAATTCAAAAATGCAATTCAGTTAAGTAAGGAAAGTTTCCTACATTAGGATATTTGTAGTAGCAATACTCGCTTCATAGTTGGACCTTTTAGATTATAAAACTGGTACGTATTAAGAGTAGCTTTAGGTTAGCAAACCATTTATCAACCACAATGACTAAATAGCAATACTGGCAGTTTAGGTAACTTAGTGTAGACCTAAACTTTAGAAGTCCTGCCCTATCTGGGAAATGAGTCTCAAAATGTCAGATGGGGACACTGGGGGACCAGTGACCCTTAGGCGGCAGAATAAAGGAAGGCAGACTGTCAAAGTTCAGACAATGCTTTTAAGAATCAGGTAGATAACACATTTTGATTCAAAGGGTTCATGGGGCTAGATAGGCTACCTGAAGGATTTCAGCCTTGGGGACAAGTGTCCTTGGGCCCGGGAGACACCAACCTGACTCAGGAATCTCAGGAGTGAACAACACTAAAACTGCCTAGATAAGTACCCAGGAGTTAGACAGTACCTTCTGTGATGAAGAGCAATGTCAGCGGCAGGTCCCCCAGGTAAGATGACAGCAGCTCCAGTTTGAGTATCTGGCCTTGTTGGCTGGAAGAAGAACTTTTTTGGTGGGAGTAGACGGTCAGATTCGATCACTGGGATGCCCAACAGATGATCTTCACAGCACTTGGATCTGGAGGCTCGACACAGGCTTTGTAGCAGCGACGGTTGTAACCAGGCAAACTTTCTTCCTTCTCTTGGTCCTCAACTCTTCTGAGGGGGGGGACTTCTATGATCAGGATGGAGTCTCTGTAGGTCCAGACAGATGCCCACAAGTATGCATCCAGAAACCACGCTTGACGAGACACTGCAGCAGTGCCAGAGGACCCAGGGTATTTGGGTCTTGCAGGCCGGGAAGATCGCAGCACTTCGTGGGATGACTCAAACTGTAGCTGATCTCAAGACTGGTTAGGCCCACCATTCTAAGGGAGGGAGTCATCTGGTCTGGTTCTTCTCTGTCACACAGAAGAAAGTACTGGAGCTGAAGCGGTCACTCTGTCGGCTTGGTGGTTGCTGGAGGTGGCTGCAGATGTCGTCCTTACTTTTTCTTCGGATGTTTCTTCTAGTGGTCGACTACGGTTTCAGCATAAAGACCCCTCGCCTTTTATGCAAGAACCCAGCCAATTGTCGTGCATGCACCATTCAAACTTGGGGTGGTGGCTGTCCCAAGAGGACAGTCAGACACACCCAGTTAGAACGGGATCCAAGCACACCCACTGGAGGACAAAGACCTGAGGAGTTTGTGTCCTCCGAGCTGCCTGTCTTCCCAGACACACTAGCACCTCCAAGCAGGCGCCTGTTGGAAGACAAAGGAATGAGCAGGACCTCCCCCACCCAAGTTAGCAGAGGAAGGCTCAAGAAAGGGCAAGCCATCATGAGTTGGTGAAACAAGATGGGCATCATTTTAGGTCAATGGTGATCCATGTGGCCTTTACTGCAGCAGCGACAGTAGCCTGTGTGTAGAAATCACAAAAGGTTGGTAGAAAACTCCACTGCACCAGCCACTCAATTGGACTTGCCACTGTAAAGTTACAGGAGGGGGCAACATATCCGCGCTTAGAAACCTAACTCTGGTATGAAGCATGTTTATAAAAAAAAACAATAACATAAATAAAGGGATACTGTATACCGCCTCAGCCCTCCACACAAGGTTGGGTGGGCTGATCTCACAATTGAAAAGCATAGGTAAGATACAATGTATCCCCCTATCCTGGTAACAATTAAGTTAGCCCAGGAAAATAAAGTAAAGCCAAAGAGGGAAGCTCAAAGATCTCCCAGCAACACTGCACAAAAGGTGCTGCGTGCTGCAATAGTAAAATACAGATGCCATTGAAAAGGATGGAGGATAGCGGACTCCATCAAGAGAAACCAAAAAGGGTTCTAAAAGCCACAGAAAAAGGAGTGAGTAAGAAAAAGGTTCCCACTCTGTCAGTTAGAGAAAACTCAGTAGTCCAGAAAAATGTGCTGGGCGACTCACTGAGTGGGGAGAATTGCACACAAGATGGAAATGCTACATAACAATTGGGCACAGAGTTCAATCTCCATTTGAGTGAGAAGCCTCTATGTAACTAAGCAACTGATTGTGTTCTGCCAATTTGTGACTTTAGACTTGACTTGCTGAGCATGTGCACATTGATCTGATTTTAGTGTAGTACTGTCTCTGATTTGCTTAAGTGGAAGCTCCTTTGTCCACATCTGCCCCAATACTAGGTAACTTGTACTGTTTCACTAAAGACAAAATACATTTGTGGCATAGTGTTGGTACTCACCCGAGTTATAGGCCTTAGTCACTGTTAAGGCAGTTTTTGCACAGACCTATGGTGAGGGCTGTACAACCACTAACCTTAGCTAAAAGGTATACTGATCTTCTCCTCCAAACGTCTTCAGTGCTCACCACATCATAGAGGGAGTTTTAACTTGCAGTACTGGTGTTCGCAATTGGTGTAAGCTTTACAGTAGAGGGTAGCGATTCTTAATGATAAACCTTTTAAGGGCTCAAGAGTCGATACAAGTGCATAGCATCCCATACTTCTGGGCCATGAAGAATAGTGGAGATGCTGCCACTAATTGTGAGGGACTAATGATGCTGCAAGCCTAATTTTCTACTCGCTCTCTTTCTGTCAGTGTAAATTTGACTACACGGTATTGGCGCTTCTGCTTTCGGCTCGATCTTGCAATCACAAGACCTGTGCGAAGGTAGCTCGTCTGCCTCTGTCTCATGAAAAACATCCCAGAAATCTTGCTGACAGGCCTACGAATCCACTTCATTTGATTGTGGAGCAGAAGCTCCATCATGATGCACAAATAATTCTTGCAGGTGGGTGATTCTCTTGGGTCCCTCATTCATCTAGCTGCATGCAGAAATTGGATTCCAGTTCCATAGTTAGTCTCATCAGTGCTCTGGTTGTGTTGGGTCAACCAAAACATGCTTAGAATAACTCATCTAAAGGGCATTCATTGGCTTGAACACTCTTTACACTGCCATCAACTGCTAACGCCAATGAAATTACTTTCGTGTTATGGCCCCATAGTATAATGTCCTATCGACTATGACCTGAACACTTGGGTGCCTTAGATTCAGTAACTCTAGGAACCCTGGTTCCCTCTTTGCTTGTTTCTGCTGCATGCACCTTGAAGTAGCTTTGCTTACTCCCAAGAACATTCTTGAACCAGTGGATTGCTGCCCTTTAATACTCAAACTCACCTCTTCAACTTTCCGGCTAAGGGTGAGGTTCTCCCTATGGGATTCTGCCGGCTCTTCTGAGGCCCCTCAACTACCCCAATATGCATTTGGTCCATGACAGCTCGGCAGGAATACCTTAATGTGGGCTTTTCATTCTGTCAAATACCTGTAATGAAATCTTGCAGAAGCTGCTTGCCCGGCAGACCCTCAAAAGCGGGTAATGCATACCTTTTCAAGAATCCCACTATGTATGCATCCTAAACTTGCAAGGGAAAAAGGGAATTGGACAAAGTGACAACACCAGCCTCCCTCACCCTTGCTGCCTTTCTCCCTTTGCCTGTCTCCATGTGTTCATCTGAAAGGAGGTAATGCGACAATAAGTACTGGCCTTCTTGATCAGCTCCCAAACTTGTACCACCCTGCCCTGAACTAAACCGTACCCGACTCTCGAAGTGATTCATTAGGTTAAAGGTCCTCCTTGATTTTTTTTTTTTTTTTTTTTGCCCCCCAAGTAGATATAGTGACTCTATCAGAAAATAGTCTGTGTTGAAAATCGAGAGTATACTCCCTAAATTGGATTACATGTGCAGGTAAACCTAACTAACTATCCTAACGCTACCAATGACCATTGTCCTGCTGTTTTAAAATTGCCAACTTGAAAATAGGATCTCGTTTTTGGCTCTTGTTCTCCTGACTGCAACCCCTTAAACACGTCCATTAAAACCTTTTTTACACAAATTCAAAGTCTTGTGCTAATTTGGTCTCCACCGCGTTGTAACACTTTACAATTTTACCGAATGTGCGGAATCTGAAGGGAGCGATCCACTACCATTTTGCTCATGCTCCCAGGCACTCGCATTAAAAAATAAATTGCTCCAGTGTGTGATCTATACCGTCGCAACACACTGGTGCTGTTCTGTGCGAAGAAAGATGCCACTCTAAGGTGAGACACTCTTTAAGCCTCTCACATGTGCACAGTGATTTGTGGGGGATGTGTGCGCAGGGATTGCAGACCTTGTGCTGAATATGCTCACTTTTAAGTCCAAAGATGGGTACACGCTGAACTCTGGTATTTTCTCAAAATACACACTAGAACAGGGTTTATAAACTCATGCATTCAAGAGTGTCTAGCAGGGAGTTTCCTGCTTGGTATATTCTGATTGCACTCTGAGGGAAATTGCTAGTATTACTTTTAATAACCCTGAATTCACTGAATTAAGTTTTAGTCACAAGTGTTCATAACCCTCACCAGGAAATGAGGATTATGTCCCACAAAGGGGCAGGTTCAAAGTTAGTCTCTCAAAGCAATTCGGTCTGCAGGTTTGCCTGTTTGAGATCATCAGGAGGCAGACCTACCTTTTAGAAATCTTGATTACTGCTGTTATAGCACCATTAGCAACATTCTAGGATGCCAGTCAGACAGGTCATTACTTAGCTGGCATTTGACCTTCACATCCTTCTTGAAATGGGGAAGATCTAACTTCCTGAAATTGGTTTCTATTAAGGAAAAATAAATCTGAAAGGTTTCTAGGAACATGCACGAACATCTGTTCACCTACCAAATGTTTCAAACACCCTACTAATTCTAGTGAAATTAGTATCTTTCTCTCTTACCACTGCCTGCTTAACGTACCTTAACCTTAGGAAACACACACCATTCAGTCTGTCAGAGGAGTAATCGCAGCTGTTTTGGACTAGAATCCTGCAAGGACCTCGAACTTGGCTAGTCAAAGGTAGTCTCCCTCCTGAGACCCTTACTTCAGAGGGCTGTGAGGAACACACTTCTGCCAGATTATAAATGTATGTTTGGGGCCTTCTTGCCTCCTGAAATCTTCCCTTAACATGCGTCATGATTTTTTATCATACCAGAGCCTAACTTCAAACCCTATGGTGGTCTAAATGCATACCCTGGTCTGTGGATGGTTTTGCAGCAGGAGTAGTGCCTCACCTGGCGCAAAGGCTCTCGAAGAGAGTTGGATCTCTGCATTTTGGGCAAGCAAAACTGCTACCAATGAGCGCCTATTACGATTGCACAGTAATGTTGTTGTGGGTCTACCCATAGAGTATCAAGAAACAAATTCTTCTTACCTTTGTGTGTATGATATACATTCTGTGTTGTCGATTTCCCTACACAAGTGTATCAATAAACCAACAAGTATAGTGTCTTTCATAAGTAGAAATGGATTAAGAATGTTCTCACTCTTTATCATTTAACATTTATGTATGTTCATGCTCTTGTACCGATATGAGCTTTAAAATAGTGTAGTTTAGTTTAATTTCTGATGCTTGTTAATCTGCTTAGAATCATGCTGTGCATATGGTCCGACATCCAGCTGTAACCGCAGAGTATTGCATCTTGTCTTTCCGGGACCGAAAGGGGGCGTGTCTGTAACACTATCCCTATCGTGATGTGTAGTGTACCCAAAATCCCCTCACGCACCGAGGTCCCTCAGATTGTTTTTTTCCGCCCAAATAACTGGTCGCCCTATAGCAGAGCTCTTAAGAGACATTGTTTATCTTAAACCGGGTACGTCGAAAAAGGTGAAAGCGCCAGAAGGGCCGTTTAAAATTTCAACAGATTCCTCGGATCGTACAGATTTTGGATCTTCCCCGCATCCGCAGCAGCGTCTTGCGACTGGGCATTCGAAAACAAACCAGGGCGCTACCACTAAATCAGATTTACATGCGGAAGCGTGGAAATCCGATGGTCCTGAAGGCCGCGGTAGGCCCAAAGATCACGACTAGGCCTCAAGTCGTAAAACGGACCGCTAGGCCGTCTACTGCCGCGGAAGGCAATAAATCTACCGATAGACCTTCAGAACCACTATCTCACGCGATTCGGCGATAATCTAAGACCGCATCGAGAGAATTACTTTGTCGGTTGGGATGATGCCTGTTCCGCAGAAAAACATGGGGCAGGCCGCAGACAAATCTTTGCATGCGCAATGGTGCCCCGATTCTCACGATACCTATGAGGACAGTCAAGAGCCTCTTTCCATCACCCTGGGAGAATTTTCGGTGCCGAAGGGCGGAAGACGATGCTTTTCCACCCGTAAATGGACAAGGGAGAAATGTGAAGGGTGTATGGACCATCTTGAAAGAATTATTAGTTCATCTGAGCATCCTTCCCCGAAAATATCTCGTGGAGAGCCTAATCATCAATCTGCTGCACATTTCCAAGAAGATCAGCCTTCTGTCCCCGTCCAGCATGAAGACCTCGTCCAGATGGACACTTATAGGGACATTTACAATGCAGATGAAGAAACTTCCTTCCTACAGAATTATGAGGACCAGGTGGATGCCACGGACAATTGGGAAGAAACCCAGCAAGTGGGGGCGGACCCATGGATGCTTCCCCATCAAGATTAGGACACTGATGTATTGTGCCTGGATTCCCCTCCGTCCACCCAGGCTCGCCATGCCTCACCTGTAGACAACCAGATGGCCTTCAATACCATGCTAAAGAAGGCAGCGGAGTATTTTCAAATCTCTACTCAAGAGGCAGTGCCTGAGCAGGACTTTGTAGAGGATATTCTTAAGGAAAAACCTCCCTCTAGCCAGGCCATTCCCCTCCTTAATTCTATTAAGAGAAGATTGGCTCCCTCCCTTGTGTCACCAGCTCAAACCCAGGCAGTGAACCCAAGAGTTAGTTATTTGGTCAGCTCCTTCGGACCTACAATACATTAAAGGGCACGACACCCCTGATTTTTTGGTTGTGACTACCACCCGGAAACTGGCAGGAGTACCCTTTACCACAGGGGAGGCACCTCCGGATAAGGAATCCAAGAGGCTGTATGCCTTAGGCAAGCGAATCACCTCGGCTGCCGCATATACCGCAAGTATAGCGATTAATACTACGCTGCTACCGAATTATGCTGACGCTCAGCGGAACCTACTTCAGGAAGGCCTCAAGGAGGTCCTAGAACCCGTCAAGTTAAAGCTTCGCTCTATTGTGGCTGAAGGAAGGCCGGTGAACCAGAATGTAATAAAGAACACGGACACGGCTGAAACGGGCCTCGCTCATCAATAAACCGATTGAAGAAGCTAACCTCTTCGGATAGGCGGTTGAAGAGGCCCTAGAAACAGCCAAAAAAAGAGCATGACTCTTAAGTCTCTGCAATAAATCACTCTTCCCCCCCCCCCCCCCCACCAGAGAGGGAATAACTCTTGGCGGTCCTTTCGAGGGCAGTCCCGTGCAAGTCAGAACAACTATGGCACGGGAAACTTCAATACCGGACAAACGTCAGGAAGCCCCGCACACTACCCTCCATGGGGTCAGCGACGCAGCAAAGCCAGAGGTAGAGGCCCCAAGCTGCAGCCTCCAGTCAGAAATGACCATCAGATCCAGGTCATCAGATCCAGGATCCCCTCGCATGTCACCCCGGTCGGGGTGCGCTTAGCATCATTCCTCAAGTCATGGGAGGGGATAACTTCAGACCAGTGGGTCATAAAGATGGTTGCCCACGGGTACTGTGTGGAATTCGCCCGACCTCCACAATTAAGACCATCGTGCTCACGGCGCCTTTCACCGGACCATCTCGATATCCTGAATCAAGAGGTGGAAGCGCTGCTGGGAAAGGACGCATAGAAGCCGCCCCTATTCTTCAGGTAAACAAGGGTATTTATTCAGTGTACTTCCTTGTACCCAAAAAGGACCTCACCATGCGCCCTGTTCTAGTCCTGCGCCCAGCGAACAAGTTTATAAAACCGCAGAAGTTTCGCATGGTAACGCTACAGGAGGTGATCCCACTGTTGAAACAGGGGGACCACATGGCAACATTGGACATGAAAAGATGCATACTTTCATATTTCAATGTTGCCAGCGCACAGAAAATATCGAAGGTTCATGAAAGAGGACAAACATTACCAATTCAAGGTACTCCCCTTTGGCATCGCCTCGGCGCCAAGGGCGTTTACGAAGGTCCTGGCAGTAGCTGCAGCACACCTGCGGAGGTTATCCTTCCCGGTTTAGCGTTACCTCGACGACTGGCTCATAACAGGGGACTCGTACGACACATGTTTTTTGAATATCTAAAAAACCGTGGACCTTCTCTTCAGTCTGGGGTTCTCTATCAACGAGAAGAAATCCAGTCTAGTCCCCAGTCAAATAAAACAATTTCTGGGAGCTCTGATCCGGGCAAAAGACAGCCTCCTGTTCCCCTCCAACGAGAGGGTTCAGAACATGCTTTTTCAGATCCTCAATATGTAGCCAGTCGGGAGGTGACGGTGCGCAAAGCCATGCGCTTGCTAGGCATCGTGCATATACTTGGTTCCCCGCGTGGCTGTGCATGCGTCCCATGCAAGAGTGGCACAACAACCAGTGGTGTCATGCCAGCGGACAATGGAAAGATCTGGCAGTTGTCTCGCCAGCCCTTGTTTCCTCTCTGCAGTGGTGCTCAAGAGAAAACACCTTGAAGGGGAAAACCTTCACCACCCCTGCAGTGGAAGCCGCTCTCACGACAGACGCATCTCTCACAGGGTGGGGGGCTCACCTGCATCAGCAGACAACGCATGGAGTGTGGTCCCCTCCAGTAGCGTCCAACCATATAAATTTACTGGAGCTATTAGCGGTGTTCAAGGCATTAAAGGCCTTTCAGATGCAACTACAAGGGAAGACAGTGCTGATTCTAACGGACAGCACTACAGCCATGTATTACCTGAACAAACAGGGGGGCACTCACTCTCCAGGGCTATCCAAGCTGTCCCAAAACATTTGGATATGGGCTCTCAAACACACAATGTCTCTGTTGTCCCAACATGTTCCAGGGGAACTCAATCTTCTGGCAGACTTGCTCAGCAGAGATTTTCCTCTGCCCGAAGAATACAAATGGCATCTGCACGAAGCCATCGTGTCCAACGTCTTCGCAGAATGGGGCTTCCCAGAGATCGACCTGTTCGCAACTCAGTAGAACGCCTAATGCCAAGACTACGCCTCCACGTACCCCCAGAACCGCTCCAAGGGGAACGTTCTCTGGAGGCCATGGTCAGGGAAATTTGTCTGCCTCCCCTCCATCCCCCCCGACTCCCCTTCTCAACAAGATAGTGCACAAGATGCACCAGGAACCAGTTACCATGATACTGGTGGCCCCCATGTGGGCCCGCCAACCCTGGTTCGCTCATCTGATGGATATGTCCCTCTCCCCACCAGTAAACCTGCCCTGCCCGTACAACATGTCTCAGGACAAGGGGGAGACCCTACACCCATGCCGACAAACTCTGAATTTAGCAGCCTGGCTCCTGAGGTCATAGAGTTTGGACACCTATAGCTCCCTCAGAGGTGCATGGACATACTCGGGGAAGCTAGAAAACCTAACACACGTTATTGCTATGCCAGCAAATGGAAACGTTTTGTCATCTGGTGTAATTCCAAGGGCGTCAATCCCATCGATTGCTCACCCACACACATTGTGCTGTACCTTACCCATCTGTTAGACACTGGGTTGGTCTACAATTACCTAAAGGTTCATCTGGCTGCTTTCTCAGCTTACACCACATCACAACAAAAGGTGTTGTGGTGGAAGATACCAGTGATCCTGAAGAAATCCGAATTTAGGGGTTATATTACAGCTAAAGCATTTTAAATCCACCTGCAAGGATTCCGCTCATCAGTGTTCTGTGCTAAGATGGATCCACTTAACCTGGCCAAAGAAATACAAGGGGCGGCACAGGCTGATGGCATGTGCTATGCCTAATAACAGTATTGCAATAAACGCAGTGTTTCACCAGTACAGCGATAGTTGAAATGCATCATGTCTCTTAATGGTGTAACCATGGAAACAAAAAATAGAGATTTGCAACAATTGGTAAAATTTGCTTATTTCAAAATCCAAAATATTGAACCAGCTAAAACATTAGAATTTGGAAAAATTGGCAAAGTGCCAAGTTCAGGCCCATGAGCAGATTTAATTTCTCTGGGTGAAGGCATCTGGAAGCTGTGCTTCATACCAAAGCAGTTGCTGCTTGTTATTTAGTTTTACTTCCAAAATATTGAAGCAAGCATTACAAATCGGAATTTGGAGAAATTGGCAGTGCCAACTCTAGGTCATAGATAATTACTGTCATGGCCCAATGCATTGAAGTAGTTGCTTGCTTTTGTGATGAATCGGTGATGATTCCCCCCAGAGAACCTGTCCTGTAACCCTTCTCATGTGGCCAGGGAAAGGCAGACGCTCTTTGATCCCCACTCTGGGGGTGGTGTTCTGCGGGAGGATTATATGGGAGGGGGGAGCAGGTCAGGAGAAATGTTAGGTTAATGGTTCTTATACCACACTCTGTCGCCACTTGCGTGGTTCCTAGGCGCTCTGGCTGCTCTGTAAAACAAGAGGGTGGTAAGATAGTAGGACTCAGCAGGACAAGTAGCAAGTTAGCTGTGATGTGCAGTTGGCAGCTTCAGTTCGGTTGACACCTTTTGCTGAGCATAGGAGTGTTTTACGTTTGGTAGCAGTCATGTGCTGTTGCACGAAGCTGTGTGGTTTGTTTCATTGGTGTGGTGTAGTGAAGTGCATGTTGTTTGTTGTGCCGTAGAGGTATGATTGTGTTTAGTTAGGAGTTTGAGAGGTGCATGCAGAAAGACAAGTTTTTTTTTTTATTAGCAGGAATGGTTATCTGCGGTGCCTTATCCGACAGTCTGTTTTGATTGACTGTTGCATGCTTCCTTTCCCCTGTGGCGTATTCCAGTATGAGTCACTCACCTCTCCAATGATGTGTGCAGAATAATGGTATGCAATCGCAAGCCCAACAACCAAGTCGGGGGTGGGGGGAAAGTACCTATTGTCTGTTTGCAGGATTATAGGTGCAGTGGCAGTTTTCAGTGTATTGTTTAGATTGATAGCAGTGGTTTCTGTATCACTAGAGTAACACTTTCAGTGACGTTGGAAAGGAAGGACAACCATTTAAGAGTCATATGTTGGAGGACCCACCCGCACGACACTTCAGGCTCAGCAAGTTGCGTGACCCCACCCCTCCCCATGCATGCTTTTGGTCACAGGGTTGTACAACACAAGTTCAAGGTTTGCCCCCTTCACAGTGGAGCAGCAGGAAACGAGATTAGTCCCATGATGGACGGCTCCGCAGAGTGTAAAGCTTCTAGGCACAACTGTCCAAGCTTCAGCGGTGTCCCTTCAGAGGATTGTCCAGGGCATGTGGAGTTCCCAGCAATGCTGCAGCTGTCCAGAGAGCAGGACGAATTTGCTTGACCTGTTGAGCAGATCAGTCCATGGAAGGAGCCCAGTGAGTGTCTCCTCTTGCTGCGAGGCAATAGTCTCAGAGGATCCCCATGAGATGGCTTTAGCAATGCTAGTCTGCAGCGGCATCCCTCTGGCATTCCTGTGAATGTCTTCAGAATCTTTGTACACACAAACATGTTGGGGCTCGCCAGTAGTGGAGATATGCACCTTTAGCCACTGGCCACATCAGCCCAGCAACACATTTAGGTGCGGGAATGTGGATTGGGACTAGGCGGTCCCAGGCCACTCCTCCAGTCACACACGCATCGCCCAATAGCACGCGAAAGCCACAGTTTTCGTTGGGAAAAGGGCATTCCATATGGGGCATTGCCTGACCCGAGGGCAGGAGGAAGGCCTGGAGACGTTGTAGCCGGGGAACAATCGATAGGCCTTGTGTCACTGCCATCTTGGGGTGCCGGGTAACCTTTGGTCGCAGTTCACGTTATGAGAAAGTGCACAAGTTAAATGGTCCAACATCTGTAAAAAAAATCACTGCTGCTGCCACCAGCTTGTCTTGTGCATATTGTTTAACCAAAATGCCATGATATAAGGATACAAAATATCCTAACTGCTCTTCACTGTAAGGTGATGTGTACAGTTGTAACAATACAAGAAATTCACAGAGGGACAGAGTCCCTCAGAACTGATGGTATTGGGGGACTGATCAGTTTACCCACAACAATGAGCAAATATTCAGGGGCAGTTGAGCAGAAGGCTTTACTTGCCTCCAAAGTGTCATCGACATGGTTCACGAAGTCTATGCGTGGAAAGCCGCTAAAAGAAAATCTTTTCTAATGGGCAGTAACAGAATTAGCTAGAACACAAGCAATATAGGCAGCTGGCAACACGTACACCTAGCAAGTAGGTTGAGGTTTCTTTAAAATGAGTACATGCAGAAACTAGTGGATGGACAAGAAGAGATTAGTTCTGACCATGGGCATGGTTGAAGTCCTGGTGAGCATTTATTTAGCTTCTTTGAGCTGGCAACCAGCTTCAAGATCTGAATGTTTACACAGAAAGAAGCTATTCAATACCTCACAGTGCTCAAGTGTTACCATTTTAAGAGGAGCCAAAGGCCCTCAAAACGTGGCTTTCCTTTCTCCTCTTGAAATCTTCTCTCCCCCTATGCTGTGATTGACTAGTACACAGAAGCACTGGCCCACACCAGACACCTATCTTTCCATAGCACTACGGATGCCGGCACCGTTCGCAGCGGCACACTGTGATAAACTTGGCCGGCCTCCCCGCCCCAACCCTCAACTCCCTCCCACTGAAACCTCCCCCTGCACCCTCCAAGACCTCAACCTTCTAATGGCTTATTGCAAAAGAACAAGTCAGAAACACTAACTTTATCATTGGGGGGCGCCCAAGTCCCATAATACCTGAAGTATTGGGATGGAGAAGAGGGCTAAAGAGGAAAAAAACTGTAGGAGTGGTCAGCTTGTTAGTGGAAATGACCCACACCCGAGGGAGATCGGGAAGCTTAAAAGGCCCTGTTGTAACTTGACTGTCGTGTAGTCAGGAGAGTCCTCTGTCCACAAGTGCCGCACAGGGAGGAGCAAAAAGACTCCCTGTGCAACCCTTGAGGCCACAGGTGGGAGATCTTCTTCCTCTGGAACCGCAGACCCTCGGAAACCCCGGACCACTGCAAAGAAAGCACCGGTTAAGTTATGCGCCCAACAACAACCACTAGACAACACAACAACAAGCTGGAACAGTCTTACCCAGTGGAGCGGTGAGGTACTCCGGTATACCTATGGGGTTTTCCGGGATTCTCCAGAACCCTCCCTATTAGGGAAGTATTGCCAGAAGGTCAGGCGCACTTGAGATGGAACGGGCCCACCCGTTGTCAAAGTCCAGGACAAGTGTTTGTAGTGCCAGGGATAAAGAAGGCGAAGTCCAAAAAGCAGTCCGTGACCTGTAATTCAAAAAGACAAAACCAAGGAGATCCAATAACAATTCCGTGAAGCAGTCCAAGGTCGGTATCCGGGTGTTCAAGAAATCAGGTACGTAGCGCCGAACAGTGTCCAAGGATTTAAACAGCTGTGAAGCGCCGGTTGCACCGACGCGGCCGTTTAAATACTGGCGCTTCGCTCCCCATCTGGACACTTGACCCGCAGTCTCCGGTCACGTGTTCTGCTGCCGCACGCGTGCGTACCTTCCGGGTCATGTGACCAGCAGCCATGTCTTGGGAACGTGAAGCATTCCTGGAATGCGGAAGTGCGGCTGCACGAAGCCGATCCCTCAAACTCCATGGGAGAAGCCACTGAAGCGGGCGCCGCAGCGGGCGGGTTGCAAAACGCTGGGGACCATGTGGTGGCAATCTAAATGAGGAGGGTACCGGTGAATCCCGGAACTGGGCATGAGATCGGGAGGGGCTAAGCACCATGGAGGGGGGACTGGGTAACCTGCTGTGATCCCTACGAGTCGTGACAGAGCCCCCCCAAAGGCCCACGACCCCGTGGGCAGGTAGGATTGTCCCGATGGAACCGGGCAACCAGACGGGGGCGTGGACGTCCACGGCAGGAACCCAAGACCGCTCCTCAGGGCCATAGCCCGACCAGTCCACCAGATACTGAAGGGAACCCCTAAAGACTCAGGAACCCAGGACCGCAGAGACCTCATACACGTCAGGGGAAACCAGGGAGACCGGGGCCGTGGGGGCACGAAGCCGTGTGGGAGCAGGACAGGGCTTGAGAAGGGAGACATGGAAAACAGGGTGAATCCGCCAGGACCTCGGGAGAGCCAGCCGATAAGCCATAGGATTGAGAACCCGGGACACCAGATGAGGACCAACAAACCGAGGCAGGAGTTTCCTACACCCCACCAACCGCAGATGCCGAGTGGACAGCCAGACGCGCGACCCCACGGCATACGGCGGGGCCAACACCCGCCGTCTATCGGCCTGCGCCTTCATGGATGCCTGGGCCTCGAGGAGATGGGTCGAGGTCTGGGCATGGACGGAGGCCAGGTCCCTGACACAGGCAGCCGCGGCCGGGTTAACAGTGGAGGACAAATCGGGGATGGGTAGGACACGGGGATGCTGACCGTAGAGTACATAAAAAGGGGAGAAACCAGCGGAAGAGTGGACAGCATTGTTATATGCGAATTCTGCGAGATGCACCACTCGCAACCAAGACGCCTGTTGTTGCAGGGTCAAACAACGCAAGTACTGCTTGAGGGTTTGATTAAGCCTCTCGGTTTGACCATCCGTTTCAGGGTGGTAAGCCGACGAGAAACGTACGTCTATACCGAGCAATTTGGCCAATGCACGCCAAAAGCGTGACGTGAACTGAGAACCCCTATCCGAGACGATGACTGACGGGAGCCCAAAGAGACAAAAGAGGTGAACAAAGAAGAGCTTGGCCATGGCAGGGGCAGTGGGTATTCCTTTACAGGGAACAAAGCGGGCCATCTTGGAAAACGAATCAATAACCACCCATAGAGTGTCAAAGCCCTGGACCCGAGGTAGATCCGTGATGAAGTCCATGGCCACGGTGTGCCAGGGCCTGGGGGGAATGTGCAACGGGAGGAGACGACCCACAGCGCGACCCCTACGGTGTTTGCACCGTGCACAAATGGCGCATGTGTTAACGTAGCGCTCTACATCTTTCCTCATGGAAGGCCACCAGCACCATCGTTTGAGTAGTGCCAAGGTACGAGATTGACTGGGGTGTCCGTGCACAGGGGCATCGTGGGACCATTCGAGCGCCATGTTACGAGTATCCGTAGTGGGCAGGAACAACCTATCTGATACAAAGGGCAGGCCGTCATGGTACACAGGATCCCATTCGGATAGCTGATCGGGGTGTAAGATAACCCATTTCCGTATAGCATCAAGCAAGGGCAAGGACGGGGTGCATAGACACACTACCTTGCCGCAGTCCAGGAGAGTGTCGGGGTAAACAGGTAAGGCCACGCCCCCAGGGGAACGGGACAGGGCGTCAGCCTTTCCGTGAGCTGAGCCAGAACGGTGCTTGATAACGAAATCGAAAGCAACAAAGAACAAGTGCCACTGGACCTGCCTGCTGTTGACACATTTCAGGGAGGCCAAATCTTGCAGGTTTTGATGGTCGGAATACACAGTGACCTGGTGCTTTGCACCCAAAAGATGATGCCTCCACACACGAAAAGCGTCCATGACTGCTAAGAGCTCCTTTTCAGTCACCGTATAGTGGGATTCGGCGTCAGTGAACTTGCGGGAGTGAAAGGCCACAGGGTGAAGTCGGCCAGAGGAGGGGCATATCTGTGACAAAACGGTGCCTAGAGCAAAGGAGGAAGCGTCGGCCTCCACGATGAAAGGCAACTCCGGGTCTGGATGCTGCAGAACGGGTGCAGTGGTAAATGCCGTTTTCAAGGCCTCGAAGGCTTGTTGATGTGTGTCCGCCCACGAGAAAGGAGTGTGGGGGCTGGTCAAAGAGGTGAGAGCAGCCACCAGAGAAGAAAACCCAGAAATAAAGCACCTGTAAAAGTTAGCGAATCCAAGGAAAGATTGCAGTGCTTTCAGGTTTTTTGGAACAGGCCAATCCAACACGGCCCGTACCTTGGAAGCGTTCATGGCCAGCCCCCCAGGAGTGATAGAGAAACCAAGGAACTCCACGGAGTCAACATGGAACAGACACTTTTCTGGCTTGGCGAAGAGAGAGTGTGCGCCTGCAAGCGAGAAAGCACTTCGCGTGCGTGTTGTACATGTTCACTTAGGTTTCGAGAAAAGATCAGTATGTCGTCTAGATACACCACAACGAACGCGTCCAGGATATCTGAGAATATCTCGTTCATGAACCTCTGGAACGTGGCCGGAGCGTTGCATAAACCGAAGGGCATTACTGTGTATTCATACAACCCGTAGCGAGTGCAAAAGGCGGTTTTCCATTCATCGCCAGGGCGTACACGAACCAGGTTGTAAACCCCACGCAGGTCCAATTTGGTGAAGATGGAGGCGTGGGAGAGACAGTCGAGCAGGGGCGTGATCAAGGTTATGGGATACCTGTTTTTCACTGTGATGGCATTAATCCGTCTGTAGTCTACGCATGGACGTAGATCACCCTCTTTTTTGGGGACAAAAAAAATGGGACTAGCAGCTGCAGAAGTGGAGGGGCGGATATGACCTAAGCGGAGGGCCTTTTTGGATATATTCTTTCAAAACCACATCTTCAGCGGGGGAAAGGGAGTAGATCCGACCCGTGGGAATGACGCTGTCGGGTAGCAGATCTGTCGGGCAATCGTATGGGCGGTGAGGTGGGAGTGCTTCTGATGAACCCTGATCGAATACCCCCGTGTAGTCTTGGTACTGGGCTGGTACAGATATGGAAACCAGGCGACTGTGTGGTGCTCTACTGGGGAACCCGAGGCTGTGGTGTCCCTGATGGTCAGGTGAGCAATGGAACCCAGAGCTTGAGCGGGTGTAGCGTCCCCGATGATGGCGGGAAGGCAGAAATGCTGACATAGATCGGACTCGAAGTGTACTAAACTAGCCTTCCAGTCTATCAACGTGTTGTGCTACTGGAGCCAGGGTATCCCCAATATGAGACCGAACTGGGGCATCCCGATGAGGTCGAAGCTCAAGGTTTCGGTGTGGATTGACTGGATTATCAAGAGCATTGGGGCCGTTTGTTGTTCAATAGGTCTGGATAGCAAGGCAGTGCTGTCAACCGCGTGTACAGGTTTGGGTAAGGGTTTGGCCAGGAGTGGTAGGTTCAGGGAATGCGCAAGGGTGATGTCGATGTAGTTACCCATGGCCCCGGAGTCTATGATGATTGTAACAGGGTGTGAGATTCCGGGCGTGGGCTGGATAACTGATTGTACATGGATCGGCCTGATGCGACCGAAAGCAGGTATGGCGTTCGGGGTAAAACCAGAGGTGCTCGACCCAGCCCCCGTGTCTAGGGTCGAGTGGTCCAAAAACCCGAGAACTTGAGTTTCGGTCTGCGGTGAACATTCCTTGACATAGTGCCCTGTTAGCCCGCAATAAAAACAGGCGTCGCCTGTTCTTCTACGTTCTCGTTCTGCTGGTGTGATCGGGCTCCGTATGCCCCCTATCTGCATGGGTTCAGGAGTGGTATTGGGGGTAGCTGAGGCGCCGGGCAGTGGTGAAAAAACTGCCTCGGCTCTACGTTCTGAACGCCGGGCGTCTACCTGTAAGGCTAAGTCCACTATGTCTTGGAATGTGGTGGGTAACGAAGGAACAACAGCAAGGGCATCCTTCATGGCGTTGCTTAGGCCCCTGTAGAACACAACGGACCTCTTGCTTTCAGGCCAGGAAGTCTCTGCTACCAACTGATTGAATCTAGTAATATATTCGATCAAAGAGCCCTTCCCTTGCCCCAGGTCCAGGAGTTCTAAATCACGGGACTGCACTTTATAACGAGTGTCGAACACCCTTGACATTTCCGTAATCAATAGTTCGAAGTCATAAAGGGCAGGGTTGTCCTCCTCCAGGAGGGGATTGGCCCAAGCGGCAGCTGTACCAGCTAAGTGGGAGAGTGTAAAGGCAGCTTTAGTGGTGGAGTCTGGAAAAGCCCAGGGTCTGCACAGGAAGTGTAGTTTATACTGGTTCAAGAAGGTCCTGAACTTACTGGGGTCCCCATGAAACCTCTCGGGGGCAGCCAAAGGGAAGGGGGACGGTAGTATCACTGGTATGGGACCCTGGGATGGCGGAACAGGAGGAGGCGTGGGCTGTGAAGTTGATGGGATGTTCCCAAATTCAGCATCGGGAGGCAAGGGGTATCTGGTGCTTTGAATGTGGTCCAGGCGCTGGTGTATGGCAATGGTGGCTGCGGCCATATCGGCACGTAACACGGTTATGGCTTGTACCATAGCAGCCAGGGGTTCATCTGCGGCCCCCTGCATGACTACACGACAGGTTGGCTTCACAGTCTGTTGTAACTTGACTGTCGTGTAGTCAGGAGAGTCCTCTGTCCACAAGTGCCGCACAGGGAGGAGCAAAAAGACTCCCTGTGCAACCCTTGAGGCCACAGGTGGGAGATCTTCCTCTGGAACCGCAGACCCTCGGAAACCACGGACCTCTGCAAAGAAAGCACCGGTTAAGTTATGCGCCCAACAACAACCACTAGTCAACACAACAACAAGCTGGAACAGTCTTACCCAGTGGAGCGGTGCGGTACTCTGTATACCTATGGGGTTTTCCGGGATTCTCCAGGACCCTCCCTATCAGGGAAGTATTGCCAGAAGGTCAGGCGCACTTGAGATGGAACGGGCTCACCCGTTTTCAAAGTCCAGAACAAGGACAAGTGATCGTAGTGCCAGGGATAAAGAAGGCGAAGTCCAAAAAGCAGTCCGGGGTTCGTGACCGGTAATTCAAAAAGACAAAACCAAGGAGATCCAATAACAATTCCGTGAAGCAGTCCAAGGTCTGTATCCGGGTGTTCAAGAAATCGGGTACGTAGCGCCGAACAGGGTCCAAGGATTTACACAGCTGTGAAGCGCCGGTTGCACCGACGCGGCCGTTTAAATACTGGCGCTTCGCTCCCCATCTGGACACGTGACCCGCAGTCTCCGGTCACGTGATCTGCTGCCGCACGCGTGCGTACCTTCCGGGTCATGTGACCAGCAGCCATGTCTTGGGAACGTGAAGCATTCCTGGAATGCGGAAGTGCGGCTGCACGAAGCCGATCCCTCAATCTCCATGGGAGACGCCACTGAAGCGGGCGCCGCAGCGGGCGGGTTGCAAAACGCTGGGGACCATGTGGTGGCAATCTAAATGAGGAGGGTACCGGTGATTCCCAGAACTGGGCGTGAGATCGGGAGGTGCTAGGCACCATGGAGGGCGGACTGGGAAACCTGCTGTGATCCCTACGAGTCGTGACAATTTTCCAACTTTGCAATAATATGCACGCCTTTATTTCTTTGGGTTAGTTTCCAGCAACACCAATTCATATATATATGGCGTATTTCCCCTGCGTCACTCAAACTATCACGAAGTGGCAGAGAAGTTGGAGAATAAGGAAGCATTTGGATTTTCTGTACTAAAGACTCTAACGCCCCGATGAAGACCAGTTATATGTTGGGTCGAAACACATTTTGGTGATGACTGATGTAAAATGAAGACTGGATGTTAAAGGATTATTACAGATTATTCTAGCAAATGTTTGATATTATATCAGTTTGTTAAATAAGTGCATAGGGCAGATGTCTTAAGATTTAATTCATCAGGCTTGTTTGGGCTTAGAGCTCTCATTTTGAGACCATGCTGCTTATATGCACCAATGAATAGGCTAACTAACTTTAGCTTTCAAGACACTTACTCAAGTGGTCAGTGCAGTGGAGTATAGCCCTGGTTGGTTTTCTTTGTAATTTGAATTTTGGAGAAGGTGCAGTATTTACTAGTGGGAGAAAATGGTACTGTAGTGTGTGTGTGTGTGGTTAGGAGAGCAAGGGGGGGGAATGGGAAGTGAACGTGTGAGTGAAAGAGGTGTGAATGAGTAGAGGGATTTGTAGTAAGTCAAGTGGTAGTAGTATTGAGGAAGGAGTGGAGGGGAGAGAGTAGTAGTGAGGAGACAAAAGGAGTAACATCAAAGGGTGGAGGCAAGATGTAGAAAGTACGAGAGACATCGGAGTGAGTGAGGAGGAATAGAGTAGAGGCAGCTGGATTGTGTGAAGGATTGTAATAGAGCGCTGAAAAGAGGGCGAGGGGGGAAAAAAAGTATTTTAACGGGGCGTCTTCAATGCACACATCCCCTGGGCGTCTTCAAGGCACACATCCCCTGATCACTCACTACTGGCTATAGCAGGAAAGGTTAAGTTGTCCCTGAGAGTTTAGTGCGATAAGGCCAAGGGCCTTTAGGTTAACAGAGTTCATTTAGCATATTAGCATATTGAGGGATAAAAAATGCTGTCTACCTTCTGGGGCTAAGGACATCAGGAGGAGGTGCATTGAGAAAAGATATGGATAGCAGTAGGGCGCATTGATATTTCAATAAAAACACTTGAACCGCCTTTGAAATCTGGAATGATTCTTGTGCCATCTGTGAAGTTTCCGGTAGGGCCTACGATTGGCAGGCTTGCAGTATGACGGAAGATGACTTGGAGTAGGTAGTGCTTTGGAAGAGATGGCGAACTGCTGAATCTGATATAAGGCAACAATGCAGTATATCTGTTTGGCTCACGTACCGGGTAGGGTTTCAGTAGAAGTTTGAGTTGTGTAGTCTGTGGCCAGCAGTGCAGTAAAGCGTAAGACCTGCACTCCTCCCAAGTTCCGGTGATACATGTATTCTTGGATTTCATGAAAACTGTTCTGCCCTTTCCGTTACTGGTACTCAATGTGTCTGCTGCTCCTGCCTCTTCTGTGAAGTCGGCACAGGGATGAGCAGCAAGGTGTTCTCTGGAAACTGATATTGCCAGAGCTGTCTGATTGGTCTTGGAAGTGAGCACCAGCTGAGCTTCCCCATGGTAATCTTTGGGTTGCAGTCATTTTGTGCCTTAGTACTATCCCAGTATTTGTCAAAGCAAGTGTGCAGTTTCCCAGATTAAATAAAATTGCAAGCTGACCGAAAGGATGCAGCTTTGTGATTGGAGGCATTGTAGTCGGACCTTTGATGGCTGTGCAAACATTAATCGCCTGCACATGACATTGTTCCTGTGCTACTGCCCAGGATTTTAAACAAAATGTGGATTGCTCTCTGGAATCCTAGACCTTATTAAGGTATTCAGACAGAGATGGACTCTGCTGCCCTTGCACTTCTGAGGCATTCAGAAGCCACGACCATGTGTGGTAACATCAGTTTCCCATTAATTGAGAGGAACAACATTTAGGTTTGTGGTTCAGTACTAGACTTTAACACTGGAGAACCCTCCAGACCATCCTGTGTCATGCATCACTCTGAACCCTCCTTTTATTTTGATCGCAGCCACCTACCTTTGGAGCCCATAGTCAACCCTGTGAAGCTATTAGCAGTGAGCAGTCTCTCTTTAGGATAGCCTAATGCTGAACAACATAAATCCCTCCATGGTTGAGCCTGTTTTGAGACAATGGATGTGTACTTATCTGGGAAACAGGGCAGTAAACCACTCCAGAAAAAGCAAAAAGATCTGGGCCTTTTGCCAAAAGTACATTTACAGATTATGTCTTGGCACTGAATAAACAAAGTGGAGGGAAGCAGTCTGGGCCTCCCTGTCCATGAGGCCATTCAGCCAGTACTGTGAGCAATATGTACTATTATGTTCCCCTGTGTTCATTGTATTCCACTGCATTGGTCTATATTATATGCTCGATGTTGTTCAGTTTGTTGGGCTGTGTACTTATTTGCACATTAATTAAAATATTATTTTTATCTAACCATGTTTTCTTCTTGATCTAGGATGGCTTTGTTGTTCGAATATTCGCTACCAGCACGGAGACAGTCCTACAGCAGGAATTGCAGCTTAAGTTAGCCCGAAAATGCTTGCATGCCTGTGGTATCTCGCTATTCGATTTGGAGAAAGATTTGCACATAATAAGTAAGACTTAAATTTAACTTTTTTCACCAGTATCGCTTTTTCTGTGACATTCATTTTTTAGGTATACACTCTTACAGCATATACGATTCAGATTAGTTTCTCCATCCAAGAAGTAAAGGCATTTACATCAGTTGTCCTTCTGGACTCCTCTACATTGAGACAGTCCCGAAAGTGGGATAAAAATACCCTGAACATGTTGGTCAGTGTTTCCATCTGTATTAAATTTTCAACTGGAGTGCAATTTGGGGGTTGGAGGGAGACTCTCAAACTAGTGCACGTGCATTTCTCTCTCATGAGAGACATGCACAAGAGTTGCACAGACAGTCTGACATAAACAAATGAGCACACCGGCAGAGACACACCAAGGCAGACACAAACAGACTGGGGTGGGGGGGGAGAGTGGGGCGAGAGAAGAGGGGGGGAGAGAGAGAAAGAAAAAAATGCCTGTTTCTTGGTGTTCAGCAGTTAGTTCCAATTTACAAGAAGGAAAACCGTAATGACCCCTCAACTTACAGGCCCGATGTTGCATATATATATTCTACAGTTAAAATCTCTGGAAAGTTCCTTTTGACTCCGAAGGATGGATAGGCGATGGTAAAACATGCCATCATCCAGCAGGATTCCAGTACATTTAACCAAGGATGGTTAGTTGAAGTAACTGAATTTGGCTACATACACCTCCAATTCAACAGAGGGTGGTTAGAAATAGGTTAACAACAAAAAAAGGCTCATGCTTGTCTGCTCCAGCCACTCTTAAGTTAAGCATTTAAGGCAGCCGAGCAGCTAAATCTACTCAATGTTTTCAAACCCAGGAGATTTATCATTATTGTGCTTCATCCTCTCTCCTACTGAGAGCACCTTTTGCTGGACTTCTGGACCTTTTGCTTTTAATCCTGAAGGAGTAGAGCCTTTTTCCACTCATTCATTCTTATGGGCTCTGTCTTTTGGAACGCTATTCTTTGTAAATCTTCCTGTAGTATAGCTCTTAAAGGCATCTTTGTTTTACTACTGCAGCACACAGCTCCTTATGGGCAGTGTTGATGGGGACCCCTTGGGTCCTCCTTTAAGATTATTTTCCTATATCCTTGAGTAAACTACAATTCTTAAGCACAGTACCTAGTATCACTCCCAAAATGTATAGTCTGAGAAATTCGCACACACCACCTTCAGTGGAGTGCCAAAGGGATACTTGGTATCCCCCTTCTTTCTGCTCCTGTGACATTTTAGCCACATAGACAATCACTTAGTTCTGGCTGGTGGCAGTGGACTTGTTCTACCAACTGTTGTGTATTTTTTATACTGCAGCTATGTCCGTAGCACAATGGGAACACCCAAGTACCAACTTGCCATTACTAGCGTGGTTGTTGTTTGTTAGCCCTTCTTCTACCATTCTGGGAGGGGGAGGTCTGTGTGTGCGTTTTGCCTTTGACGGGAATCAGTAGGTATACCTCCCTAGGTTGCAGAGTGTCTGAGCAGGCAGGAAGTGGGGGAGGAGTCTTCCACCCCTCTGTCCTTTGTCTGCCAGAGTGCCTGAATAGGACCAGCTCCCACAAGGGGGGTCTGGCTACCCGGATTTGAAAAGCCAAATGCTACTTTCTGTAAAATGCTGAGAGTTTGCATAGGAGTGGGCAGGAAATGTATAAAAGTTCAGGCTTCGTGTGTCCACTGGAAATAGAAGTAACCAAAGAAGGCGACACGAGACACCTGCAGACCCTTTGCAAGACCGTGAAGCGGCCGTCCCCGTTTTCTATGCTACAGAGCTCCGAAGAGGACTCCTCCTTCCCTTTGGCTGGTGGGAACAATCAGTCACAAGACTAACTTTGAATCGAGCCATCCCCTGAGGTCCTCAGAGCTTCCAGAGCTGTGGAACCCCAATACCAGGAGACCTGCTGCCCATTTCGACTGCATCGTCGTGGGTGGCCGAATCCTTCCAAATCTCTGCTGAGCCTGTAAGAACACTCCAGAGATCCCATCCAACTCGCCCAGACACCCTCACCAGAGTGTGTGTTAGGCAAGATTGTATGCAGTACCCTTTGTGTGCACTACAACAACCCTGAACTCCTGGCAATAGGAACCCAACCTTTGGTATAAGTCTGTACTACACAGGTTGGTAGCATGATTGAGCAGCCAGGCTTATCTCAAGAGGGGTAAATGTGAGCTGTAGGGGAGTTACACAGATTCACAGTGACAAGTATGCAAATAAACACTTACACATAAGGTTTCTTGAATAAACAATTATTAATGTATCAGTCAGTTAGAGTAAGCCACCTTCAGAAGGGAGCAATATAAAGCAACACACACAAATACACACTCTTAAGTTTCTAAATCAGCAAGTACTCTTTTTGGGATGGCCCACAGGCACAAACCTACACCCTCAGGTGACATCAATAGCTAGGGTGCTGGGGACATTAATATATCACTGTTGCATTCAGAATAGCATAGGAATAGGTCAAAGGAAAAGGTTATTAGAACACACAAGAGATCACAAATATTCTCAAGCAGGCAAATACTTTCAGATCCCCCAATACGAGTCATTTAGTGGAACAGGCTAAGCCAAAGTCAATGGGCAAAAGTCTATAAAAGTCTATATGAGCTGAAGCACGTCTTTGCAGGTAAGTAAGAAAGGTCTTTGCACAATGTTTTAGAAGTCTTTGAAGAAAAAGAAGAATCAATGTAGGGCCACAAGCTGTTAGGATTTGTGAGGGGTAGAAGATGTAACCAACTCTACATCATGAGGTAAGTTCTCTCAGACTTTACAGTACCTTTTGTATTGAAGAAAAAGTCCAGCAGATGACTTCTGTTCCTGTGCAGCTCTGCAGATCTCACTTTCCTGGGCCTCAGTCATGGGGACAAGAGGGAGGACTTCTGGGGACTCCAGCACTGCAATGGGACTGTCACCGCTCACAACCGACAAACTTCAACCAAGTGGCTATCCGGTGTTTCAGCTCCTCGCGTCTAACACTGCAGTTCCTGGCTGTCGAGATGGGGGTCCCGCACTCTGTTGAGCAGGCTCAGGCTCGGTCAGTCCTGCTTCCTGGGAGTACAGAGGATCTTCCTGGTGCTCTTGGCCAGCTTAAAAGCAGCAAACACAAACTGGTGTTCCTCTCCCTGGTTATTCGGTTTCTGTGGCAATTCAACCAGCTCCAAGAGGATGTCCAGGGGGATTAATTTGGAGTTGATTGGTCCCACCAACTCAAAGGGAGAAGTCGTCCTTGCAGGAGCTTCTCTGTCGATATGATTTTGGAGTTTCTGCACAGCAGCAGGGCTTCACCGGGCAAACCAATGGTCCAGGAGTTGCAGCAGGCGTCCTTTTCAAGTTCTTCAGTTCCTTCGTTTCAGTGGTCGACTCTGCCTTCCCAGCCAAAAGCCTCATCTTTTATGCAGCTTGCATTCATTGCAGCCTAGCTGTCAGTCACCCAGCAGGGTGGTTGTCCTTGCCGGACATTCAGCTGGCCAATCACTACAGAGTGCATTTGGGTCTCCTAGGAGACTTAAGAGTTTCGGGCACTTCCCTCACTTCCTGCCCCTGATAGACACTCTGGAGCCAGAGGCAGGTTTCACTTGTGAAGCCCGCCAAAGACAAAACTAACAAAGGGACCAAATCTGGTTTGCGCGCAGGGAATCTCAAGAAGGACCTTTCCACAAAGAAATGCCGAAAAAAGAAGACCAGGGCCATTTTGACAAAAATGGCACCCATGGGTGCTTTACGGTGGCTGCGAACGCAGCCTGCGGTAAAATCCCATAATGGTAGTAAAACGTAAACCACTGCCACCAATCATTCGGTGAGGAAAGGGTAACATTAAAATAAATGTTAGGTGAGAAGCTAGACAAAGGGGATGCTAGGTAACCGCTACAGCACCCTATTGTGAGATAGTGTGGGCTGGGTCTAAAAAGTTACAAATGTAAGAAGTCAATTACACTTTACCGCTCTGGGAAACAGTAGTTTATCCCAGAGAAGGTATTTAAACCTCTGGGAAATCTAGAAGACTTCCCTGTGTCACTGCACTGAAGGTGCTGTGTGACACAATGTAAAAGATGCCTATGGAGTTAGTCAGACTCCACAACCAAAAGAAACAGAGTACAAAATCACATTAAAATACATGAGAGAGTGGGGAAAAAAGGGTCTGTCTATCCAAGTTAAAAAAATCAAGTCCTTAAAATCCAGCAAAGTTACTGGGGGGTCTCAAAGCTAGAGGGAATTAGCACATTTCTGAGAATTCTCCCTAACAGTGTGGCACTGCAGGAAGCGAAGAAGATTGACTGGGCGATCCATGTCCTTTGTTGGTGCTTTTGAAAAGATGCCAAAACGGCAGAGTGAACCAAGAAGTTGCTGAAAGTCGTGCTACAGGTCCTTCCTCGAGACTGCTGCTGAAAGACACCGTCCATTATCCTGCCTTTTGTCACCAGACCAAGGAATCTGGAGGTCGGATCCAGAGCTGCCACATTGCGGAGGAGACAGCACAAACACTTTATTCAAACTCAAGGTACTGTGGGGAAAATGTATTGCTTTCCTGATTCCAAGAAGTCACTCCAAAGCGTTGGTGTTGGGTAAGATTTTCAAAGTAATGATAAATCTTCCTGACCTGTGTCTACCCCAGAACATTTTGCTTTTACTGGTGGATTATTTTTCCTTATACTTCCTGTGAGTGGGAACCTTTTTCCACACTCACAAAATCTTTCTCTTTTTATGGGTGTCATTTTTAAGACACTCCATAGTGTCTTTTAAAAGTCATCCTCTTAGACAACTTTCTGGCAATAAGTGCCTATTGTTGCTGGTTTGCCCTAGGGGCTCCCCTTTTAACTTTCTCTGTCTAACCTTGTCAGAACTACAGTACCCAAGGGTAGAACAGATCTTTGGATACCTTTTACATTTTATTAGGTGAGACCAGCACCCCCTACCTTATGTGGAGTGCTGGGGATATGCTGGGTATCCCCTTTCTCAGTTTAAATTGCAGTGAACCATTTTATTAGTTTGGTGTACCTTTACCGCAGGCTGTTTGCACAGCCCCAGTAAAGGCACCCATGGGTGCTCATTTTACCAAAATGGCCCGTCTTGTTTTTTCACCATTTTAGTGTTCTGTGTCCTTCCTTTCTTCCTTCCCTTGGCCTCCGCGGTGGGAAATTCTTTTGAGTGATTTTTATCTTCGAAGGGAGTCCTGTGGACTCGCCGCCCAGGCTCTAGAGTGTCTGTGAAGGCAGGAAGCGAGGGAGGAGTAAAAAACTCTGCAGTCCTTGGTCTTCCAGTCTGAGTGAGAGATTACAGTTCAGAATGGGAGGCTCCCTCCTCCCCACCCCTACAAGTTTGAATGTTGCAAAACAGTTAGATTGGCTGGGTTCCTGCGTAAATGTCTGAACCTGGAAGTTGAAGAGGTAGTCGACCACTGGAACCACAACTGGAACTCCGCAAACAAAGATCCTGACCTAACCCGTATTGATACCCACTATCCTCAAGAAGACCTGCATTTTGAGCCATCCCACGCCATGCTGCGACCTTGCGGGCTGCAATACCCCAATACCCGGGGAACTTGAGCAGTGCACAGAATTCCGAATCTCGCTGAAACTTTACGGGCATACTGCTGGTTCTCCAGAGTCAAGATTCTAATCTGAAAAGTCCCCTCACCAGAGCCCAGAGTGCTGGACCTTGCAAACAGAGAGAATCCGAGCTGCGATATTCTGTCTTCTTCTGTGCTCCTGAAAAAGACGCCAAATCCAGAACCGCATCCAGCCGTGAGGAAAACCTTGCATAGAGCCTTCCCTGTGATCCTTGCTGCAGAAGTCCTTCCAGTGCCCTGTCTTCTGTCTTCTTAATGAAGGCATTATTCAACTACCAGGTTTTTAGCTGCAGATCCTGAAGTCCTCATGCTACAAAATAGTCTCCTGTGCTGAAGTACTGTGCTGGCTTGGGTATACTCCTACGTCCCTTCCCCTTTCCTCCATACTTATGGGACATCTCTCCGTCCTGTGGGACGGGACCAGAGCACTTTTGTAAAAAGCATCCACATTTTTTTCAAAATGTGTCCCTCCTCTTTCCTGCGCGGGGCCCGACACGCGGCCGTAACCCCGCCCACTTTGGATCCACCCTGCGCATCGCCCATCAGTCCTTTTCTCTGCACGATCGGGGCCGGACGCACTTGCATCCTCGGAAGATTTTCTTCCATTTTTTTCCCTCTCTGGCTCTCGCTAGCATTCGTTTACTAGTCTGTCTTTTAAACTAGATTTTCCAGACTGTTCATCGTGTCACCGTTGCTTCGCGAGGGCGGATCCCCATCCTCTTTGTTTAGAGTGTTTGGGTCCGGAACACCGTTGGGACTCCTGTTTTTACTGTGACTCCCTTTCGGTCCGGGCTCTTCAACATCAGTTGGAGCGGTGGGAGGAGGTGTTTGGACGGACTCCTCCTTCGCATTTTCAGGCGTTCATCGACGAGAAGAAAAAACGCCCGGTAAATTCTTTGATTTTCAGAGCACCCCGGCCGGGAGATACCTTCCCGGGTTCCTCTCGAGCCGGGAGGGGCGTTGATCGATCTGTTACCGGGGTTCGCCCTGAGGTGCCTGTCGGGCCTAATAATTCTACCGGAGTTTTCTCCGAGGGTCTCCGTAAGGGGCCTGTGATCACCGGAGTACACTTCGAGGCCCCTCCTGTGGGGGCTGTGTGTAGACTCAGTTCTACTGAGTCGTGGGGTACCGGAGCTTGCTCTGAGGCCGTTCTTTCGGCTTCCTTCAAAAACAAAACCGGGGTATGCCCCGAGGTCGTGGCTGAGCTTGAGGTTACCGAGCGTATGTTCGAGGCCCGTGCCGATAAGGCTTCTACCGGGCCGAGGTCCCTCGTACAGAGGCTAAGGCTACCAACAGTTCTGAGGGGCCGGGCAAGGCCCTGTCGGTGACAGCGCACCGTTCCCGTTCTTGTGGTGACACCAGATCTGTTGAGGGGGCAAAGAAGGTTTCTTCTTTTACCGGCAGTGCCGAGGCTCTTCCTTCGAAGGCTCAGTTGGCGGTTGGTATGTCGCAGAAACATTCCAGGCCTCATAGTACCGGCTCTGCCGAGGTTCCTTACGTTAAGGCTAAAATTAAGACCCCTGATCCATCGACGGGGACCCCCTGCCTCACTTCCTCACGTGCCGCAGTTCCCCTCAGATGAGGACAAAATGGCACCCGTTCCCGCCACGACCACGGCAGCCATTTTAGGTACTACCCCTACAACTACGCCATCGGCCCCTGGTGTAGGGTTCGGTCCTTCGGGTGAACCTAAGGTCCCTTGTGCGCATCCTTACCGGCCGGTTTTTGATTGGAACGCCCAGATGCCTCTTCCGCACAATGTTACGTTGCCCGCGGGGGCGGCTCCCTTGATTTATGTGGATATGTCGGCAGAGGGGCTGGTGTGGCACCCTTCCCCGTTGCGTCCCTGGATTTGTCCACCTCATAAGAGGCCTCCTCAGGTTCCGAAACAATCTCCTGAGGAAGCCTTTTTCGGTAAATTTCAAGCGCTTATAAGCGCCGACCCCATGAGGGACTATTTCAAGGGGCATTTCAAGGAGATATGTCCACCCGCGCCTCCGGCTCCATCCAGCCTGTCGGTGGTTCTGCCGGCGGCTCCCTTGCCCATGTTGCCTCCCCCTGCGCTTCCGCCTGTGCCGCCATTGCCCCCAGTGGACAAGGCAGTGCCTGACTCGGCTCAGCAGGAGCCGGACCTGTCAGATGACCCTCCAAGGCGATCAGGACAACGAGGACCTGCCCCGCTCTACCAGAGCTTTCCATGACCGGGTACTGGACATGATGAGCTTCTTAGATGTTCCGGTGCCCGAGGCACCTGCTCCGCAGGAGGGCGTGCTTTCTGGGGCGTTCACCTTGTTTCCTTTTTAGCGTACCGGCCTGTTCTTGCAGAAGGACGTTCTGGCCGAGGTCCGAAGAGTTTGAGAAAAGCCACACTCGGGACTTTTTGTAAATAAAAAGATTGACGCGAGGTACAGGCTACATTCCTCGGAAGAAGTGGCCTTGTCGTCTTGTCCGCCTCCCTCCTCCACAGTGGTGGCTGCGGCCACGTTGCAATCCAGACCTGCAGCTTCCTCCTCCGCGACGGCGACTCAGGTCTTGGGAAAGGAGGACAAGCTCCTGGACTCCCTAGGGAGGAAAATCTTTGACAATTCGGCCTTGCAGCTCAGGCAGGCCAATGCAGAAATGATTTTGGTGGGAGCTAACATGCGGATGTGGAGAGGTCTGTCAGAGTTTGAGGAGCATATCCTGGTCGAGAAGCTGGAGGATTTCAGAGGAGACCTTTCCGATGCCAGGGTCTTGGCCCAGGATGATCTGGAGGCTGCAGCTCATCACGTAGACACCTCGGCTCAGGGGCTGATATTAGGGGTTGATACCTCGCGGCAAGCATGGCTGCATGCCACTAAGTTCTCGAAGGAGGTGCAAGACAAGGTCCTGGACCTTCCATTTGATGGTAAGGAGCTTTTTCACTCTTCTACTGATGTAGAGCTCACCAAAACCAAAAACAGCACTCAGACAGCCAAATCTTTGTCTGTTCTGGTTAAACCTCCCTTCAAGACTCAAAGGCCGTTGTCGCAAGGTTGACCTTCCTCTGGTTTTGGGGCCTTCCTCGACCGCAAAAATCGCATAGTGGATACTCCTGCGGGGAATAACCGCCGTAAACAACAGCGTTCGCGGTATTTCTCCCGCTCCTCAGCCTCCTCATCAGGTTCAGGTGGCACCGCCACTGATAAACCTGCCAAATGAGGGTTTTCCGCGCTCGCACGAGACCCCGGTGGGAGGACGCATTGCGTCTCATTGGGAGGCATGGCAGACCATCACAGAAGACAGATGGGTCTTGTCAGTCGCTCGAGCGGGCTTCCGTTTACCTTTACCCCCTACCCCACCCCTCAACCCTCCTTTTCAGCTGTCGGGCTCACCCTCCCTCAAGGCCGAGGTTCAGAAACGTATGCTCCTCAGAGCTGTCGAACCCGTTCTCCTTGGGGAGCGAGGGGAGGGCTTCTACTCCCGGCTGTTTACGGTGCCCAAACCCAACCAGGCTGGCCTGCGCACCATCCTAGACATTTCCCAGTTCAATCTTTCCCTACACCAAGAGAAATTCAAGATGATTGCGCCAGGCCAAATTCGCTCCTCGTTGCAGGCGGGCGATTGGCTCAGCGTGGTGGATCTTCAGGATGCGTACATGCATATCCTGATTTGGAACCCACACAGGAGATACCTCCGTTTCTCTCTGGGAGAGGAGCACTTCCAGTTTCGGGTGCTTCCTTTTGGCCTCAGTTCGGCGCCGCGTGTCTTCACGAAGATGTCGGTGATCGCGGCCCATCTTCGTCTCCAGGGTATCCATGTGTATCCCTATTTGGACGACTGGCTCCTACGGAGCCCTTGCCCGTTAGCAGCAGCGGGCAACCTCCAGTCTCTCCTTCAGCTCCTGTTCCATCTTGGGCTGTCGTTGAACTGGCGGAAATCCTCCATGACGGTCTCAAGACCTGACTTTCCTGGGTTTTCGTTGGAACACGATAGACTGCCATGTGTATCTGACCGGGGACAGAATGGCGGATCTGTTGGCCACATGTCAGATGTTTACGTAGTCGGAGAGCATGTCGGCCTGGTGGTTCCAGAGGCTTCTGGGCCTCATGGCCTCGTGTGTGCTGGCTCTTCCTCTTGCTCGTCTCAAAATGAGGCGGACCCAGATGGCTCTTCAGAGTTCCTGGCGTCAGGCTGTGGACCCGGATTCCAAACGGATAATGATTCCGGATTCCATGAGAGTGGACCTGGACAGGTGGTCTTCTCTCAGCAACCTGTCAGTGGGCATCGGGTTCCAGGACCCAAGCCCCATGGTGACGATCACGACAGACTCCTCCCTTTTCGGGTGGGGTGCGACGTTAGATTTTCTTCAGGTCTCGGACCTCTGGTCACCTCAGGACAAGCTCCTGCACATAAATCATTTGGAGCTTCTGGCGATTTTTCTGGCGCTCAAGGCGTTCAGACCTCTCATTGCCAACAAGGTGGTCCGCATAAGAACGGACAATGCGGTGTCAAAGTACTACATAAACAAGCAGGGGGGAACGAAGTCTCCCCCTCTCGTGGATCTGGCCATTCAGATTTGGGAGTGGGCCGTGCTTCATGGGGTCTGGCTGCTTGCAGTGCACATCCCGGGCCGGCTGAATGTCACCGCGGATGCCCTCAGCCGGTGGACAGTGGTCAGCTACGAGTGGGAGTTGAAGGCGGAGATCATATCATGGATTTTCTCGCGTTGGGGCACACCGGAGGTCGACCTCTTCGCCACGGCAGTAAACAAGAAGCTTCCTCAGTACGCCTCCAGAGGGGGGCTGGGAACCTCCTCTGTGGGGGACGCACTCGAGATCCCATGGCACAACATGAGAGCTTACGCCTTCTCCAGCATTGGATCTTTCATGGATTCACATGCTTAGAATATTCCCCGTCGTCAGACTGGGACCCCTCGGTACACATATATAGCCTTTTCCAAAGGAAAACTTTTGACGCTTTTGTGTCCTATCTACGTCCTTCTAGGACCCGCCTACGCATGCTCTGCAGGCCGTGCTAGTATAAGAGGCCCGCCCCCGCGGCTCCCCTTCAGATTTCAACCGTCTCCAAAGTAGTGGGATCTCCTCGTGTTATCCTACTGTTTTGTACTAGGTTGCGTTATTGGATTTCGAGTAGTATAATGTCCTCTGTGTCAGGAAAAGCGCTGTTCCGTCCATGCGCGACGTGCGGCTTAAAAAAGGTTTACGAGGGGGGCGGACATATGGACTGCATATATTGCCTCCACCCTCACCATTCGGCGGATACCTGCGACATATGCAAGGGGTTTTCTCAAAAAACCCTCAAAGACCGGAACCGACGCCTGGTGGCATGGCTGAATGATGGAGCGGGGGCATACCCCCCCTCGGAGGTGGGCTCCACACAGTCGGCGAAAACATCACGCCGCGCGGCCTCGTCGGAACCACCGGCGAAGAAATCTAAACCGTCGGAAAAAGAGTTGTCTGGAAGTCACTCCACTAGAGACTCCTCGGCAAAGAAATCATCCTCATCAAAAAAGCATGAGAAGGAAAGGAAATCCTCCTCTGGCGATCATCACAGATCGACCACGAGTCGAGTAGAAGCGGACACAGTGTGGAGAAGCCGGGACCGCCAAAACCACCTGCGAAGTCTACGTCGTCGACGGCGGTCCAGTCATCGGCCGCCTCCCTGCCACTTGCACAGGGGGCATCCACCGTCCCGTCGACAATGGCGTCGACGAGGGCCTCGTCGACGGGGGTCCTACAGGAGGCCTGAAGTCTTTGACCCGACCCCCCCGGAGGCTTTGCTACAAGAACAAGCTATGTTGCTGTCCTCGGAGGACGAGAACGAGAGAGTTGCTGGCCCAACAGACCTAGGGCTACGAGCGGCTGACAAGTTGTCGACGAGGGCATCCGTTATACCGGTTTCTGCCCCTCTCCTCAATCGGTTTTGTCGTTGGATATTCTGTCCACGCTTCAGTCCTTGTTGCGATCGTTGGACCAGCCACTACCCCAGGCAAGCCTGCCACAGTCACCCGTCGACGAGCCGGCCCGTCCCGTCAACCGACGCACCCACACACGCCAATCTCAACACTGGCACAGGAGGAAGGTGAACTGCCAGATTCGGAGTCTGACAGGGGAGCCATGTCGGATATCTCCTTATCCCCCTCCAGGGATCCTACCCTGGGAGTCAGAGGCGGAGTTGGAAAACCCCAGAAGCCCAGCTCACCCGTCCCCTCCGGACGACATTGCGTCATTCCATTCTATGATGGAGAAGGCATGCAAAGAATTTGGTCTGTCCCAGGAAGAACAGAAAAAGGACTGTTTTTTGTTCGACCACATGGGCAAGAGAAGGTCGGTGTTCTCGATAACAATACTAGACCATGTATGGAAAGAGGGGTTGCAAACAATGAGACACCCATTCTCAGAACCAGCAGTGAAAGGACGCCTAGAAAAAAAGTTTAAGGCTCCAGAGTCTACCCCCAAGTGTTTATCCTCCCAACCAACACCGGACTCGGTGGTGTTGGCGGCAGCAGCGAGGAAGGCAAAGGCACAGCACAAGTGCACGACTCCTCCCGAGAACGAAGCGAGACGCCAAGATGCCTTTGGCAAGAAAGTGCTCTCTGTGGGAGCGACCACAGTAAAGGCCGCAAACTCTCTGGCAATTGTGGCCAGATACGATAGGGAGATGTGGCACAGACTAGCTCCGCTTAATGATCATCTTCCAGAAGAACAGAGGAAAGCGGCGATGCTACTGGTCCGAGAGGGTGAGGAAGCCTCAAATCACGCAATAAACATTGCGGTGGATCTCGCTGAGTCAGGCTTCAAGCAAGTCAACAAAGGGGTGGTATTGCGTCGACAGTCATGGCTTAGGTGTACCTACTTCAGGCCAGAAGTGCAATACAAGGTCTTAGATATGCCCTTTGAGGGAGACCTTCTTTTTGGTGAGAAAGTGGACGAGGCCCTAAAAGGAATGAAAGAAGATTCGGACACGGCACGTTCATTGGGTGCCCTCCAGAGTGGCAGAAGTTACAAGTCTTTTCGTCCCTTTAGAGGGGCTTCAGGTAATTCAAGATTCTCTTCTGGAGACAGATCCTTTGCCAGATCGGCTTACCCCTCCCAGGGATACCGACGTGCCTCACAATCGGCTAACCGTCGACGAAACTTCCAGTCTTCCAGAAAACGACCATCATACCCATCGTCGTCGAGAGACAAGCAAAATAAAGATCAGCAGTGACATACCACGAACCGTTCTGGGGGGAAGAGTTTCAGCATATGTCGACGAATGGGAAAGGATAACGACGGACCAATGGGTGTTAGACACTATAAGAAACGGACACTCTCTGCAATTCAAACACAACCCTCCACAAATCCCACCTGCGTTCACCGCTCAGTCCCATATGAAGGTACTGCAACAAGAGGTTACACTCATGTTAGCGAAGGGCGTGATAGAATTAGTTCCAACATCACAGAGAGGTCAAGGAGTCTACTCAAGATACTTCGTCGTAAAAAAAGCCGAACGGCAAATGGCGTCCCAATCTAGACTTACGCGATCTCAACAAGTCCTTAAGGAGCCTGAAATTCAAGATGCTCACTCTGCAGGAAGTGATCCGCGCAGTTCAAAAGGGAGATTTCCTGGCGTCCTTGGATTTACAGGACGCGTATTTCCATATTCCAATGTGTCGGAAACACAGGAAATTCCTACGTTTTGTAATAGGGCGAACTCACTACCAATTCACGGTTCTTCCTTTCGGGCTCAAGACCTCCCCCAGAACGTTCACAAAATGCCTGGCTCCAGTGGCTGCCTGGCTAAGGAAGCAAAGCCACCATGTATACCCATACCTCGACGACTGGCTGGTAAGGGGATCCTCCCCAGCGTCGACCAACACAAGTCTGCAAGCCACCATGCAGCTTCTACAACGGCTAGGATTCGCCATAAACTTCGAGAAATCCTCTCTGCGGCCATCGAGAACGCTGGTTTTCTTGGGGGCACAGTTCGAGACTCAGTTAGGGCTGGTGAAACCTTCTCTCGACAGGACCTCAAGACTCATTCAACAAGCGGCCCGGCTACAGCGAAACACCAGGATCTCGGTGAGAAAGTATGTTTCGGTCCTAGGGGCCATGGCATCCTGCATCCATCTGGTGAGAAACTGTCGACTATTCATGAGGCCAGTCCAAGAATTCCTTGCGGACCGATGGACACAGGCTCGGATCGTGGTCGGACAGGATATCCATCGACGACGACAAGCTACGTCAGACCCTTCAGTGGTGACAGAGTTCCCACAATCTGAACAACGGTGTGCCCCTACAGGAGCCGGAGTTTCAGAGCACCATAGTTACGGATGCGTCCCTAACCGGATGGGGAGCGCACATGGGTGCTCTCCAAACGCAAGGTTGCTGGTCTCCAACGGAGTCACTCCTACACATAAACGTACTGGAACTCAGAGCGGTATGATGGGCTTTGAAGGCGTTCCTACCACACATCAAGAGTTCGCGAGTGCGAATACTGACCGACAATACAACAGCCATGTTTTATCTGAGGAAACAAGGAGGGACACGATCAAGGACTCTTTCCATAGAAGCCCAGAAAACATGGCATTGGGCATCGAAGCACGAAATTTCCCTCGTGGCTCATCACCTTCCAGGAGTGAGGAACGGCCAAGCCGACTCTCTCAGCAGAAGCATGGCCCAGATACACGAGTGGGAAATGGACACGGGTCACTTGAGGAAAGTGTTCGAGAAATGGGGTCACCCCCCTCTGGACGCCTTCGCGACCAAAGACAACAAGAAATGCGAGCAATTTGCAAGCATATGGCCCCAAGAGGGTTCGGTGAGGGAGGCGTTCTCCTTCCCATGGACGGACATGTTCCTCTATGCTTTTCCCCCGTTTCCCCTCATACGGAAAACAATACAGTGGATACGCAGATACAATTACCGGGTGATTCTAGTGACACCATACTGGCCGAGGCAACCGTGGTTCTCAGACCTCCTCCACCTATCGCTGGAACATCCCATAGCGTTTCCGAAGGTCCCGTACCTTCTATCCCGGGACAGAGGCACGGTGTGGCATCACGACCCGGACAGTCTCACTCTTACGTCCTGGCTCCTGACTTCTCGGAGTTCGGCGCTTTAGACATTTCAGAGGATTGCCAAAAAATTCTACAGGCAGCTAGAGCCCCTTCTACTAACAAATCTTACTCCTATAAGTGGCGGAGATTCTGTGAATGGTGTAGAGAACAACAGGGCCTACAACCATTGTTGGTGACGCCGGAACAAGTTCTACCTTACCTGCTCCTCTTGGCAGAAAAGGGATTGTCCCCCTCATCGATAAAGGTACACCTGGCAGCCATCTCGAGGTTCACAAGGAAGAGGCAGTCGTCCCCTCTATTCAGTGACAGACTGGTAAAACACTTCATGCGGGGTTTATTTCGAGCTTTTTCCCCGGTGAAACGTTTTCCCCCGACGTGGAGCCTCAACACAGTGTTGGCAGGCTTGATGAAACCGCCTTTCGAGCCTATGGCCATGTCCGACATAAAATTCATTTCGTGGAAGTTGGCATTCTTGATAGCTATCACATCAGCCAGACGTATCTCGGAACTACAAGCGCTGGTCGTGGACCCGCCCTACCTAAGATTCTTTAAGGACAAGGTAGTCCTGGCAACTAACCCTATGTTCGTCCCGAAGGTTCCGACGGTATATCACAAACACTCATCCGTGGTTCTGCCTACTTTCTTCGCCACTTCATCATCGGCAGCAGAAAAAACTCTTCATACCCTGGACGTTAAGAGGGCTCTGAAATTCTACCTACATCGTACACAAGACATCAGGGCTACTCGGCAACTGTTTGTCGCATGTGGTCCGTCGACGAGAGGAAAAGCAATCTCTAAACAGGGATTGGCTAGATGGGTCTCGTCGACGATTGCTTTTTGTCACTCTAAGGCCGGAAGGCCACTGCAAGGACATCCTAGAGCTCATTCTACAAGGTCGATGTCCTCCTCAACAGAGTTATGGGCGGGAATTCCGCTGACGGACATATGCCAAGCTGCGGCATGGTCAGTGCCCCACACGTTTACCCGCCACTACTGCCTTGCCAGGCAGCATGCAGACGAGGTGCAGATGGGAAGAGCTGTCCTGCGCCATCTGTTTCAGTAAGGTAAGTGGAGATTCTGTTGTCTACCCTCTTAAGGGCGATATACTTTATGTGGGCAACGTTATATGACTTAACTTATCCCATTGTGTAGTAGGGTGAGGATATATATATATATATATATTTCTGAGGCTTGTGGAATCTGCTTAGATCACATGCTGTGCATAGGCCGACATCTAGTGGAAGCTGCGGAGTATTAGTTTGTTTTTCGAAAATCGAAAAAGGGCGTCGACACAGGGCGTGCCAGTAATACTATCCCTAGTGTGACGTCCACTGTACCCATGATCCCTCACGCGTCTAGGATCCCCAGATTGTTTTTTTCCGCCATTCTGGTCGGAAGCACTTCATCGGAGTTCCCTGGCTTTGCCATATTTACACTTAAAAATAATTCTAATTTGCCCCATTTTCTCACCCCTACGTCGACCAGCATCTCGACGCCGAACCGGGGAGGAGATCAACGTCGAAACCCGACGGATTGGGCCTTGAGGCTTCCGCCTCGGCTCGGGCCTGGGCCGCTGGCCTCGGCCCTACAGTAGGGAGAGTGGGGGGTGGTACACTTCCACACTCGGTTAGAAACACCTTCTTACCTACACACACTTGCCCGCTGCCCACAGGCGCGTATGGAGGGTACGCCCTTTCAGTTTTGCCCCAAGTGTAATAAAAAATACCCTTGGGTAGATAAGCACGCTACGTGCAACCTTTGCCTGCCCAGAGACCACCCCTAGGCGGGTTGCAGGGCCTGTAGCAGGTTTAAGACAAAAACTCTTAAGGACCGCTCCACCAAGCGTTGGGCCCACCACGCCAAGCTAGCAGCTATGGAGGCGGAGGGTACCTTCAGCGACGGCAGCGACGCCGGACTTTCGGACGGCGAGGGCACCAAGGCGTCGAAAGACAGCCTAACGCACGTCCCCGGCCTCGGAAGGTCGTCCGTCCCGGCGACTATGGGGAAGTCCCCCGGCGACAAGAGCGTTACACATACACACGCTAAACACAAAAAACCCACCCGAGATTCGACGTCGTCGAAACCTCGGAAAGAGGCACAAAAGGAGCGGTCCGCAAGGACGTCCTCTGGGCGGTCCCGGTCGAGGTCGCCGCACGACGTCAGGCAAGCCTCCACACTTGCACATAGTGCCTCGCCCATTAACATCACGGAAGATCACTCGTCCGGAGACGAACACGGCTTCCATCCCCAGCCTGCACCCCAGGGAAGGGGTACATCACTTGGGAGTGAGGAGGGCCCAGTTTCGAAGCCTAGTTCGAAACACAGGGTTTCCACCTCCGATCCTCGACGCCAGGCGTCGAAAGATAAGGGAAAGGGTAAACACACTTCCACCCACGGGGAAGGGGGTAAGCAACAAAGGAAACAACCCTTGCAATCCCCCACAACAATAGAACTGACTTCCCCGTCCAAGTCTTCTCAGGGACAGTCCATAGAGAGTTCCAGCAGGGTCACCCCAAGCTCAAAACTCTGGTCATGCGAGGACATTGACAGAGTAATGTCAAGGATGTCCTCCTTGGCAAATTTCTTCGAAAGACACCCTGACCAACTACTAGTTTTAAACCCTCCGGAATCTTCTCCCTCAGGTTCAAGGGACCCTATCCCTTCAAATAAAAGGCCCCGGGTCGAGACACCAGTAAAGGCTTCAGAACCCTTCGAGGTCCAACCCTATTCTTGCCTTTTCCCTACAGGCCAAGGAGACTCTTCCCTTATAGAGGGCCAGGATTTTGAGACACCAGAAGATCTCGCAGTGTCAGATTATTACGGGGAGGACGAAGACGAGGATGAGCCAGAAAATAGCCCAGATATTTTCAGAATGGACTCACCAGTCGAAAGGGAAGCCCCAGTGTCTGATTCCCCAATAGATAATCAGCCCCTACTGAATGAACTGCTCTCTCGGGCAGCTAACCACTTCCACATAGACACACAAGGTGTCCAAAAAGAGAGGGACTTCGCGGAGGAACTAATAGGGGAAAGGAAGACAGTAGCCCAGACCATTCCCATCCTGAAATCTATTCAACGCAGAATAGCACCATCCCTTGTCAACCCAAACTTGACAAGACCTGTAAACCCGAGAGTAGAGAAGCTGTTTAAAGCAGCCCAGTCGGACCCTCTATATATTAGAGGCCAACTTAAGCCAGACTCTCTAGTCGTAACTAACACCCGCAAGAGAGCTGGAACCCCATTATCTTCCTCGGAGGCTCCCCCCGACAAAGAAAGTAAGAAACTCTGGTTTTGGTAGAAAAGTAGCTTCCACGGCAGCCTACCAAACCAGAATCGCGAATTCCACCACACTGTTGGCCAGCTACAACTGCCATCAGTGGGAAGAAGTGGCAGCACTAATAGATTCCGCTCCCGAACCCCTTAAGAGCCAGCTATCTCGCATTTGTGCAGAGGGAAGAAACGTCTCAGGCTGCATTTTAAAAGCAACTTTAGACGCTGCAGACAATGCGGGTAGAATTATAGCAGAGGGGACTGTCATCAAAAGACATGCTTGGTTGAGACAGTCGGGATTCAGAGCAGAAACACAAGCTGCACTCTTAGACAAACCAGTGGAAAGTGATCTCCTGTTTGGAAAGGCAGTCGAGGACGCACTAAAAAACGCTAAGGAGGAATTCGACACCCTCAAATCCCTTGGCCAGTTAACTACAAAACCACCTAACCAAAGAGGGAACGGCAATTTTCGTCGCCCCCGCGGCCAAAATTCCAATAGAGGAAATAGCTATTCCCACACCCAGGGTACACAGTGGAACACCAACTCACAACAGTCTACCCAGGGGTATGGTAGGGCTAGTAGAAGAGGACGTGGTAGAGGCAGAGGCAGCCCCAGTAAAGGAGGCGGCACGCCTCCACCAAAGCAGTGACGCTCATTTCAGGGTCCCTTCCCATGCAACCCCAGTAGGGGGACGAATATCCAGCTTCACCCAGGCATGGGAAGGGATAACATCCGACAGATGGGTGCTGTCGACAGTATCCAAGGGGTACTGTATAGAACTACTGCAACGTCCCCGAAACCACCCTCCAAGACAAAAAGTCCACTCTTTAGAACATCAAAAGATCCTCCTCGAGGAAGTCTACAATCTGCTCCTAAAGGACGCGATAGAACTCGTCCCAGGACACCAGGTAAACAAGGGTATCTATTCAACTTACTTCCTTGTGCCAAAGAAAGATTTAACAATGCGCCCAGTATTGGACTTACGGCCTGCCAACAAGTATGTCAAGCCCCAAAAATTCCGTATGACCACGCTACAAGAGGTAATCCCACTCCTAAAAAAGGGGGATTACATGGCAACCTTGGATATGAAAGATGCCTATTCTCCAGCATGGGGTCTGGCATGGATTCACATGCTCATGAATATTCCCCGTCGTCAGGCTGGGAATCCTCGGTAAAGAAAAAACCAGTATCAGTTTCGTTTCTGATCTGTCTTTCGTAGTAATAACCAATCACTGGTCTCTGCGTCATACTGACCACAGCCAATGACTGCCCTCCACCTAAGCACCGCCTCTGGCAGCCATCTTCAGATTTTTACCGCACGTTCATGTGTTGGGATCCTCGTGCTATTGCTCTCGAGCGTTAGTGCTATTTTTCGCGCTTTTTTCACAAAAAAACTTCGATTCTTTCGGTCAAAGAGCCTCAAGCTCCACCGATCCTACATCCGATCAACGGGGACCCGTGTCGGATTCATCTGTGCCCCTCAAGGGTGAAGATTTCGTCGAGCTACACTTCGGAGGAATCCAGAAGCTTCTCAGGCCCGGTCTCGGAGATGGCCCAGGAGAAGGGAAGCTCGACGCCGGGAAAGCTGTTCAGGGTCTGCCCTGGATGCCAGCTGCAGAACGTCTTCAAGGAGGACGAACACTCTTTCTGCCTTTACTGCCTTCATGAGGACAAGACGCACGTGGAGAAGGACTGTGCGTTTTGCGGCAACATGTCGGAACGGACCATGAAGGACCGCCATCAACGTCTCGCCAACTGGCTGGAGGGTAAGAGCCCGTCTGGCGAGAAGAAGAAGAAATCCGAGCGGTCTTCTAAGACCTTTGAGGGCGCCCCGGCGACGGGGGCCCAACATAAGGCCAAGCACCGCGAGTCCGCTGGCACCGGGAGCGCCGAACGTTCGGGCTCTACGGGCACCAGGCAGGGCGCACCCTCCCCGGCACCATCAACCACGAGCCAACGCTCTGGGTCGGGTAAGAGGAAGGCCGAGCACCCGGCGAAGCTCCTGGAGAGGCCCCGGTCGAGCTCTAAGGCAGAGGAGGAGCGTGGCAGTGCCCCCTCCCTCAAGGATAAGGCGGTGAGCGCACCTAAGGTGGTGAAGGCCTTGATCCATCCGACCAAGCCCTCTATCGAAACGGTCGCGGCGGCCCTGGCTCAGCCTGTGGTGGCTGCACCAGTGGTGGCGACCTCAGGGCACAGAATCTCCCTGCCTCCTCGGAGGGAGTCTTCCTTTGTGCCCATCGATAGGACCCCCGTGAAACCCTCCGTGGGGAAGAAGAAGGGGGGGCAGGGCGTCGTCGGAGATTCGGCCTCAACCTCAGAAGAGGAGCTGATCGAGGTCTTAAGCCACGGCCTAGGCGTGGAAGAAGGCCAGCCCGTCGGAATGGACCCCGACGCAGGTGACGACGACGACATCGTCGAGGATACCGACGGGGCCCCTGCCCGCCCGTCGGATTCCCCTCTGCCAGCACCGCAAGACAACTCGGCGGCCATTTTGTTGGCCATACAGTCCTTATGCTCCGAGATAAGGACGAGGCTACCGTTACCGACGGAGGAACCTCTCCCGTCGGGGGATCCAGAACCGGGACCTTCTGGTGTTCCCCCTACCAAGAAAAGAAGGATCCATCCACCACCTCCTTTTCAACCGTCGCGCCCCGTCCAGCCCTCCTCCCCGTCCACCCGAGGGGATGATACGGGGACTGACACGGCAGCGACGGGTACGGACGACGAGGCATACGACGAGGATTTTCCGTCGTCGCCTCCCACCAGGGCTTCTCCGCCCGACGAGATCGGATCTTTCGACTCCATGATCTCCAGGGCTTCCGAGCTTTTCCAACTCTGCCCTGAGGAGAAGAAAAAGGAAGGCTTCCTTTATCAGCGGCGCGAGGCCAAGAGGAAGACGGTCCTCTCAGTGCCTCTGTTGGACGACATTTGGGATGAGGGCCTTTCCCTCCTCAAGAACCCTTCCACGACGCCAGCTAGAAGAGACCGGTACGAGAAAAAGTACCGGGTCCCGGACACGGCCCCCCTGTGCCTCCGGGCGCAGCCTACCCCGGACTCCGTCGTCTCCGCGGCAGCCAGGAAGAAAGCGGGGGGGGGTGCGGCCTCCACATCGACTTCCCCGCCGGACGGCGAGGGAAAGAAATTGGATGCTATGGGACGTAGAGTCATCTCGTCGGCAGCGACGACGATTAAAGCGGCCAACGCCTTGGCTATCGTGGCCCGCTATGACAGGGAGCTCTGGTACAAGATAGCTCCCCTGCTGGATTTTCTGCCGGACGACAAGAGGGCGGAGGCCCTTGAGATCCTGCAGGAAGGTGAGGTGGCCTCGGACCACGCCATCACCGTGGCGACGGACATCGCCGACACCGGGTTCCGCCAGCTGGGCAACGGCGTTTGCCTTCGACGTCGTGGATGGCTCAAAGCTACGGATTTCCGGCAGGACGTCCAGACCAGAGTCCTGGACATGCCCTTCGACGGGAACAACCTGTTTGGGAAGACAGTGGACGATTCCCTTCAGGCCATCAAGGCGGATACTGAGACGGCCCGGGCCCTTGGAGTCCTGCAACGACGGACGCCCTTTCGGAGCGGCGGAGGCAAGGGCGCCTCCAAAGGTTCCGGCGGCGGTTTCGCTTCCTACCGTCAAGCGGCCCGCTCGTCGTCGCAAGAGGCCTACAGAGGACGAGGCAAGTCTAGCGGACCCCGCCGTCGTCGCCAAGGAGGTCAAGGCGGCAAGGCCGCGCCCAAGCAGGATTGAACCGGCCGTGGGGTCGGGCCCCCACCGAAGCACCCCGGTGGGAGGCCGGCTGGCGGGCTTCGTCAGCGTGTGGGAGTCCATCTCCACCGACCGTTGGGTGCTGGACGCCCTGGCCCGGGGCCACGCGCTCGAGTTTCAAAGAAGGTGCCCGCGCGTCCCCCCCGTGGCCAGGAAAGAACTTCACGTCCCTCAACTTCTCCTGGAGGTAAAGGCGATGCTCAGAAAAGGCGCCATCGAACTCGTCCCAAAGAGGCTTCGGGGCTCCGGAGTCTACTCGAGATACTTCCTCGTGAGGAAGAAGACGGGAGGATGGCGCCCCATCCTGGACCTGCGACGTCTGAACAAGTTCATCAAGGCGCAGAAGTTCCGGATGGTCACCCTCCAGCACGTCCTGGGTCAGCTGGAGGAAGGAGACTTCCTATCGTCGTTGGATTTGGAGGATGCCTACTTCCACATTCCCATCCTAAAGGGGCACCGCAAATTCCTCAGATTCGTGGTCCAAGGGCGTCATTACCAGTTCAAAGCCCTTCCCTTCGGACTACGGTCGGCACCCAGGGTATTCACCAAGTGCCTCGCACCGGTGGCGGCGCAGCTGCGCCGCGAGGGGATTCACGTCTACCCCTACCTGGACGACTGGCTCATCCGCGCCAAGACGAGGGAGCTCGCCGTGGTCCACACGGCAAGGACCGTCCAACTCCTCACGGACCTGGGATTCTCCGTGAACTACGCCAAATCCCACCTGGTGCCCGCGCAAGTCGCACTGTTTCTGGGAGCCAGGCTCGACACAGTGTCCCTTCTGGCCTCCCCGTCGGAGGAGAGGACCAGGACCATCTTGGGCAAGGTGCAACGGATGTTGGTGGCCGACGCGGCCAAAGTGAGGTCCATCAAGTCCCTCCTCGGGATGATGTCTTCCTGCATCTACCTCATTCCCATGTGCAGGCTCCGGATGCGCCCGTTGCAAGAATTCCTGGATGCGCGCTGGATCCAGACGACGGGCAGCTTCGAGGAAAGGATCAAGCTCGACGAGAGTTTCCGACGAGCGATACGGTGGTGGGGCACCCGCGCGCATTTGACGGCGGGCATGGACTTCCAGACCCCAGCCCACCAGGAGACCGTGACCACGGATGCCTCCCTGGAAGGGTGGGGAGCGCACACCGAAAATCTGCACGCAAGGGGACTCTGGCTCCCGACGGAGAAGTCCCTGCATATCAACGTCCTGGAGCTCCGTGCAGTGTTTTGGGCCCTCAGGTCCTTCCTTCCGTCCCTCAAGGGCAAGGTGGTGAGGATCTTCACCGACAACACCACCACCATGTTTTACATCAGGAAACAGGGCGGAACCAGGTCCCCAGCGCTGTCCAAGGAGGCGCAGGACCTGTAGCATTGGGCCGTTGCCCAAGGGATTTTTCTGGTGCCGTTTCATCTGGCAGGGATAAAAAACACCATCGCCGACTCACTCAGCAGGGAGCTGCGCTCGTGCCACGAGTGGGAACTACGGCAGGATCTGGTGGATCGCCTCTTCCGACGGTGGGGCACACCCCAGATCGACCTGTTCGCGACGGCGACGAACACCAAGTGCCGGAGGTTCGCCAGCAGGTTTCCCCAGACGAGGAGCATGGGCGATGCTTTCTCGTTCCCCTGGGAGGGCCTGTTCCTCTACGCGTTCCCTCCCTTGCCTCTGCTAATCCGGCTCGTCAACCAGCTCAAGAGGTCACGGTGCAGGATGATCCTCGTCGCACCTGCGTGGCCGAGGCAGATATGGTTCCCGGACCTTCTGGACTTGTCAGCGTCCCCGCCGATCAAGCTGCCGGCGGACGCGGATCTACTCTCCAGGGAAGGAGGCGCCATCCTCCACCACGACCCGAAGTCGCTGAACTTGCAGGCCTGGCTCCTGCAGCGCTAGAGTTTGGAGGATACGACATACCGGCCGATTGCAGAGAGGTTCTTGCAAAGGCCAGGGCGTCCTCGACTCTTAAATGCTACGGACACAAATGGAAGAGGTTCTCTGTCTGGTGCCACGCACAGAAGATTAACCCTCTACGGGTTACGGCCCCCCAAGTACTGCCGTACCTGCTGACGCTGGCCAAAGCTGGTCTGGCACACGCGTCCATCAAGATTCATCTTGCTGCGATCTCCCGATACACCAGAACCACGGGGCGGACGTCCTTGTGGTCTCATCGTCTGGTGAAAGAGTTCATGAAGGGACTGTTCAGATCGTTCCCGCCGGTGAAGGCTCCGGCCCCGGCGTGGGAGCTCAACGTGGTGCTGACCAAGCTCATGGGACCTCCGTCGAGCCTCTGCACTCGGCCCCGTTGAAGTTTCTATCGTGGAAAACAGCTTTTCTTGTGGCCATCACCTCCGCACGACGAGTGGGAGAGATCCAGGCCCTTTCCTGCAAGGCCCCGTACTTGACTTTCCACGACACGAGGGTAGTGCTCAGAACGCACCCCTCCTTCATGCCCAAGGTACCGTCGGACTTCCATCTCAACGAACCCTTGGTGTTACCTGTGTTCTTCCCGTCGCCTTCGTCGCCGGCTGAGAGGACTTTGCACTCGCTGGATGTAGCTAGAGCGCTGAAGTTCTACGTGGACCGCACGAAGGGTTTTCGGAAGACGTCACAACTCTTTGTGAACTTTGGACCTGTCAATCAGGGGAAGGCTCTCTCGAAGGCTTCCATTTCCAGATGGCTCTCCGGCTGTATCATGTACTGTCATCGGTTGGCAAACCGACCGCTGCCTGGCCGTCCGAGAGCCCATTCCACCAGAGCGATCGCAGCTACCACGGCGTTCCTTTCTGGTGTGCCCCTGCTGGACATATGCAGGGCTGCTACGTGGAGGTCGACGCACACCTTCACGAAATTCTACTGCGTCGACCGGGATTCCAGGGAGGAGTCCAGGGTCGGCCAAGCAGTGCTGCGCAACCTGTTCGCCTGAGGTGAGCCTGGTGAGGAGGTAAGATGCTTAATGTTGAGTTTGATGTAATGCTTAATGTTGAGCCTTTGCCACCTCCCGTGGTTGTGCATGTGTGTACTGCTATGTATTCTTTATTCATGAGCATGTGAATCCATGCCAGACCCCATGCTGGAGAAGGAACAAGTTACTTACCTGTAACTGTTGTTCTCCAGCATGGGTCTGGCATGGATTCACATGCGAACCCTCCCGCCTACCCCTCTGCGGCTCTTCACTTGGTCATACTGCCACTTCACGTGCTTCCAAATCTGAAGATGGCTGCCAGAGGCGGTGCTTAGGTGGAGGGCAGTCATTGGCTGTGGTCAGTATGACGCAGAGACCAGTGATTGGTTATTACTACGAAAGACAGATCAGAAACGAAACTGATACTGGTTTTTTCTTTACCGAGGATTCCCAGCCTGACGACGGGGAATATTCATGAGCATGTGAATCCATGCCAGACCCATGCTGGAGAACAACAGTTACAGGTAAGTAACTTGTTCCTTTTCATATTTCTATGCTCCCGGCGCACAGAAAATACTTGCGCTTCAAGGTGGACAGTCGCCACTACCAATTCAAGGTACTGCCCTTCGGGATAGCTTCAGCACCAAAGGTATTCACCAAGGTACTGGCGGTGGCAGCTGCACACCTACGCAGGGAGGCAATCCCAGTGTACCCTTATCTAGACGACTGGCTCATAACGGGGGAAACCCCAGGAATCTGCAGATCAAACATTCAGAGGACTATCGACCTCCTCCACGAATTAGGCTTCTCTATCAACGAGAAGAAGTCAAGTCTGGTGCCAAGCACCTCAAAACAGTTTCTAGGAGCTATCCTAGATACTCAGAGAGAATTGACCTTCCCTTCGGAAGAAAGAATTCGGAATATACTTCTGCAAATTCCGCATTATCAGTCAGGTCAACAGATAACAGTACGCAAAGCTATGCGGTTACTGGGCATGATGGCGTCATGCATTTACCTGGTCCCCCACGCGCGTCTGCGCATGCGTCCCATGCAGGAATGGTTGGCGAAACAGTGGTCTCAGGCAAGTGGTCAGTGGGACGATCTAGTGGTCGTTTCGCCAACACTCGTACAGAGCCTACACTGGTGGACAAGAGAGAATATCGCAAAGGGGAAATCCTTTTACGATCCCGAAGTACAGGCAGTGGTTACTACAGATGCATGCCTGACTGGGTGGGGAGCTCACCATCTCCACCACACAGCTCAGGGTCTCTGGTCTCACTCAGTAGCCAAGAACCACATCAATCTGCTAGAGCTTCTGGCAGTATTCCGTGCGCTGCAGGCGTTCGAGCCCCATCTACTGAACTTGTCGGTGCAGATCAGGACGGACAGCACGACAGCCATGTTCTATCTGAACAAGCAAGGAGGGACTCGTTCGCCAAATCTGTCCAAGCTTGCCCAGAAAATATGGATATGGGCACTCAGACGGAACATCTTCCTGTCATCGCAACATGTTCCAGGGGAGCTCAATTCCCTAGCGGATGCTCTAAGCAGAGACCCCCTCCCAGAAGAACATGAATGGGTCCTTCACAGAGACGTAGTAGAAGATCTCTTCTCTCAGTGGGGGTTCCCCACTATAGACCTATTCGCCACAAGCGAAAACAAACAATGCCCAGGATTTGCATCCAGGTTCCCCCAAACGGACTCCCAGGGGAATGCCCTGTGGATGAACTGGTCAGGGATGTTTGCGTACGCTTTTCCACCAACTCCTCTCATCAGGAAGGTGGTGTACAAGATGAACAAGGAATCAATGACGCTCATCCTAGTTGCTCCCATGTGGGCGAGACAACCATGGTTTCCACACCTACGCAGGATGGCGGTGCGCGAGCCCATCAGACTCCCAGCCTGGTACAACCTTCTGTCCCAGCAACAAGGTCAAACACTGCATCAGGAACCCAACTCTATGAACCTAGCAGCATGGCTCCTGAAGTCATAGAGTTTGGACATCTCAAATTACCACAGAGGTGTATGGACATTCTAAAAGAGTCCAGGAAACCAAATACAAGACACTGTTACTTTGACAAGTGGAAAAGATTCGTTATCTGGTGCCAGAATAAACAAATCAACCCGGTTGATTGCACTCCTTCCAACGTTGTAACATACATGCTCCACCTGCTGGATGCAGGGTTGGTTTTTAACTCTCTGAAAGTACACCTGGCAGCCCTCTCGGCTTACACCACATCCCATAACAGGGTCTCGTGGTGGAAAGTACCAGTGGTTAAAGCCTTCATGGAAGGAGTAAAGAGACTTCACCCTCCTATTTCGAACCCACCGCCAGGATGGGACCTCAACGTGGTGCTAGCTAATCTCATGGGGCCCCCCTTCGAACCCATGCATAAAAGTAGTCTCAAACACCTGACTTATAAAACGGCCTTCTTAGTAGCCATTACCTCCATAAGAAGGGTCAGTGAAATTCAGGCTCTGTCAGTGCAAGATCCTTTCTTTACTATCCACAAGGACAAACTGGTTTTACGCACACACCCTAGGTTCTCACCAAAATTCATATCCAAGTTCCATGTAAACCAGTCCATCGAGCTTCCGGCTTTCTTCCAAAACCCACAAAGCTCGGCTGAGGTGAAACTACACACCCTAGATGTGCGTAGGGCGGTCTTATACTATGTAAATAAAACCAGACCGCTAAGGAAAACAGATCAACTGTTTGTCTCCGTAGCTACAGGCAGAGAGGGGGATCGCGTCTCTAAGGGCGCTATCTCTAAGTGGATTATCAACTGTATACAGCTGTGTTACTCTCTTTCTAAAAAGACTCTGCCGTTTACACCAAGGGCCCACTCTACTAGAGGCATTGGGGCCACTCTGGCTTTCATTGCAAATGTTCCCCTCGACACCATTTGCAAAGCAGCTACTTGGAGCTCTATTCACACCTTTACTCAGCATTAATGCATTGACACTCATTCCAAGACAGATACACAAGTGGGACAAGCGGTTCTAAGACACCTGTTTGCTCATGACCCTTCTCACATCCCACCTCCTGCTTCTGGTACTGCTCGCTAATCTATGCACAGCATGTGATCTAAGCAGATTCCACAAGCCTCAGAAGGGATACATTACTCACCGTAATCGTATTTCTGATGCTTGTATCTGCTTAGATTCACATGCGACCCACCCTTCCTCCCCTCCGAGAGAAGGCGCATGGTTGCTTGTAGTTCTTACCTTTCTGTCTATCTGCTTGGACTATCTGTACTCACGCTACTCCTCATGCTACCTCATGTCAGGAAAAACACAATCTGGGGATCCTAGACGCGTGAGGGATCATGGGTACAGTGGACGTCACACTAGGGATAGTATTACTGGCACGCCCTGTGTCGACGCCCTTTTTCGATTTTCGAAAAACAAACTGTAATACTCCGCAGCTTCCACTAGATGTCGGCCTATGCACAGCATGTGAATCTAAGCAGATACAAGCATCAGAAATACGATTACGGTGAGTAATGTATCCCATATATATATATATATATATATATATATATATATATATATATATATATATTGTTACATTACATTCTCACCGCCGTCTCAAGTGTTACTGCTATACAATCTATTCTAAGCATGTGAATCCATGAAAGATCCAATGCTGGAGAAGGGAATGGTTTCTTACCTGTAACTCCATTTCTCCAGCATTGGTATCTTTCATGGATTCACATGCGCCCGCCAACCTCCCCGTATGTAATGTATGTGATAAATTTAACCCTTCCTACTTTGGAGGGGCCGAAATCTGAAGGGGAGCCGCGGGGGCGGGCCTCTTATACTAGCACGGCCTGCAGAGCATGCGTAGGCGGGTCCTAGAAGGACGTAGATAGGACACAAAAGCGTCGAAAGTTTTCCTTTGGAAAAGGCTATATATGTGTACCGAGGGGTCCCAGTCTGACGACGGAATATTCTAAGCATGTGAATCCATGAAAGATACCAATGCTGGAGAAATGGAGTTACAGGTAAGAAACTATTCCCTTCCCGCCTCTTCTTCTGGTTCATCGAGCAATTTGGAAGTTGAATAGTTCTGTCAACTGTTCTCTTCTACTGATAGCTCCGTGGTGGCCGGCCAGGATTTGGTTCTCAGAACTTCAACACCTGTCTGTGTGTCCGCCGATCAGGTTGCCAGTAACTCCCGATCTTCTTCACCAAGGGGAACAGCAGATGTGGCACCCCTCCCCACAATCGCTCAACTTGGCGGCATGGTGCCCGAGTTCACGGCTCTAGAGCCTTTGGGTTTGTCTGCGGATAACATGCGCATTATCCAGGCAGCCAGGAAACCCTCGACCAGATCCCAATACAAGAGTAAATGGCTCAGGTTCTGTCATTGGTGTTTGAAGAAAGAATTGGACCCGAGGGTGGCGACGATTGACACGGTGCTGTCCTTTATCTCCTCCCTAGCAGAGTCACGGGTTCATGTCTTGTCCTGTAGGACTTATCTCTCGGCGATTTCGGCCTACCTCTCTACAGACTGGTGTTCTTATTTGTTAACTAACCCGGTGGTGAAGACATTTTGCTGGTTTGACACGCATCTACCCTCCGGTTCGTAGTCTGCACCCGCCCTGGGACTTAAACGTAGTCCTGACGGCGCTGTGCCATAATCCTTTCGAGCCAATGGCTACGGTTGACCTCAAGTACGTGTCCTGGAAAGTGTCCTTTCTGGTTGCCGTTACATCAGCGAGGAGAGTGAGTGAGCTCCAGGCATTGTCGGTGGAGCATCCTTTCTTGGTCTTTCACAAGGACAAGGTAGTCCTTCGGGCGAACCCAGCTTTCCTACCAAAGGTAGTGACCAAATTCCATCTGAATCAGTCGATTTCCCTTCTGGTCTTTTTTCCGAACCCTGCCTCCGAGGCGGAAAGGGTTCTACACTGCCTGGATGTCCGAAGAGCTCTTACGTTCTACCTGGAGAGGACTGCCGAGCTTCGGAGCTCTTCCCAACTGTTTGTGACCTTCGGTAAACCCCAGGGCAGGCCGGCGTCTAAGGCATCCATTTCCAGATGGACTGCTGCCTGTATCTCAGAATCTTTCACCTTCCAAAAGCTGAAACCACCTAAGGGTATCCATGCACATCCGGTGCGAGGCAAGGCAGGTGCGGTTGCTTTTCAAAAATATGTTCCCTAGGAGTCCATCGCTAAAGCGGCTACCTGGGCCTCCCCATCTGCTTTCTGTAAGCATTACTGCCTCGATATGAGCTCTAGGGCCGACGCTCAGTTCGGCCAGGCTGTGCTGAAGAACCTGTTTCAGTAAGGGGTATTTCCATCCACCCATAGTTCCTGTAAGGAGTGCTTGGGAATCTCAAATAAGTATGGAGGAAAGGGGACGGGACGTAGGAGTATTACCAGGTTACTCACCGTAGTGACCACCTTACTCCTAGTCCATAGTCCCCTTTCCTCCATACGCCCGCCTGCCGTCCCCTCTAATAAAGTTCCTCTGTTATTGCTAATGGGTCTTGGACCCTGCGATAGAAAAGGACTGATGGGCGATGATTGGGGCGGAGCCAAGGTGGGCGGGGTTACGGCCACGTGCCGGGCCCCGCGCAGAAAAGAGAGAAGGGACACATTTTTGAAAAAAATGTTGATGCTTTTTACAGAAGTGCTCCGGTCCCGTCCCACAGGACGGAGAGATGTCCCATAAGTATGGAGGAAAGGGGACTATGGACTTAGGAGTAAGGTGGTCACTACGGTGAGTAACCTGGTAATTTACTTACCTGAAGGTTCTTGTGATTCCTGTGTAGTTTTGGGGTGTTTTCTGTGATTGGGAGTTCACTTGTCCAGTGCACCCAGGCCCCTGCTGGAATCCTCTTTGGGTGTCTACTGTGAAGCCCCTGGACCCTCAGCTAACTCTGAAAGTAAAGTACTCACTTGTTTTTCCAGTCTTCCTTAAGAACTCTGACTTTTTACTTTGCCCGTTCTGCCTTGTCAAGTAATCGTATCGGTAGCATTATACAAGGTAACATGAATTCATAAGTAATCTCATTACTAGTTATGTTACAGTACATTGCCACTGTGTGGAGCTTACCATGAGGTGACAAATGCGCAACTAACACATGCAGTTTTCAGAGTTCAAGGTGTATCAATGGCTCTCGGTCCGTCAGTGGTGATAAGTTTGCAGATAAGCTTGGAAAGGAGGCCATGTCTAGGGGCTTGCAGCAAGTTGGTTGCAGGGAGATCCAGCGTTCCTCCGTTTCTGATGCCCAGGTGACATTGGAGTGCCACTGTACGATGGTGGGGCTGAAGTGTCAAAAACTCAATTAACAGGCAGTTCATAGGATTCGGATCAATTGTGCAGTCTAGCATAGCAGATACAGCAGTACAAATGCCCGCCCAGTACCCCGCGATTCTGGGGCAGTCCCAAATCATGTGGAAATAGCCTGCGTCATCCATGTGGCACCTGTGGCAGTGGGGAGAGTGGTCATGGGACAGAATGTGTAATCTAGCTGAGGTGTAGTGGAATATCTGTAGCACCTTGAATTGGGTCAGGCAGAACCTAGCATTCAGAGAAACCTCCTGTGTTTGCATGCACATAGCCTCCCATCCTTCATCAGTGATGTTGGTAACCAATTCTCTTCCCCATTTCTCACGGATCTTAGAAAGCGGTTTGTTACTACGGTCCTGAAAGAGCTTTTATGGTCTGGATACTACCCAGTAGGTACTACGCTTCCCGCTATTAGCGCTAAAAGTGGTTCATCCGAGGGTGTTGAGGGGAATTCTCTCCATGTCTTCTTCACTGCGCAGCGGAGCCCTGCATACTGCAGCCACTGGGAGGACTGCACACCTGGACGTTTACGTAGATCGGCCCATACAACGAAGGAGCCCATTTCAAACTTGTTGCTTAGAGTGGAGTAGCAGTCAGCCGTTCACGTGTCCACAGCGGTGCTGTTTATTTTGGGAAACCCCAGGCAAAGGTACAATAGTGGTAGATCCCTGTGATATGGGTGAGGGTTACCGATCTGTCGCCTTATTTTATTCCACGCAAACGCTGTAATGGCTGCTGGGCTCTGCGCCCCACTGTCTTTCCACAGTGGGGGTAGTACAAAGGAGCGAAAGTCCTGGGGTCCGGTAGCATTTTGCTTGATTTTCATGTGTGGGAGTGGAGGACCAACAGCGAACCAGTATGCTGCATATTGGGCCTGGGCTGCCATCCAGTATTTCTCAAAGTCTGGACCCGCTAGGCCACCCTGGTTATATGGTCTCGTGAGTGTGGTCCATTTTAGTCTCACCCCTCAGGAATCCGTTTATCTCTGACCTACGTTCATCGAACAGCGCAGTACCAGGCCAAATTGGGATATTCAGAAAGTGGTACAGTAATTATGGTAGTATTATCATTTTAAGGGTTATGGGCTGCTTAGCCCAAGTGCACGGTTTCTACTTGAGATGCCGTATATAGAATCCAGTTTTGAGCATACAGTGAGTTCTGCTGCCTCGTGATTATAATCCGCAGATACTTAGATTTGGTAGGAGACCAAACAAACCCCATGAGGTCATTTGGGGCTGCAGTAGTATCTGTCGGGGGGCGGGGGGAACAGTTCGGACTTGGCACAGTTGACCCGCAGCCGGGACACACGTCTGAAGTGGAGGACATCCCACTTGATGGGAGCGAGGTTCCACTCAGGATCCCTGATATAGAGTAATGCGTCATCTGCGTACAGCAAGATGATCTCGGTGGTGCCAGTAAGCCGTATCCCCCTGTGCGCATGCTTCTGTCGCATCAGATTGGCTAGGGGTTCCATGACTACTGCAAAGGTAAGTGGGGGAGAACAGGGAAGCCTTGTCTGGTCCCCCTGCAGATATCAAATGGCAAGTAGAGTTGACCGTTGGTGCAAACGCTGGCCGTCGGATTGGTGTAAAGTAACCGTATCCACAAGATGAAGCCGGGACAAAGTTGCATTTGTCGAGCACTGCCCAGAGAAACCGCCAGGACACTGAATCAAAATCCTTCTCCATGTCCAGGATAGCAGCAACTGTCTCAGTATTGGGGTCAATTTGGGCTAGGATGTTAAATAGACATCTAAGGTTGAGGGACAAATCCTGACTGGTCTGCATGTATAAGATGTCATATAGGGAGCGAGCTGAAGGGAAGCACTGTTGCTAATATTTTAGCATCACTATTGATAAGTGACGATAAGTGACAGGGGCCGATATGAACCAGAGTGCGTAGCTGGCTTACCGGTTTTAAGAAGCACAGTAATCCCTGCTTCCCTGAGTGTGAGGGGCAGCTCTCCCTTCGCGCAGGTTTTCGCTTTGTAGGGCAGACAGCTAAGGCGTGAGCCGTGACTTATAGCATTCATAAAAATCCATTGTGCAGCCATCCGGGCCCAGGGCCTTACCGAAGGGCACGGCCTTGATAGCCTTCTCTATTTCCTGATCCTCAAATCGGTCTGTCAAGGACCTCTCTAGTCTCATCGGAAAGTACGGACAACAGCAATCCATCAAGAATTTGTCTACATCTGAGCCGGTTGCCTCATCTTTATTGGCATAGAGCACCGCATAAAAGGAGCGGAATACCTCTTTCACACCCAGTTCAGCATGGGCTAAAACCCCATCAGGCTCCTCGATTTACGGAATGTGGTTCCCAACCCCTCCTGTCACAACACCCTGGCCAGCAGCTTACCAGGTTGTTCCCCTTCAACATATTGTCTTGCTATTACTGGATTGTCGAGGAACTTCTGTTCCCTCTCAGCATGGTTTCTGAAGCTGTCCAGTGCCTCATTTTATTTTGTCTAGTATAGTGGAGGTGGGGTCAGTAGCATACTGCGTTTCGAGTGGTAGCCTCGCTATTTTGTATATTTCGGCATATCGCCCCGAGGATCCCTGATTCTTTGGATAGGGCCATACTGCGGATATAAGCTTTAAAGGCATCCCAGAGTCTAGCTAGGGAGTCCACTGTGCCCGTGTTTATTTTAAAATAGTCTTCCACACATTCCCCTAGCTCAGCTCGAAATACAGAATCTAATAGCGTCTGAGGCTTGAGCCTCCAGGGGCATCTGGGGGACTGTCGCTCACCCCATGTCATCGTCTGGGTGATGGGGGGATGATGGGAGTATGTCCTGGGGAGTATGTCTGCTTCTACGGTCGTGTTTATTAGTGTCCCAGATACGAGCCACCGGTCAATTCTAGAATGCCAGTCGTGTACTGTTTAGTAAAACGTGTATCCGCAAGTCTGGGGATGTAGCAGTCTCCAGGTATCCTCTACATCCAGTCCAGTCTGTCTCTCCAGTATGGTCCGGGCGGCTCTAGTCAGCTGCCTGGCCTTACTTCCAGATCTATCCAGGTTGAGGTCTATAAGGGTATTGAAGTCCCTGCCCACAAGACAGGAACTAGAGGGTACATTGCCAGCAAGTCAGCAACCTGAGTATAGAAGTCTGGATCATCTATGTCGGACTCGTAGATATTGAGCATCACCACCTCCAGGCCAGATTGCACACCATGCCTCAGCACATAACGCCTGAGGGGGTTCACCCGTGTGGCCTGGGGTGCATATTGCAACGGTTTGTGAATCGGGATCACAACTCCTCGGATTTGGGTAGAGTATATAAAAGGGCTGTGTTCCCCAGCATTTAGCAAACCTATCACAGCCTGTCGCCATAGCATGCGTTTCTTGCAGAAAGAGGATGCAAGTCTTGAGGTGTTCGGCATACAGCTGTAGCTTCCGCATCTTGGTGTGGTTACCCAGACCCCTAACATTCCAGCTCATGCATCTGTGTGCAGCTGTGTGTCAGCTGTCATCTGGCCAGTGTAGGTGGTAAGTAATTTGCCCAGTGTGGGCCAGTGTTAAGCACTTTGTAAAATATACTTTAGGAGGTGGTAGCCCACCGATAGCGCTATCGCACCTGTCAAGTGTTTTCCTTTTACCCTTCCCTTCCTCTCTCCCCCCTCCACCACCCTCTTAATAATCAGGGGTGTGAAAACCCCATAACCGTGATATCAACAACATTCGCAATTTAGTATTGGGGGGGGGGGGGCTGTTAACGTTGTGCAGCCCCTTCCACAATACAGCAGGGTAAATATTTGCAAGTATAGAATGCACAGGAGCATATCATTGGAACCATTGCAGGGAGGAAACAGTAGTTGGCACTGGGGCCCCGCCAGTGCAGAGATACTCGCAGTAAGTCCTGTGTTGGTAGTTAAGCAACGGCCAGTGGAATACATCACTAGTATAGGGTGAGAATAAGCAGGTTCACCCAGGGAAGTGTTTGTCCAGGAATTGCATTGCTTCTTCGGGAATTGTGAAGAAGTAAACCTTCTCAGTGTTCTACTCTCAACTTGGCGAGGAACAGCATAGCATACACGACGCGTAGTCTTTTTCACTGCCATGAAGGACTTCTGTTCTCGCTGCACTGAGGCAGAGAATTCCAGGCACAGGTGAACTCTGTTAGATCCCAACATTAGCTCTCTCTTGGCCCTGGCCTCCCGCAGCAATGCAGCCCTGTCTCGGTAATTGAAGATTCTGGCAATAATTGGTTGGGAGGGGCCCCCGGCTTAAGTTTTGCAGTTGGTGAATGGTGAGCACGTTCCATGGCAAATTGAGGCGCCCTCGAGCAGTGAGAGAAGGGTTCGCTCAACATAGTCCTCCATGGAGCCAGTGATATTGTCCTCTGTGATTCCAATTATGCATATTTTATTACGCCGTGATCGGGATACTAAATCCTCATTTATCTTGGTGACAATT